>NC_080544.1:106560710-106908210 GCF_028640845.1 Ahaetulla prasina
GGCGGTGAAAAAAGTAACTGACGGTTGCAGCGTCCAAAGGTCCCCTTTTGATCCCCTTTTGCAACCGTCTGACAGGCAAAGTCAAGGGGGAAGCCCGATTCCCTTAACAACCGTGTTACCAACTTAACAACGGCAGCGATTAACTTAACGACCGTGGCCGGAAAGATTGTAAAATGGGGCAAAATTCACTTAACAACAGCTTTCTCACTTAGCAACAGAAGTTTTGGGCTCAATTGTGGTCGAGGACTATCCGTAATTGTGTAGAGTTTTTCCATGTTATGCGATAATTAAGATGGAACCCGGAATGCTTCCTACAATAAGAGATTCAGAGTTGTATGGTAACTAAGAAGGAGTTGGATTAGGAATAGGGCAGCGGTGAAATCCAAATTTTTTTACTACCGGTTCTGTGGGCGTGGCTAGGTGGGCGTGGCAGGGGAAGGATATTGCAAAATCCCCATTCCCAACCCACTCCAGGGGAAGGATACTGCAAAATCTCCCATTCCCTCCCTACTCCTGGGGGAAGGATATTGCAAAATCCCATTCCCAACCCACTCCAGGGGAAGGATACTGCAAAATCTCCCATTCCCTCCCTACTCCTGGGGGAAGGATATTGCAAAATCCCCATTCCCAACCCACTCCAGGGGAAGGATACTGCAAAATCCCCATTCCCAGCCCACTCCAGGGGAAGGATACTGCAAAATCCCCATTCCCTCCCCACTCCTGGGGGAAGGATACTGCAAAATCTCCATTCCCACCCCACTCTGGGGCCAGCCAGAGGTGGCATTTGCCGGTTCTCTGAACTACTCAAAATTTCTGCTACCGGTTCTCCAGAACCTGCTGGATTTCACCCCTGGAATAGGGAGATCTGGTTGTACCTCTGAGCGAAACTGTCTATGCTACTTTGCGTCCTTGAAGGAAAGCCAGACTAAGCCCACGTTTTTCAAGCTTAGCAACTTTAAGGCGCCTGGACTTCAGCTCCCAGAATTCCCCAGCCAATATGCTTATATCTCATTAACAGGAGCTCCTTCTTGGCTGGAAAAGCAAATATTGGCTTCTGCCCCCTGAAGCATGCTTTCCGTAATCCTGAACACCCTTTGGAATGCATCAAACTTTCCGAAGAGATCTCAGTTTGACCCTTTTTCAGGATGGGAATATTCCGTAATGGAAACTTTGGCACCTTTGCGGAAAAAGCACAACACTGGGCCAGTAGCCATACGGCCATTTTAAAAGTTGGGTGTAGAACGGAGTCTGGGTTGGGAGTGTGAGTGTGGGTGCATTGGGAATAAGATTTAGACCAGGGTTGGCCAAACTTGGCAGCTTGAAGTCCTATGGACTTCAACTCCCAGAATCCCCTGTTCAGCCATGTTGGCTGGGGAATTCTGGGAGTTGTTGTTATTACTATTATTATTATTATTATTATTATTATTATTATTATTATTATTATTATTATTATTATTATTATTTATTAGATTTCTATACCGCCCTTCTCCTGAAGGACTCAGGGCAGTTTACAGCCAGAATAAAAACCCAAAAACAATACAATATACAATTAAAACAAAAAACTTATTATACAATTTGGCCGAAAAACATTAAAACATTTAAAATTCTAAAAACCCATTAAAATTCATATAAAATTTAGAAATATAAAATATAAATTTAAAATACAACAAAATTTAAGCCAGCCCCGCGCGAATAAATAAATACGTTTTCAATTCGCGGCGAAAGGTCCGAAGGTCAGATATTTGGCGTAAACCAGGGGGAAGTTCGTTCCAGAGGGTAGGAGCCCCCACAAAGAAGGATCTTCCCCGGGGGGCCGCCAGCCGACACTGTTTGGCGGACGGCACCCTGAGAAGTCCCTTTCTGTGTGAGCGTACGGGTCGGTGGGAGGCATGAGGTAACAGTAGGCGGTCCCGTAAGTACCCGGGTCCTAAGCCATACGGCTTAGTTGAAGTTCGCAAGTCTTCAAGTTGCCACGCTTGGACACCTCTTATTTAGGATTGGAATATTCCATAATGGAAACTTTGACACCTTTGTGGAAGACGTAGTTATCCAGTTATCCATTAGGCCACTTTAAAAGTTGGGGGTAGAACGGAGTCCGCGGTTGGGAAAGTCATGGATGCTGAGCCCATAAACCGTAAGGCGCTGCCTGTAACCATTGTAAATACAGGCAAATTGCCAAGCGCCCTAATTTGTGACCGTGGGGATGCTGCGATGGTCATAAGTGTGAGGTGACCAGTTCTGAGTCACTTTTGTGCCGTTATAACTTCAAATGGTTGGTCAATGAATGGTTGCAAGTCAAGAGGTTGTAAGTCAAGGACTGTACATTTAATATATCTGGATTCTGCTTTCTGCAATCAAGAGAACCTTGTGCCAAGCTCAAGAGAAGGGCGGTGAGCTGATAACACTGTTTGGGTCCGCCTACGGCAGGGTGTCTCCAAAATTGGCAAACTTTAACCTTTGTGGACTTCAACTCCCAGAATTCACCATCCAGCCACGCTGGCTGGGGAATTCTGGGAGTTGAAGTCCACAAGCCTTAAAATTACCAAGTTTGGAGACTTCTCATCTATTGCACGGAGCCAATATGTGATTGGCCCAGTTTATGCGTGAACCCAGTATGGCAGTTTATACATAGCTTAATATGTTGTACAGCCCAGCTTATACAGCCCCTCCCTTCACATATTGGCTCCGTGCAGTGGTGGAGTTCACATTTGTTACTACCAGTTTGCCCTGCGCAGTTCGTCCGCTATGTTTGCCACATGCGCGCACGCATGCTTTGCACACACACATACGCTTTGTGTGCACGCGTGCCCATTTCATGCACACGCCTGCCTTCCACACTTGGGCTTTGCTCACACGCACACCTTCCGCGCATGTGCCCAGCCTCAAAAACGTGCCTTATTAGGACGGCATAGAGCTGGGACGGTCCCACCCGATTTCTGCTACCGGTTTACCTGAACCGGCTGAATATCATCTCTGGCTCCGTGCAATAGATCAGACTTCTCCAAACTTGGCAACTTTAAGACTTGTGGAGTTCAACTCCCAGAATCCCTCAGCCAACACGGTTGGTTAGGGAATTCTGGGAGTTGAAGTCCACAAGTCTTAAAGTTGCCAAATTTGCCCATTTGTGATTTAGGCCATAGTAGAGACTGGGGTTTTTTTCTTTTGGGATTAATGGACAAAAAGTTCGGGGGAGAGGGAAGTCATGGAACTTTATTTTTCTACATGATAAACTGCAGCGAAATTATCTGTGAATCTCGGGCCAAATTTGCTGCCTGGATCCAGTATGGCAGTTTATAAATAGCTTAATGCAGGAATTGTGGGAACTCTGGGAGTTGAAGTCCACAAGTCTTAAAGTGACCAAGGTTGGAGACCCTTGGCTTAATGGGTGATGCGGCCCAGCCCAAATCAGTTTACAAGCCAAACTACATCATGGTTAGACCTCTGAACCTAAGAACCAATTTCCCATCTGCCTTGGAAGATGGTGGGCAATCTTCAGCCAGTATCTCTTTCATCTACATCCACCTTACAAGTGGTTGTGAAAGTAAAATCATCGTGGCCCAAAGTTTGCCTCACTAAACAAGGCAGGAAAAGGATCCTGTTTAATACAGGGCCCTTTCAACAGAAGCTTAAAATTCGGGTCAGTCCTTGACTTCCAGCAATTCATTTAATGACCGTTTGAAGTTACAACGGCATTGAAGAAAAGTGACTTACGACCGACAAGCAAAGTCAGTGGGAAAGCCAGATTCGCTTAACAACCGGGTTACTTACTTAACAGTCGCAGTGGTTCGCTTAACGACCCTGGCAAGAAAGGTCATAAGATGAGGCAAAACGCCCTTGGAACAACGATCTCACTTAGCAACCAAGCTTTGGTCGTGAAGTTGAGGACTACCTGTGCTGGGAAAAGGAGGTTTAAAAGAGTGACGCTTGATTAGCATTTAAAAGCTCTTTTGCAAGATTGACTTTACCCTGGGAAGGTGACTGTAATTGAGCCCTTCGTGGGTGTGCTGGAACTCGGGGTCATTGTTTGCCCGAGCCACGGATTCTGCTGCTTATTGAGAAATTTATCTGGGTTTCCTGGCCAGAACTGAAACGTTAATTGCCAATTGAAATGTGACATTTCAGTTAGCAACTGAAGCTTGAAACTTACAATTAACAAGTTTCCCTCCCTGAGTTCCAGCCTTTGAGAATGATTTTAGAGATTTTTTTTTGGGATCCTTATTTAACCCTGAGCTCGGGACACCAGGATGTCCATGTTCCTCTGCCAAGATCTTTTTGTTAGGTTTTTTTTTTTTCTTGTGGAGATGACCGAAACCGACTAACTTAGGGGGTTAGAGCAGGGTGGGGTCATGGGAACTTAGCTGCCTCCCCATCCTTCAGCTGTAATAGTCCTTCTGGAGATACTTGAAGGACCTGACAACCTACTGATTATCTTCAATTCCCGATGGAATTGTGAACTGTGAATCATTGGTGGAACATATTTTCCATCTGAACTTCTGTCCCTGATGTCTTTATTTGTATGCCAAGATATGATTCACTGGGTGAGAACCAGGTTAGTCTACTTAAGGCACCAGGGAGTTCTAGTTCTAGTCCCACCTTACGCATGAAAGCTGGCTGGTTGACTTTGCACCTGTCACCAGGTGTCTGTGTGTTCTAGTCCTGCCTTAGGCATGAAAGCTGGCTGGGTGATTTTGGGCCAATTACCAGGAGACTGTGAGTTCTAGTCCCACCTTAAGCATGAAAGCTGGCTATGACTTTGTCCAATCACCAGGAGACTGTGAGTTCTAGTCCCACCTTAAGCATGAAAACCGGCTGGTTGACTTTGCACCTGTCACCAGGTGTCTATGTCTTCTAGTCCTGCCTTAGGCATGAAAGCCGGCTGGTTGAGTTTGTCCAATCACCAGGAGACTGTGAGTTCTAGTCCCACCTTAAGCATGAAAGCTGGCTGGTTGACTTTGGACTTCTCACCAGGAGGCTGTGAGTTCTAGTCCCACCTTAAGCACGAAACCTTGCTGGGTGATTTTGGGCCAATTACCAGGAGACTGTGAGTTCTAGTCCCACTTAAGCATGACAGCTGGCTATGATTTTGTCCAATCCCCTGGAGACTGTGAGTTCTAGTCCCACTTAAGCATGAAAGCTGGCTATGACTTTGTCCAATCCCCAGGAAGCTGTGAATTCTAGTCCCACCTTAAGCATGAAAGCTGGCTGGTTGATTCTGGACCTGTCACCAGGTGTCTGTGAGTTCTAATCCTGCCTTAGGCATGAAAGCTGGCAGGTTGACTTTGTCCAATTACCAGGAGCTTATGAATTCTAGTCCTGCCTTAGGCATGAAAGCCAACTGGGTGATTTTGAGGTAATCATTCTCTCTTAGTCCATGACATCAGATTTGGTTGACAAGCTGGTCCATCAATTCCTGTCGCAACCAATGAATCAAAACTCCATTGGTCTGGGAAAAAAAAAGCAGACCCTACACTTGTGGGGAAATTGCTAGAGAATTCCTAGAATTGCTAGAAGAAGAAGAAGAAAAAAACACCTTAACTAGGTCCAGTAGAAGAAGAGTGGTTGCATTCTCACAACATACCAAAGTTGGTGCACAACGTTCACTTCGATTAGAAGTGACTCTAAAGAATTTGATTAGAATCCTAGGAGTTGAAGTCCACGTGTTTTAAAGTGCCCAAGATTGACCAACCCTATCTTAAAGATTTTCTGATCTCTGCTTTGAGATGATTATTCCTTGCCCCCCCAACTATCGAAAAAGCCTCTACGAAAATCCAGTTGCTGCTTAAATAGGAGAACACCAGAAAAAAATTAGGACTGCATGCTAGAGACATGGATGTTAAACCATCCATAAAGAGGGACAGAAAACTACTGTTGTGTTGCCGCTAAGAAAGCTACACAGCCACGTCTGGGAATCATATTTAATAGAAACAGAACAACAGAGTTGGAAGGGACCTTGGAGGTCTTCTAGTCCAACCCCCTGCCCAGGCAGGAAATCCTACACCAGACAAATGGTTATCCAACGTCTTCTTAAAAATTTCCAGTGTTGGAGCATTCACAACTTCTGCAGGCAAGTTGTTCCACTTATTGATTGTTCTAACTGTCAGGGAATTTCTCCTTGGTTCTAAGTTGCTTCTCTCCTTGATTTGTTTCCACCCATTGCTTCTTCTCCTGCCCTCAGGTGCTTTGGAGAATAGCTTGACTCCCTCTTCTTTGGGGCAGCCCCTGAGATATTGGAAGACTGCTATCATGTCTCCCCTAGTCCTTCTTTTCATCAAACTAGACATATCCAGTTCCAGCAACTGTTCTTTATATCTTTTAGCCTCCAGTCCCCTAATCATCTTTATTGCTCTTCTCTGCACTCTCTTTCTAGAGTCTCAGCATCTTTTTTACATCGTGGCGACCAAAACTGAATGCAGTATTCCAAGTGTGGCCTTAATCCAAACTGTCTCAGTTTGCTATAGCGGTAAACCATATAAACCTGGTTTTCGTTAAGTCAGCGTGCAAATATGAAAACAGATCGATGTTGTTTTAAAGAAAATCGCCCCACCATTGCCCTGCTCTTCTTTTTAATCCTGCCCTTTGATTCTCGTGTGTGTTTTTCCAAGAAAACAGGTGGTTCACCTTCACGGCTTGGTGCACACTCTGTTCTTCCTTCTTCCACCCAACCCCTTCTGGGTGCAAGATCCTGTCTTAGCCATTCAAGTTTTGCCACTTGATAGATAACCTTGATCTTTTTCCTGGAATCTTTCTTATCACCAAAAAAGCAGTCTGCGGGTTAATCTCTTTTTATGGCTCTGGGATTTTATGTTCTCTCTCTCTCTCTCTCTCTCTCTCTCTTTTTCTCTTTCTCTCTCCTCAGTGGTCCCCCCCCCATTTCAGAGTCTTGCACAACATGTTCTTGAGGATTCCTTCCTTGTCTCATCAGCAAAAGCACCTCCATCTCAGACCAAGATGGAGTCAAAATAGAAGAGAACGAGGCGAGGTCTTCGAAGGACAGCCAGTTTCGCACCTGAACTAGTGGCAGCTGAACAGCCGAAGACCCTGAATTATAAAGGCTAAAACATACGGTGAAAGGTTGCAGGAACTGGGCCTGGCTAGTCTAGTGAAGAGAAGGACCAGGGGAGATAGGATAGCAGTCTTCCAATATTGGAGGGGCTGCCACAGAGAGGAAGGGGTCAAGCTATTTTCCAAGGCACCCCAAGGCCAGACAAGGAATAATGGATGGAAACTGATCAAGGAGAGACCAATCTAGAATTAAGGAGGAATTTTCTGACCGTGAGATCAAGCAAGCAAGTTGCCTTTGGAAGTTGTGGGAGCTTCATCACTGGAAGCTTTCAAGAAGAGATTGGACTGCCATTTTGCCAGAAATGCTGTAGAGTCTCCTGCGTTGTGGGGGGGGGGGGAGGGGTTCAACTAGATCAGGGGTCCCCAACCTTGGTCCCTTTAAGACTTGTGGACTTCAACTCCCAGAGTTCCTCAGCCAGCTTTGCTGACTGGGAGTTGAAGTCCACAAGTCTTAAAGGGACCAAGGTTGAAGACCCCTGAACTAGATGATCTACAAGGTCCCTTCCAACTCTGTTAATCTGTAATAAACTCATCTTTTGCAATTGCTCAATCTTGGCAACTTTAAGATGTATGGACTTCAACAGCCAGAGTTCCTCAGCCAACAATCTTTAAGATGGGTGGACTTCAACTCCCAGAATTCCATGCTGGCTAGGGAACTCTGGGAGTGGAAGTCCATCCATCTTAAGCTTGCAGAGGTTTTGACATGCTGGTCTAGACCAGGGGTCTCCAACCTTGGTCCCTTTAAGATTTGTGGACTTCAACTCCCAGAGTTCCTCAGCCAGCTTTGCTGACTGGGAGTTGAAGTCCACAAGTCTTAAAGGGACCATGGTTGAAGACCCCTGAGCTAGATGATCTACAAGGTCCCTTCCAACTCTGTTAATCTGTAATAAACTCATCTTTTGCAACTGCTCAACCTTGGCAACTTTAAGATGTATGGACTTCAACAGCCAGAGTTCCTCAGCCAACAATCTTTAAGATGGGTGGACTTCAACTCCCAGAATTCCATGCTGGCTAGGGAACTCTGGGAGTAGAAGTCCATCCATCTTAAGCTTGCAGAGGTTTTGACATGCTGGTCTAGACCAGGGGTCTCCAACCTTGGTCCCTTTAAGATTTGTGGACTTCAACTCCCAGAGTCCCTCAGCCAACAAAGCTGGCTGAGGAACTCTGGGAGTTGAAGTCCACAAATCTTAAAGGGACCAAGGTTGGAGACCCCTGGTCTAGATCATAAATGTTCCTGCGGATGCTGTTGCTTTGCAATAAGTATATCTCAAGAGCCTGGAAAAGAAAATTGATAGATCCTTGGAGATTTTTTTCCCTCCCAAAAGCCCGAAAAACAAAACAAAACCGATTCTATGGGATCAACGCATATTATATCTTATATACCGGAGGTTTACTTTTTCTTCCTACACAAGGAGTCCTTGACTTACAACCGTTTGTTTAGTGACTGTTCAAAATGGAAAAAAGTGACCTGCTATAGATACTTCGAAACCTTCTCCCGGAGGGGAGCAACAGAAAACAGAATTACCTTCAGAAGTTATGGGTGCTCCATCACTGGAGATTATCAAGAAGAGACAGGGTAGCCATTTATATGGAGTGGTATGGGGTTTCCTGCTTTGAGTTACGGGGTAAAGGTTCCCCTCGCACATACGTGCTAGTCGCTCCCGACTCTAGGGGGCAGTGCTCATCTCCGTTTCAAAGCCGAAGAGCCAGCGCTGTCCGAAGACGTCTCGGTGGTCATGTGGCCGGCATGACTCAACGCCAAAGGCGCACGGAACGCTGTTACCTTCCCACCAAAGGTGGTCCCTATTTTTCTCCTTGCATTTTTTTTTTACGTGCTTTCGAAACTGCTAGGTTGGCAGAAGCTGGGACAAGTAACGGGAGCTCACCCGTTATGTGGCACTAGGGATTCGAACCGCTGAACTGCCTTTCGATCGACAAGCTCAACGCCTTAACCCACTAAGCCACCTATAAGGTCCCATTACATATCTGTTATTCTGTTATTTCACCAAGATGTGGAACGGAATCTCCTTTAAGATTCAGATGTCCCTGGCTCGATAACCTTCGGTGAGGTCTTAAAAACTTGGCTTTCTGTCCAGGCATTGGGCCAGGAAGTTAGATCAACCTGTTTTGAAAGCATTATTGATATAGACATGTGCACTGACCCAGGTGTCATTCGCTTTCTTGCTAATGTTTTTATTGTTGTTTATAACTTTCTGCTGGCTGCCCAGAGACGTATGTCACCTGTCAAGGGGTGCCGTAGAAATCAAATCAGTGCTGCAGTGCTACCACGTTGTGTCGTCTTGTATCCACCGTTTGGTCTGCTTGTGCACCATTTTAACATTTAACTTATTATTGGTTTATCCAAGTATAAAATACAGTGAAAAAGTAAGAAGAGAGAGAGAGGGAAAAAGAAGGGATATAGTGTAACGGGGAGGAAAAAAAAAAGGAAAAAGACACTGATTTCTTGTGCACATTTTGAGTGTGCACAAATAGGGTTAGGCCCTTTTGGTGCATCTGGAAATCCTTCTAGTCACGTCTCTTATTCTGCTGGGATGCCAGGAAGGGTGGATTTCACCCATAGCTTGCATTCACACAACCTCTTATAGCTTGGCTACTGAATGAAGCTATGGTCAGTTGGATCCGAACCCACAGACTAAGCCAATGTGTCTGAATTTTAGCAAGTTGAAGATGGGCGGATTTCCAACTCCCAGAATTCCCTAGCCAGCCATGCTGCCTGGGGCATTCTGGGAGTTGAAGTCCACTCATCTTAAAATGCCTGGGGGTTGGGAATCATCACTAGACTATAGGTAGTCCTCGAATTAGGACCTCAATTGAGCCCAAGTTTGTTGCTCAGTGAGTCATTTGTTAAGTGAGCTTAGCTCCATCTCACAACCTTTCTTGGCACAGTTTGTTAAGTGAATCTCTGCAGTTGTTAAGTTAGCGACACAGTTGTTAAGTGAATATGGCGTCCCCATTGAGTCAGAAAGGTCATAAAAGGGGGATCGCATGACCCCGGGACACTGCAACCATCATAAATATGAAGTTGCCAAGCGTCTGAGTTTTGATCACATGACCTTGGGGATACCGCAACAGTTGTAAGTGTGAATAATGATCATAAGTCACGTTTTTTTGTAACTTCGAACGGTCTCTAAATGAACTGTTGTAAGTCAAGGATTACCTGTATTAAAGACTGTCAACACTTTGACGTAACCTAACTCAGGAAATAAACACCACAAGTATCCCAGGAATGCTATTTTATTGTTAGAGGGGAATAATAACCGAGTCTTGAAACCTAACCAAACAACGTCAAAGTGGAGCTATTGAGAGTTTTACTCTTAAACTTTCCAGTTTTCCAAAACTGAGTTTATCCCCTTAATGGCTCCTTTCTTCCCCCACATTCCTTCATAATTCCACACTCCCCTCTCTCCTTGCTGTTAGTTGCGAAGTTGTGTCCGACCCATTGCAACCCCATGGACAACGTTCCTCCAGGCCTTCCTGTCCTCTACAATCCTCTGGAGTCCATTTAAACTCATGCCTACTGCTTCAATGACTCCATCCAGCCACCTCATTCTCTGTCGTCCCCTTCTTCTTTTGCCCTCAATCTTTCCCAGCATTAGGCTCTTCTCCAGGGAGTCCTTCCTTCTCATTAGATGGCCAAAGTATTTGAGTTTCATCTTCAGGATCTGGCCTTCTAAAGAGCAGTCAGGGTTGATCTCCTCTAGGACTGACTTGTTTGTTCGCCTTGCAGTCCAAGGGACTCGCAGGAGTCTTCTCCAGCACCAGAGTTCAAAGGCCTCCATTCTTTGGCGCTCAGCCTTTCTTATGGTCCAACCTTCACAGCCATACATTGCAACTGGGAAAACCATAGCCTTGATTATGCACACTTTTGTTGGCAGGGTAATGTCTTTGCTTTTTAGTACGCTGTCTAGATTTGCCATAGCTTTCTTCCCCAGGAGCAAGCGTCTTTTAATTTCTTGGCTGTAGTCCCCATCTGCGGTGATCTTGGAGCCCAGGAAAATAAAATCTGTCACTACCCCTCTCTTAAAAATGGTAAAAATGCATCTTCTACTCTTTGACTTACCTGGTTAAGCATTTTAGGTTGTTAAGCCATAACTGGGTTGATTAAAAGTAAAGGTTCCCCTCGCACATATGTGCTAGTCGTTCCCGACTCTAGGGGGCGGTGCTCAACCTCATTTCAAAGCCGAAGAACCAGCGCTGTCCAAAGACGTCTCCGTGGTCATGTGGCTGGCATGACTCAATGCCAAAGGCGCACGGAATGTTGTTACCTTCCTGCCAAAAGTGTTCCCTATTTTTCTACTTGCATTTTTTACGTGCTTTCGAACTGCTAGGTTAGCAGAAGCTGGGACAAGTAACGGGAGCTCACCCTGTTGCGCGGCGCTAGGGATTCGAACCGCTGAACTGCCGACCTTTCGATCGATAAACTCAGCGTCTTAGCCACTGAGCCACCACATCCCTTAGGGTTGATTAGATTTTGCCTTAATTTCTGCAAAGTCACCCACTGAATTTCATAAATCTCGGTTTAGGGTTTAGGAGAATAGCTGAGGCCAAACTTGGTTTGATGGTGGTGAGTGAATTAAGGAATTAACATCTCTAGCCTCCCAGGGGTCAATTCTTGTAAAGGTACTCTCTGACTTACAACAGTTCATTTACTGACCGTTGGAAATTACAACACACTGAAAAAAGTGAGTTATGACCGTTTTTTCACACTTACAACTGTTGCTGCAGCCCCGTGGTCACGTGATCAAAATCCAGACGCTCGGCAACTGATTCATATTTATGACGGTCGCAGTGTCCTGGGGTCACGTGATCACTTTTTGCAACCTTCTGACAAGCCAAATCAATGGGGAAGCCAGATTCACTTAACAACCTTGTGACTGATTTAACGATTCGCTTAACAACAACTGGGGCAGGAAAGGTTGTAAAATGGGTCACAATTCACTTAACAACTGTCTCGCTTAGCAACAGAGACTTTGGGCTCAGTTGTGGCCCGAAGTCGAGGACGCCAGCTTCTTTTGCAGCTGGAAGTTTTGTGTCTGTGTGTATAAGAAGATGGTTAACTCTTAATGGAAGTAACAGTGTCTGGTTTGGATCTGCAGAACAATCATTCTCAACCCTGGCAGCTATAAGATGCAGGTAGTCCTTTAGTTCTGACCCCAGTTGAAGCCAGAATGTGTGTCGCTAAGCGGTCATTAAGTGAGTCATCATGTGACCACGCTCAATTTTTCCAAGCTTTTTGCCACCGTCATTGAGTGAATCGCTGCGGTTGGTAAGTAACTTCCAACTTTTCCCATTTGCTTGTCAAAAGCTGGTTGGGAAAGTTTGCAGACCAGGGGTGAAATGTTCCTGGTTCAAACCGGTTCACCCGAACCGGTACCGATGACGGCCGTTGGTTCAGAGAACCAGTAGCGATGGCAGCTCGAGGCTCCGCCCACCCGCTTGGTTGTCGTTACTTCCTGGTTTTAACCAGGAAGTAACCTGTTTTTTACCCTCTGCGCATGTGCAGAAGGGTTTGCGTATGGGCAGAGGGTTGGCGCCTGCATATGATGCGCGCACACTTCCGAACCGGTAGGGAAGGTACGTAGATTTCACCCCTGTTGCAGATGGCCATTTTTTATTTATTTTTTTTTGTTTACATTTATACCCCGCCCTTCTCCGAAGACTCAGGGCGGCTTACAGTGTATAAGGCAATAGTCTCATTCTATTTGTATATTTTTACAAAGTCAACTTATTGCCCCCCCAACAATCTGGGTCCTCATTTTACCTACCTTATAAAGGATGGAAGGCTGAGTCAACCTTGGGCCGGGCTTGAACCTGCAATAATTGCAGGCTTCTGTGTTCTTAATAACAGGCTATTACCAGCCTGAGCTATCCGGCCCATTTATATCACCCTGGGATTCTACAACCATTGTAAATACATAGCAATAGCAATAGACTTATATACCACTTCACAATGCTTTCCAGCCCTCTCTAAGCAGTTTACAGAGTCAGCATCTTGCCCCCAATAATCTGGGTCCTCATTTTACCCACCTCGGAAGGATGGAAGTCAACTTTGAGCCTGGTGAGATTTGAACTGCTGGCAGCCGGTGACCAGCAGAAGTAGCCTACAATACTGTACTCTAACCACTGCGTCACATGGCTCTTATTGCCAGTTGCCAAGCAACCGAATGGTGACCATGTGACCATGAAGACCCTGCGATGGTTGTACATGCGAAGACCAGTCTAAGTCACTTTTCCCAGCCCTTTCATTACTACAAACAGTCATTAAACAAATAATACTATAATGAAGGGAACAATGTGCTCTTATGCATGCCCCTTACAGACCTCTTAGGAATGAGGTGAAATCAATAGTAAACAGTTTTTGGTTGAAGATTTTGGGGTTTTGAGTAGAGACTATAGAGTCAGGTAGTGAGTTCCAAGCGTTAACAACTCTGTTACAAAAGTCATATTTTCTGCAATCAAGTTTGAAGCGGTTGACATTAAGTTTGAATCTATTGTTTGCTCTTGTATTGTTGCGATTGAAGCTGAAGTAGTCTTTTACAGGAAGGATATTGCAATAGATGATTTTGTGTGTTAAACACAGATCATGTCGGAGTCGGCGGAGTTCTAAGTTTTCTAATCCCAGGATTTCAAGCCTGGTGGTATAAGGTATTTTGTTGTTTTCGGAGGAGCGAAGAACTCTTCTAGTAAAATATTTCTGGACGCGTTCGATAGTATTAATGTCAGAGATGTGGTATGGGTTCCAGACGGATGAGCTGTATTCAAGAATAGGTCTGGCAAATGTCCAGGACTACCAGTTCATAGACTTCAGCTCCAGAATTCCCCATCCAGCCATGCTGGCTGTGGAATTCTGGGAATTGAAGTCCAGGTACCTCAAAGTTGTCAAGGTTGGTGAACCTTATAATTTGCCCCAAAATGCATGACTTAGAAGTTCTGCACACCCAGAAACTGCATGGAGGCAAGACCAAATTTGTAACCCTTCCCATCTTTTTCTACAGAGAGCACTTGGCAAGGAAGGCCCTTTCTGTCTTCTATGTCAACGCTCTCCAATCTTGCCAACTTTAAGGCTTGTGGACTTCAACTCCCAGACTTCCTCAGCTGGGTGTGGGAATTCTAGGAGTTGTAGTTCACAATTCTTCAGCCTTGACAACTTTAAGACTTGTGGACTTCAACTCCCAGACTTCCTCAGCTGGGTGGGGGAATTCTAGGAGTTGTAGTTCACAATTCTTCAGCCTTGACAACTTTAAGACTTGTGGACTTCAACTCCCAGAAGTCCTCAGCCAGCTGGGGAATTCTGGGAGTTGTAGTCCACAAGTCTTCAGAGGTTTCCATACTTGGCAACTTTTAAGAATTGTGGACTTCAACTCCCAGAATTCCTCAGCCGGTTGGGGCTTCTAGGAGATGTAATTTTCAAGTCTTAAAAGTTGCCAAGTTTGGAGAACTTCCTCTTCTACCAAACGATTGGAGGCACAGCTCAGCCTGGTCTCCTTCTCTCCATCCCCCTGGTTAGTACATTATTGTTTCCTCCCATCTGCATACTATTTTTATGGGAAATCTGCCTGGAAAATGGAAAGTTTGAAAGCATCTGAGTCTGCAAACCAAGGATCGGGGGAGATCAAGTATTTCTAACCAGCGGGGCTCCTGCTCTGCTTGGATTAAACCTGACAAACTGAGGGAGATTTGTTGGATCAATTCAGCATGACTCAGATTTTTGCCCTGGATTCGTTTGTACCCGGTGGCCTTGAATACATGGACAAGTGGGCCAGGAAGCTGGGAGGGGGGCATTTACCTCTTTCCCCAACCGTGGGCTTGTTTACAGGTAGTCCTCAACTTACAACCATGTTTGAGGGCTGCAGGGATCTGCGTTTGGCAAGCATGAGAAAGGAATCAGAACACTGGCGGCCGGGATAGAGGGCTGGGCGTTAGGAAGAGCTGCTTTAGTACCGGGATTTAGCAGATGACGCGGCAGCTGAGGCTGTCAGACGAGGAGGGAGAGAGCGGCCGGTTGTCCAATCAATGGAGCAGTTCAGCCAGGGGGCGGGGCATGAGCAGCGCGGGATGTTTAAAAGGGGCTGAGACCACCATTGCAGCATCCCCAGGGCCACATGATAAAACTGCAGGCTTGGTGTTGGCACCCCTGGTATAGGGTCTCCTGCTTGAGTAGGGGGTTGGACTTGAAGACCTCCAAAGTCCATTGCTAACTGTTACTCTGTTCCAACTTTGTGTCGTGTCCCACTCCTCCGCTGACGGCCGGGTCAGGGAAATCCGAATCAGGCTTGCCTCTGCAGCTCTGCCCAAAGTCCTAGCAAAGTCCTCAGAGCAGGCAGGAGACCAGTAAGTGACTTCAGCAAGATAAGTTCGACTTTGCCTGACTCAGAGACTGCCAGAAAGCAGATCCTTTATATAGGCCATGGGGTGTGGCTCCATGACTCAGCACTCATTAAGGCCTGCCCCTCCCTTCCTTCTGTTGCCTCCGCCTATCCAGTCTTCTGATGCGAGGGTCACTCCAATCAGCTGTTGTTGGAAGTAAACTTTCCTCAGGCTCACATGCTGTGGAGGAGGGGGAGGGGTCTAGCTGCTCTGTTTGCCTGGGCATGGAGCCAGGGCTGGGGCCGGGGGATGCCCCCTCCTCTGCAGCTTGTCTGGACATGGAGCCAGGACTGGGGCCAGGAGGCATACATTCCTCCGTGTTCGGGAGCAGATAAGCAGACCCCGGCTGCGGTGAGAGCGGACAAGACACAACACTTTGTTATAAACCCACTGGCTGTCTTGAGGCTGATCCGGTGCAGCCTACCTTATAGGATTATCCAGGGAGTACTCTATATTCCATCCTGAGCTCCCCAGCTAAGTGTGAAATCAGAGGTAACACATAAGCATCCAACATAATATGTCAGGTTCGGAGACGTTTATTTAGGTCAGGAGTCAGACAACCAGTGTCCTCTAGTCTCAGTTAACAAATGCTCTTGCCTTGCACATTGGCAAAAAGAACCAGCACACAAAATACAAACTGAGCGGACACGACCTTGTAGATGACCCTCACTCTGTCAAGGACCTTGGAGTACTCATCTCTAATGATCTAAGTGCCAAAGCCCACTGGAAAAACATCGCCAAAAAGGCATTAAGGGTTGTTAACCTAATCTTGCGTAGCTTCTTCTCCGGTAATATCACACTACTAACCAGAGCATACAAAACCTTTGCTAGACCAATTCTTGAATACAGCTCATCTGTCTGGAACCCGCACTGCATATCGGACATTGATACAATTAAACATGTCCAGAAATATTTCACAAGAAGAGTCCTCCACTCCTCCGCTCGCAACAAAATACCTTATGCCGCCAGACTTGAAATTTTGGGCTTAGAAAATTTAGAACTACACCGCCTTCGATATGACCAAAGCATAGCTCATAAAATCATCTGCTACAATGTCCTACCTGTCAATGACTACTTCAGCTTCAACCACAACAATACACGAGCGCACAATAGAAACAAACTTAAAGTGAACTGCTCCAAACTCAATTGCAGAAAATACGACTTCAGCAACAGAGTGGTCAATGCCTGGAATGCACTACCAGACTCTGTGGTTTCATCCCCAAACCCCCAAAATTTTAACCTTAGACTGTCTACTGCTGACCTCACCCCATTCCTAAGTGGTCTGTAAGGGGCGTGCATAAGAGCACCAGTGTGCCTACCGTCCCTGTCCTAAGGTTCCCTTTAATTGTATTCATTTTATGTATTCAATTCATGCTTATATATATTTTCTAATATTTACTCGACAAATAAAAAAAAATAGATGGTTTATACTGCAATGCCCATCAGCTCAAGCCCCTTGGTCAACTTTTATTGCAAGGGATGCCAAATTTGGCAACTTTAAGACTTGTGGACTTTCGTTCCCAGAATTCTTCAGCCCTCGTGGCTGACTGAAGAATTCTGGGAGCTGAAGTTTGAAAGTCTTAAAGCTACCAAGTTTCGAGATCCCTGCTTTACAGGAAAGAAAAATCGTAAAGATCTTGGCCAGCCTAAGATCTTCAGTCCTCTTGAAAGATCACCTTAGAGGAAATAAAATTCCTGCTTTTGGATGTGTTGAGCCTTCGTGGGATGTTGACAAAACGGGGTTCCTGCTGAGGTTTGCCTGACAAGGAAAAAAAAACAAAAAACAGGGCTTCATTTGGAGCCTTAAAGTCAAAAGTTTATTGAACCATAAATGAAAAAGAGGGGGCTGGATCTACACAGCTCTCTAAATCCCCATCCAAGTTAATACAAGCCAAACTTAGCAGGTGGAGTGAAATGCCCCTGTTAGATCAGCTCCTGACCTCGTTAAGCCTATTCTGTAAAGTTCATTTGTCTGTCTGTCTGTCTGTCTGTCTGTCTGTCTGTCTGTCTGTCTGTCTGTCTGTCTGTCTGTCTGTCTGTCTGTCTGTCTATCTATCTATCTATCTATTTATCTATCTTCTCTCTCATCTCTCATCTATATCTATCTATCTTCTCTTTCTCATCTATCTATCTATCTATCTATCTATCTATCTATCTATCTATCTATCTATATCTATCTATCTTCTCTCTCTCAGATAGATCTGTCTATCTTCTCTCTCATCTATCTATCTATCTATCTATCTATCTATCTATCTATCATATCTATCTTCTCTCTCATCTCTCATCTATATCTATCTATCTTCTCTTTCTCATCTATCTATCATTTATATCTATCTATCTATCTATCTATCTTCTCATCTATCTATCTATTCATTCATTCATTCATCTATCTATCTATCTATCTTCTCATCTATCTATCTATATCTATCTATCTATCTATTCATCTATCTTCTCTCTCTATCTATCTCATCTATCTATCTCATCTATCTATCTATCTATCATCTATCTTTCTATCTTCTCATCTATCGTATCTATCTTCTCTCTCTCATAGATCTGTCTATCTTCTCTCTCATCTATCTATCTATCTATCTATCTATCTATCTATCTATCTATCTATCTATCTATCATATCTATCTTCTCTCTCATCTCTCATCTATATCTATCGATCTTCTCTTTCTCATCTATCTATCATTTATATCTATCTTATCTATCTATCTTTCTATCTATCTATCTATCTATCTATCTATCTATCTATCTATCTATCTTCTCTCTCATCTCTCATCTATATCTATCTATCTTTCTCATCTATCTATCATTTATATCTATCTATCTATCTATCTATCTATCTATCTATCTATCTATCTATCTATATCTATCTTCTCTCTCTCAGATAGATCTGTCTATCTTCTCTCTCATCTATCTATCTATCTATCGTATCTATCTTCTTTCTCTCATAGATCTGTCTATCTTCTCTATCTATCTATCTATCTATCTATCTATCTATCTATCTATCTATCTATCTATCTATCATATTTATCTTCTCTCTCAGATAGATCTGTCTATCTTCTCTCTCATCTATCTATCTATCTATCTATCTATCTATCTATCTATCTATCTATCTATCATCTATCTTTCTATCTTCTCTCTCTCTATCATCTATATCTATCTATCTATCTTCTCATCTATCTATCTATCTATATCTATCTTCTATATCTAACTATCTTGTCTCTCTCATCTCTCATCTATATCTATCTTCTCTTCTATCTGTCTGTCTGTCTGTCTATGGATTTTTTTAAAAAAGAAGATAAAAAGTTAATGCAAGCTAAAGCAAGAAAGAAATCAAAGACAAAGTTAAAGCTGCAAGAAAGTGGGTCAGGGGGAAGGAAAAAGAAAAATAGAAAAGAAAGAAAAAAGGTAGAAAGAAATAGCTTCCAATCTTTACTGCAATAATAAGTACAGCTATAAATTTTACCTCTGCCTCTAGGATTACAACCAGAGGTGGCATTCAGCCAGTTCAGACCGGTTCGGGCAAACCGGTAGTGGAGATCACTATGCTGTTCTATTTAGCCACATTTTTGAGGCTGGCCGCATGTGCGGAAGGCATGCGCGCGAGCAAAGCACATGCGCAGAAGGCAGAGTACACGTGCAGAAGTTGCCGGCGGTAACCATATCTGAAACTCACCTCCGACTACCGCGTAATTTTCCTTTCTATAATCCTGCCTACTCATCAGAATAATAAATTGTCAATTCCTTTTTGTTGTTGCTTTGCACAAAAAGTCTGTGGCAGGTTTCCAGACAGCAATAAACAGCAGTAACAGAGCAATAAAGAGCAAAAAAGAAAAAAGAAAAGAAAAGAAAGAAAAGCAATAAACAGAGATGGAGTATTTTCTCAGATAATTTAGTCATCTCAAAGTTTTATCATCTTCCCCCAATCATTCCTCCTTTGTGGGTGGGGCCAAACCTTTCCCTTTGGGGGCACGCAATAAACTCGCTGCAGTTTATCATGTAGAAGAACAAAGTTTTATGACTCCCCCCCCCAACTGTTTGTCCATTAATCCCAAAAGAAAAAACCTCTAGTCTCTACTATGGTCTAAATCAGCAGTAGCCAAACTTGGAAACTTTTAAGACTTGTGGATTTCAACTCCCAGAATCCCCCAGCCAGCCATGCTGGCTGGGGGATTCTGGGAGTTGAAGCCCACAACTCTTAAAATTGCCAACTTTGGAGAAGTCTGATCTAGAATAGAATAGAATAGAATTCTTTATTGGCCAAGTGTGATTGGACACACAAGGAATTTGTCTTGGTGCATATGCTCTCAGTGTACATAAAAGAAAAGATACGTTCATCAAGGTACAACATTTACAACATAATTGATGGTCAATATATCAATATAAATCATAAGGATTGCCAGCAACAAAGTTACAGTCATACAGTCATAAGCGGAAAGAGATGGGTGATGGGAGCAATGAGAAGATTAATAGTAGTGCAGATTCAGTAAATAGTCTGAGAGTGTTGAGGGAATTATTTGTTTAGCAGAGTGATGGCCTTCGGGAAAAAACTGTTCTTGTGTCTAGTTGTTCGGGTGTGCAGTGCTCTATAGCGTCGTTTTGAGGGTAGGAGTTGAAACAGTTTATGTCCAGGATGCGAGGGATCTGCAAATATTTTCACGGCCTTCTTCTTGATTCGTGCAGTATACAGGTCCTCAATGGAAGGCAGGTTGGTAGCAATTATTTTTTCTGCAGTTCTAATTATCCTCTGAAGTCTGTGTCTTTCTTGTTGGGTTGCAGAACCGAACCAGACAGTTATAGAGGTGCAAATGACAGATTCAATAATTCCTCTCTCTCTCTCTCTCTCTCTCTATATATATATATATATATTCCTCCAATAATCTATTGCACAGAGCCAATATGTGAAGGGAGGGGCTGTATAAGCTGGGCTGTACAACATATTAAGCTATGTATAAACTGCCATACTGGGTTCACGCATAAACTGGGCCAATCACATATTGGCTCCGTGCAATAGATGAGAAGTCTCCAAACTTGGCAATTTTAAGGCTTGTGGACTTCAACTCCCAGAATTCCCCAGCCAGCATGGCTGGATGGGGAATTCTGGGAGTTGAAGTCCACAAAGGTTAAAGTTTGCCAAATTTGGAGACACCCTGCCGTAGGCAGACCCAAACAGTGTTATCAGCTCACCGCCCTTCTCTTGAGCTTGGCACAAGGTTCTCTTGATTGCAGAGAGCAGAATCCAGATACATTAAATGTACAGTCCTTGACTTACAACCTCTTGACTTGCAACCATTGATTTACCGACCGTTTGAAGTTATAACGGCACAAAAGTGACTCAGAACTGGTCACCTCATACTTATGACCGTTGCAGCATCCCCACGGTCACATGATCAAAATTAGGGCGCTTGGCAGTTTGCCTGTATTTACAATGGTTACAGGCAGTGCCCTACGGTTTATGGGCTCAGCATCCGTAACTTTCCCAACCCCGGACCCCATTCTACCACCAACCTTTTAAGTGGCCTTATGGATAACTGTCCCAGTGTTGTGCGTTTTCCACAAAGGTGTCAAAGTTTCCATTATGGAATATTCCAATCCTAAATAAGAGGTGTCCAAGCATGGCAGCTTGAAGACTTGACGACTTCAACTCCCAGAATTCCCCAGGCAACATGGCTGGACCTGGGGATTCTGGGAATTGAAGTCCATAGGACTTCACGTTGCCAAGCCTGGACAACCCTGGCTTAAAACCTATTCCCAACCCACCCACACTCACACTCCCAATCCGGATCCCATTCTACCCCCAAATTTTAAAATGGCCTTGTGGGTAAACTGGCCCAGTGTTGTGCGTTTCCCACAAAGGTGTCAAAGTTTCCATTACGGAATATTCCAATCCTAAATAAGAGGTGTCCAAGCGTGGCAATTTGAAGACTTGCGGACTTCAACTCCCAGGATTCCCCAGCCAACATGGCTGGACAGGGAATTCTGGGAGTTGAAGTCCATAGGACTTCAAGCTGCCATGTTTGGCCAACCCTGGCCTAAATCTTATTCCCAACGCACTCACACCCACACCCACACACAAACACACACCTGAAATTTAAGTCTGCATTCTGCTTTTCCTTCAGCTTCAAAGGAGGAGATTCAGCGTTAGACATATTCCACACTTAGACAAAAGGCCAGTCTCCTCCACCCTTTGCCCCCCCAACCAAGCTGCTTTCTCCACTGAGGTCAGCAATTCCCAAATTCTGCCTTGGCTGTGTTGTTTCAAGCCGTTGTTGCTGGAAAACAAGCAAAGGGCTTCGTTGCAAAGGCCAGCGGGGCTGTCGAAATCAAAGCTGCACCCTGAGGAGGGGACAGATCGGCGTGGGGGCGAGAAAGGAAATATAAAACAGCGGAATCAGCAGAGATCTGGGTTCCTGAATCCCACCACGGAGAGCGCAGGCATGGATGGGGCGGGTGTTCCAATATCTCAGGGGTTGCCACAAAGAAGAAGGAGTCAAACTATTCTCCAAAGCACCTGAGGGTAGAACAAGAAGCAACGGGTGGAAACTCATCAAGGAGAGAAGCAACTTAGAACTAAGGAGAAATTTCCTGACAGTTAGAACAATTAATAAGTGGAACGACTTGCCTGCAGAAGTTGTGAATGCACCAACACTGGAAATTTTTAAGAAAATGTTGGATAACCATTTGCCTGAAATGGTGTAAGGTTTCCTGTCTGGGCAGGGGGTTGGACTAGAAGACCTGCAAGGTCCCTTCCAACTCTGTTATTATTATTGTTGTTGTTGTTGTTGTTGTTGTTGTTATTTCCACACGGGGTGTGTGTGTTAAGAAGAAACTGGACAGCCATTCATCTGGAATGTCATAGGGCAGTGATGGCTAACCTTTTTGCCATTACGTGCCAAAAGCGTGGGGAGCATGAGGGGGTGTCGTGCGCGTGCGTGCCCACACCCATAATTCTAAGCCCCCCCCCCCCCGCGCATGCGTGCACGACCCACCCCACGCTTCTCCCGCTTTCTGCCCGGTGGGTCTGGTAGGCTCGTTTTTCACCCTCTCCAGGTTCCAAAGCCTTTCTAGGAGCCTGGGGAGAGCGAAAAATGGGCCTTCCCCACCCCCACCACCCCAGGCCCTCCGGAATCCAGAAATAGTCTGTTTCCCTACTTCTGGTGTGCCCCAAAGGCCCAAAAATCAGTTGGCCGGCGTGTACATGCGCGGTGGAGCTGAGCTCACGTGCGCACCAATATGGCTTCGTGTGCCACCTATGGTACGTGTGCCATAGGTTTACCATCACGATCATAGGGTGTCTTACACAAGCAGGGGGTTGGACTAGAAGACCTCCAAGGTCCCTTCCAACTCTTGTCGTTCTGTATTCCGGGCATTTGGGATTCAGAGGTAAACTGTGTGTCCCCCCTCCCCCACCCCCGATCATGGATGTTCTTCTTAGCTACTGGTAGTCCTCAACGTACAACCACAATAGAGCGCAACGTGTGTGTTGCTAAGTGAAACAT
Organism: Ahaetulla prasina; assembly: GCF_028640845.1. Lineage (NCBI taxonomy): Eukaryota > Metazoa > Chordata > Lepidosauria > Squamata > Colubridae > Ahaetulla > Ahaetulla prasina. Next base: position 106,583,666 of record NC_080544.1, read on the forward strand.
TTGTTCACTGAGTTTTTCAGTAAGCTCAAACTGCCCAAGGAGCTGCTGATTCAGTTCTATAGAGGAATTATTGAGTCTGTCATTTGCACCTCTATAACTGTCTGGTTCGGTTCTGCAACCCAACAAGAAAGACACAGACTTTCAGAGGATAATTAGACCTGCAGAAAAAATAATTGCTACCAACTTGCCTTCCATTGAGGACCTGTATACTGCACGAATCAAGAAGAGGGCCGTGAAAATATTTACAGATCCCTCACATCCTGGACATAAACTGTTTCAACTCCTACCCTCAAAACGACGCTATAGAGCACTGCACACCAGAACAACTAGACACAAGAACAGTTTTTTCCCGAAGGCCATCACTCTGCTAAACAAATAATTCCCTCAACACTGTCAGACTGTTTACTGAATCTGCACTACTATTAATCTTCTCATAGTTCCCATCACCCATCTCTTTCCATTTATGACTGTATGACTATAACTTGTTGCTGGCAATCCTTATGATTTATATTGATATATTGACCATCAATTGTGTTGTAAATGTTGTACCTTGATGAACATATCTTTTCTTTTATGTACACTGAGAGCATATGCACCAAGACAAATTCCTTGTGTGTCCAATCACACTTGGCCAATAAAAATTCTATTCTATTCTAAATTCTATTCTTTTTCCCCATTTCACAACCTTTCTTGCCACAGTTCTTAAGTGAATCACTGCAGCTGATAAGTTAGCAAGACGGTTGTTAAGCGAATCTGGACTTCCATCTTTAACTCATTACTTGATATTAAAATCTCCATTATCTTGTTATGTAATGTACGTACAGTATGTATGTATGTTTATAGAATGCGGCTGCGCGGGTGATAGATGGAGCCCCCCGTGGCTCCCGCATAACACCTATCCTGCGCAGACTGCACTGGCTACCTGTGGCCTTCCGGGTGCGCTTCAAGGTTTTGGTGACCACCTTTAAATCGCTCCATGGCATAGGGCCGGGTTATTTACGGGACCGCCTACTGCTACCGAATACCTCTCACCGACCCGTGCGCTCTCATAGAGAGGGACTCCTCAGGGTGCCGTCAGCGAGGCAATGTCGTCTGGCGACGCCCAGGGGAAGGGCCTTCTCTGTGGGGGCTCCCACCCTCTGGAACGAACTACCCCCCGGACTTCGTCAGCTTTCGGACCTTCGGACCTTCCGCCGCGGGCTTAAAACATACTTATTTAATTGCGCAGGACTGAGTTAGATTTTAAATTTATGGGTTTTAAATTGGGTTTTATGTCTATATTTTTTAATTATCGGGCTTTTAGAATAAGTTTTTTAATTGCTTTTATATTGTATTTATGTGTTTTTAAGTGCCTGTAAACCGCCCTGAGTCCTTCGGGAGATAGGGCGGTATATAAATATGATCAAATAAATAAATAAATAAATATATTTCTATAAAAAGAAATAAAAAGATGAAGCAAATTTAACTAAAAATTCCTAAAAGGGTGTTCTTATAGACCGAAGAATGAGTGGACTTGTATCCTAGTAGGAAAAAAGAACCAGTAAAAGAATACGGAATGGAGAAAGAGGAAAAAAGACCCAAAATTAGCTTGCGTTTCCCAGTGATTAGAAGTAGATTGAAAATAAAAAGATTGTAGACCGTGTAGATAAATCACTGATGCGTGCAACATCCTGGCACACAGAATTTCTGAAAACACAACCTCTGTTTCAGGGTCTGATTTGTCTTCTGCCATGGGTGAAGGACACCATGCCTGGCAAAGCAGTCAGCACGAATAAAGGGAAACATAGCCATCTTTAGATTAGCAAGCCAGGCAAGAGGCAGGAAAGGGAAGGAAGGGAAGGGAGGGGAAGGAAAGGAAAGGAAAGGAACGGAAAGGAAAGGAAAGGAAAGGAAGGTTAGGGAAGGGAAGGGAAGGGAAGGGAGGGAAAGGAAAGGAAAGGAAAGGAAGTGAAGGGAGGGAAGACAGGAAAAGGAAAGGAAAGGAAAGGAAAGGAAGGTTAGGGAAGGGAAGGGAGGGAAAGGAAAGAAAGGGAAGGGAAGGGAAGGGAAGGAAAGGAAAGGAAAGGAAAGGAAAGGGAGAGAGGAAAGGAGGGAAGGAGGGGGGAAGGAAGAGAGACAGAGAACGAAAGGAGGGAGGAAGGAAGGAAAGAAAGAAAAGGAAAGGAAGGCAGGGAAGGAGGGAAGGAAGAGAGAGAGGGAGGGAAGGAGGGAAGAAAGTGAGAGAGATAGGGAGGGGGAGGAAGGGAGGGAAGAAGGAAGGAAAGGAAAGGAAAGGAAAGGGAGAGAGGGAAGGAAAGGAAGGAGGGGGAAAGAAGTGAGACAGAGACAGAGAAGGAAGGTAGGAAGGAAGGAAAGAGAAAGAAAAGAAAGAGAAAGAAAGAAAGAAAGAAGGTGGGAAGCGAGGGAAGGAGGGAAGGAAGTGAGACAGAGAGGGAGGAAGGAAGGAAGGAAAGAGAAAAAAGGAAGGAAGAAAGGAAGAAAGGAAAAAAGGAAGAAGGGCGGACAGGGAGAGAGGGAGGGGGGAGAGGGAGGAAGAAAGAAAGACTCCACCTAGAGAGTTTAAGGGTATTTCCAGGGTAATGAAAGTGGTATTTTCCCAGGATAAAAAGAACGGTGTCTGGAGGGAATTCAAAAGTTTGCAGAAATACAAAGTCTCCATGGGATGCCTCCAGAAGGTCATGGGTGTGCGTAGGATAAAAGTGGTGGCCTGATGAGGACACGGCTTTGTGGCGAAAGTTGGAGGAGACAAACAGGGCTTGCTAGGACTTTGCCCAAAGGCGTTGAGTTATCTAAAACAGGGACCACAAACGGCAAGTTTTGGCTGCAAGGACATCTCAAGAGCTTAAAATGCAGGTTCCTCTTTGAAAGTCACTCGAGTTGGGAATTACTGGCCTGTAGGAAGCTGGAGCCTTGCCTTGCCTTTCTCCTTTCCTTTCCTTCCTTTCCTTTCCTTCCTTTCCTTTCTTCCTTTCTTCTCTTCCTTCCTTTCTTTTCCTGTTCCTGTTCCTATTCCTTTTCTTTTCTTTTCTTTCCTTTCCTTTCCTTTCCTTTTCCTTTCCTTTCTTTCCTTTCCTTTCTTCCTTTCTTTTCCTTCCTTTCTTTTCCTTCCTTTCTTTTCCTGTTCCTACTCCTTTCCTTTCCTTTCCCTTTTCCTTTTCCTTTCCTTTCTTCCTTTCTTTTCCTTCCTTTCTTTTCCTGTTCCTATTCCTTTCCTTTCCTTTCCTTTCCCTATTTACTTTCTTCCCTTTCTCCTTCTCCTTCCTTTCTTCATCCATTTACTTCCTTTCCTTTCCTTTCTTCCTTTCTTTTCTTCCTTCTCCTGTTCCTATTCCTTTCCTTTCCTTTTCCTTTCCTTTCCTCCTTTCCTTTCCTTTCCTTTCCTTTCCTTTCCTTTCCTTTCCTTTCCTTTCCTTTCCTTTCCTTTCCTTTCCTTTCCTTTCCTTTTATCAATCTCATATATATCCAAATGTTTTAATCAATCAATCAAAATCTCCATTCCTTCCCCACTCCTGCGGGAAGGATATTACAAAATCAATCTCTATTCCCTCCCCACTCCTGGGGGAAGGAGATTGCAAAATCTCCATTCCCATCCCACTCCTGCGGGAAGAATATTGCAAAATCTCCATTCCCTCCCCACTCCAGGGGAAAGGATTTTGCAAAATCTCCATTCCCTCCCCGCTCCTGGGGGAAGGATATTGCAAAACCTCCATTCCCTCCCCACTCCAGGGGAAAGGATTTTGCAAAATCTCCATTCCCTCCCTACTCCTGGGAGAAGGATTTTGCAAAATCTCCATTCCCGCCCCACTCCTGGGGCCAGCCCAGAAGTGGCATTTACCAATTCTCCAAACTACTCAAAATTTCTGCTACTGGTTCTCCCGAACCGGTCAAAACCTGCTGAAGGGCTTAGGGCCGGGGTACTTACGGGACCGCCTACTGCTACCGAATGCCTTCCACCGACCCGTGCGCTCGCACAGAGAGGGCCTCCTCAGGGTGCCATCCGCCAAGCAATGTCAGCTGGCGGCCCCCAGGGGAAGGGCCTTCTCTGTGGGGGCTCCCACCCTCTGGAATGAACTTCCCCCAGGACTTCGTCAACTGCCTGACCTTTGGACCTTCCGCCGCGAGTTGAAGACTTACCTGTTTATTTGCGCAGGACTGGCATAGAAATTTTAATAGTATTTAATATTTGATATAAATTTTATGGGGTTTTTACGGTTTTAAATGGTTTTAATTTTGGCCTTATATCTAGTAAGTTTTTTAACTATTGTTTTACTGTGTATATAATTGTTGTTTTATTTTGGCTGTGAACCGTCCTGAGTCCTTTGGGAGAAGGGCGGTATAAAAATCCAATAAATCTAATCTAATTTAATCTAATATCGACTATCTATGCTGGGCTATTTCAATGCTTGCTCTGACATATCCTAGTTAAGTGAGTCAGAAGGAATCCTGGAGGATATCCAATCCAGCCCCCTAACTAAGCCTGGGGCCATGATACAGGAGGTAGTTTTGGCACCCTTGTCCAGGATAACCTCTTTTCGACATTTTGTGGGTGTTCAGGCTGGCCTGATCTGACCCAGCTGTTTGCTGGTGGCTTTTGCCCATTTCTGGCTGAGAGCAGCATTGTATGGAAGAACAATGGCTACAGATCCGCCCAACAACCGCTTAATCTGTCTTGCATTGTTGGGTTTCTACATCCCTGAGGGAAAGAAAATGTGTTTGCTTAGCCTGGACAAGCCCTGTGCTCCAGCGATGGGAGCTGAGCAAAATGTGCATTTCTTCTTTCGCCTATTCCATTTTGGGGGGGGAGGGACGGGCAGGCATCTGCCTTTATCAAGTTTCCAGTCCTTTTGCCTTCGTGAAGAATATGCCAGCAATGGAGCATTAAATTCTGTGCCATCTCTGGCACGCGTGCCATAGGTTCGCCATCACGGGTATAGGGTTTCCTGCCTGAGCACAGGGTTGGACTAGAAGACCTCCAAGGTCCCTTCCAACTCTGTGATTCTATTCTATTCTAATGCTGAGCCACAAACGACTCCTTTAAAATATATATATATATATATATCTAAACTTATGGATAGAATTCAAGGAAGCCTGCTTAGATAATATAAAGCAGGGATCTCCAACCTTGGCAACTTTAAGCCTGGCGGACTTCAACTCCCAGAATTCCCCAGCCAGCAAAACTTGCTCTTTTGTAATCCCTTCCTCTGCAATCTCTCCACTTTAAGAGATTAAAAGAAACAGATATAACTGACTGAGGAATTCTGGGCGTTGAAGTCCGCCAGGCTTAAAGTGGCCAAGGTTGGAGAACCCTGCTATAAAGAACAAGCTACCATGTAGAAGAAGAACGTTGTAAAAGAAAGAGAGAGAAAACCCAATACAATATATCTACTTTTCTACAGTACAAGGCTAGTAACATTTTGTGCAAATGTACTAAACTCACTTTTAAAACAATGAATGGCAGCACAAAATCATGTCTTTTTATTGATAAAGAGCCAATCCTCAACTTTGGCAACTTTTTGATGGGTGGACTTCAACTCCCAGAATTCCTCAGCCCGACAGTCTATCACAAAAATATCTTTCTGGAACACACCACACCTTTTTTGCGACCATTGAGGCACCGTGCATCTAAAGCACTTCCAAATTTAGGGAATGTGGTTGGTCTCCCATATTAAACAACTTTATGTGTTACATTCTTCTCAAGGATTGTTGTGACCCAGGCCCAAGTAGGTAGTAGTAAACTCAGTCAGTTTAAAAACAAACTTTATTAGAACAGTTGAGAATTAACTCATTCTCAGCGTAGTCCAAACTAAATCAAAGCAAATTCTTCCTAACACAATTCTTCAGCCTTAGCACCAACCTTGGTCTAATTAGGCAAACTGCCAAAGGCTTTTCTTGGTAAAAGTTCAAAAGCAGAAGACGCCGATGAGAAATAAATGCAGCAAAAGGCTATCAATGTTGTTTTCCAGCAAAGAGCTCAAACGCCGTTGCTGGTCTTTTAAGCCTTATGGGAGGGGCCAATCATCTCTTGGCCTTACTCCTGAGTTAGTGCGTGAATTAGGAACAGGCTCCTCCTGTTCCTCTGCCTCACTACTATCAGTCTCCGGAGGCTCTGGAGTCCGCACCTCATTTCCCGATGGCCCTGGCCCCACCTCTGCCTCATCGCTGTCCGACTCAGAGGTGGCATGCAGAGTCCGCTCTGTTGGCACGCATGCCGTCACCAGCTGTTCATCTGATTTTGCCAGCTGGTCTTTGTGGGTGCCAAAGCGCTGTTTTTTGGGCCATTTTTGGGCCATTTTCAGGCCATTCTTTGAGCATTTTTGGGCTGTTTTTGGCCAGAAAATAGCCCAAAAACGGCCCAAAAAACCAACCTGGGAAATGGCCTGTTTATTGGCCATTTTTGGGGCCATTTTTCAGGGCATTTTTTGGGCTGTTTTACGACTTTTTTACAGCCAAAAACGGCCCCAAAATGACCTGAAAACAGCCCAGAACACAGCCAACTGGAACATGTGCGCATATGTGTCCATGTGCATGCATCGGAGTGCCAGAAACACATGCACGCGCTGGCCAGCTGGTCTTCGGTTTTCCGGCGCTCCGGCACGAACACATGCACACCCATGCACCGTGGCATGCTCACGGTGCCAACCATCACTGATCACGGTGCCAACCATCACTGATAGCAACGAAGCTATCGAAGTGTTGTCCCGGTGCTTGGAGGCCGTATGGGTCTGGATGGGGAGAAACAGGCTCAAGCTCAATCCCTCCAAGACAGAGTGGCTGTGGATGCCGGCATCCCGGTACAGTCAGCTGAGTCCTCGGCTGACTGTTGGGGGCGAGTCATTGGCCCCGATGGAAGGGGTGCGCAACTTGGGCGTCCTCCTGGATGAACGGCTGTCTTTTGAAGATCATTTGACGGCCGTCTCCAGGAGAGCTTTTTACCAGGTTTGCCTGGTGCACCAGTTGCGCCCCTTTCTAGACCGGGATGCCCTATGCACGGTCACTCACGCCCTCGTGACGTCTCGCCTGGATTACTGCAATGCTCTCTACATGGGGCTCCCCTTGAAGGGCATCCGGAGGCTGCAGTTAGTTCAGAATGCGGCTGCGCGGGTTATAGAGGGAGCCCCTCGTGGCTCCCGTATGACACCAATCCTGCGCAGACTGCACTGGCTACCTGTGGCCTTCCGGGTGCGCTTCAAGGTTTTGGTAACCACCTTCAAAGCGCTCCATGGCATAGGGCCGGGTTATCTACGGGACCGCCTACTGCTACCGAATACCTCTCACCAACCCGTGCGCTCTCACAGAGAGGGACTCCTCAGGGTGCCGTCAGCTAGGCAGTGTCGTCTGGCGACGCCCAGGGGAAGGGCCTTCTGTGGGGGCCCCCACCCTCTGGAACGAACTCCCCCCAGGACTCCGTCAACTTCCGGACCTCCGAACCTTCCGTCGCGAGCTCAAGACACATTTATTCATCTGTGCAGGACTGGCTTAGATTTTAAATTTATAGGGGTTTTAAATTGGTTTTCATATTTATATTTATATTTTTAATAATTTGGCATTAGAATAAGTTTTTTAATGGTTATTTTAATTTGTATATAAATGTTTTATGTGCCTGTGAACAGCCCTGAGTCCTTCGGGAGATAGGGCGGTATACAAATATGAATAATAAATAAATAAATAAATCTACAAGATCCCTTCCAACTCTATTAATCTGAGTCTGAATCAGCTAGGATTTGTTTAGCACGATGGCTTTTTAAATCTGTGCATGCTTAACCCATCCTGTTTGGCGAGTTGATGCCTTCAGAGTTTTTACGAAAAATCCCCAAACAGACTTAATTCACTAACTCAGTTACAGTATAGGGTGAGTGCAGGGACGCAGTGGCTCAGGGGCTAGGACGTTGAGCTTGTCGGTCGAAAGGTTGGTAGTTCGGCGGTTCGAATCCCTGGTGCTGCCGTGTAACAGGGTGAGCTCCCGTGACTTGTCCCAGCTTCTGCCAACCTAGCAGTTTCGAAAGCACGTAAAAATGCAAGTAGAAAAAAAATAGGGGCCACCTTTGGTGGGAAGGTAACAGCGTTCCGTGCGCCTTTGGCGTTGAGTCATGCCGGCCACATGACCACGGAGACGTCTTCGGACAGCGCTGGCTCTTTGGCTTTGAAACGGAGATGAGCACCGCCCCCTAGAGTCGGCAACGGCTAGCACGTACGTGCGAGGGGAACCTTTACCTTTACCTTTATAGGGTGAGTGCAGCCAGAGTGGTACCGATGGCCCTTGACTTAGGACCGCAATTGAACCTAAAACCTCTGTTGCTAAGCGAGACTGTTGTTAAGGGAGTTTTGCTCCATTTTACGACCTTCCTTGCCACGGTTGCTAAGCGACTCGCGGCAGCCGTGAAGTTAGTAACGGGGTTGTTAAGTGGTTCCGTCTTTACCCGTTGACTTTGCTTGTGGGGAGGTCGCAAAAGGAGATCACGTGACCCCGGGACACTGCAACCGTTTATAGAGGCACGCCAAGCGTCTGGATTTTGATCACGAGGCTGTGGGGGGTGCTGCAACGGTCGTAAGTGTGAAAATCGGTCGTAAGTCACTTTTTCCAGTGCCGTTGTAACTTCGAACAGGCACTGAACGGACGGTTGTAAGTTGGGGATTATCTGTACTGCATGAGGCATTAGATACAAGCAGAATGGTACCTTTGTCATCTTTTGTTAACCTCAGGGGCATTGTAGACCCAATCTCCTTTCTTGCTCTGCGTAAACTGCAATAAATAAATGCATAAAATTCTTCCTAAATTCCAGGCTCTGGGTGGGAGGTGGGGAGGGACTGAATTCATCTATCCCCCCAAAAAAAAGCTTTCTCCCCACCATTGCTTAAAGTTGGCTGGCGAATACCTGAATGCCCATCGATCAATAATGATGAATTAAGTGTCAGATGTTTGCTTGCTGCCACAAGAATGGGTGAGAAAATGGTCCCTGGTACTGACAGCCCCAAACTTTCCGTGTGACCCTTTCGCTTCCTCTCTTGGTTTAAGATAAGGGATAGTTAAGGATCTGCTAGCATTTCCTGGTAGATTGAGAGAGGAAGCAAGACCAGATAAGCTCATTCTTGTTTATTGGTCTTTATTGTGAAGCCACGTTAACAGAATCTTGCCAGACTGAAAGTACGGTTTTATCACCATCTCCTTTACAGCTTCAGAAACTAGGGAAGGTCCCTTTTGACTCTCCCACTATCCAGAGATGCTGTCTCTTATCCGGCCATTCCCTTGGCAGGGTTTCCTTGCTCTGAATCCCAAGGTCTTCCCCACATACCATGACAGGACCTCAGGAGAAAGGAGGAAAAGGATCAGAGGTGGTATTCCAGCCGGTTTGCACCGGTTCGGGCGAATCGATAGTGAAAATCGCGGGTGGGCTTGCTCACCCACCCCAGCTCTATGCTGTCCTATTTAGGCACGTTTTTGAGGCTGGGCGCATGTGCGGAAGGCATGCGCGAGCAAAGCACACTTGCTGAAGGCCAGACGCACGAAGCGAGCGTGCCCGCGGCGAACCGGTGGTACCAAAATGTGAAACCCACCGCTGAAGAGGATACAGCAGGAACCCAAATTAATCCTCAGACCCACCTTTGAGGCAGTCTGTCCAAGGATGGCCAGCGGCTAAAGCTAACCAGATCTGTAGTGTAGTTTGGTGTAGTGGTGAAGGTGCTGGCCTAGAAACCAGGAGACTGGGAATTCTAGTCCTCCCTTAGGCATGAAAGCAAGATGGATGACTTTGGGCCCGTCTCTCTGGGTCCACCTCCAGGGTTGTGTGAAAAATAAGGGGCAAAAGTACGAGTTATGTTCTCTGCCTTGAGTTTTATATATATAAAAAAGGTGAGATAAAAACAATAATAATATCTGGGCAAGGAGTTTATGGTCTTTATTTACTTATTTAATATGCTGTTGAGGAATTCTAGGGAAACACGGTATTATGAATCATATTTGTTTCATTTTTTAACAAGCTTATATAATCCTATTAATCATGTACATATTTTTATTAAATTATAATTTTTCCTGATTTAGTTATTCAATATTTCAATGTGTCATTTTTAGACCAACCACCCTATTCTAAGTGTCATACCTTTTAATACAAATAGAATATTATTAAACATATTTATTACATTTAGCAAGCGTATATAATTCTAATAACAATACAGTTAGTTTGTCACTTTCTCAACACAATCAGTCACGTGGTCCAATCACGGCGCTGTCTGGTTGCCTGATGATATCAGTCCGCCTCCCTCTGACCAGGTGTGAGAATGTCCTTGATTCTCAAGAGAAAGTATTTTGTTTTGGCTACAAAATCCCAGCTGTCTCAAATCTCCCCCTCCCTATGCCTCAGCTCCAGTCTGGCAGCACTGAAGCCGTCAAGATGGCCTCGGTCAGGTCAGCTTCAGGGTTGACACCCACTCCTTAGTAACCCTGAAGATTTTCCCTAGTTTGGGTTATGAAACCCAAAGCAAACAAGCAAGCTCAGAGAGCACCAAGGATCCCTCAATTTGTATCGCTGCCCACCTCAAACCTGGGATTCTCTTTGCTCATTTGGGGCTGGGAGGGCGTCGTAGAAACGCTACTCTTGTGTTCACACAAGGCATTTAACCTGCTTTCAGAATTAACCCTCTGTTGGATTTGCGCTGCATATCGAAACGTCAGCTGATCAAAACAGGCTGGGTGTGGGTGACCCCGCCGAGCCCCAGATTCAGTATCCAGGTTGTGTGCATTGTGGGATCGCAGCCTGCATCGTTTTGACTTTCTTGGGCAGGGGTGTCAAACTCAATTTCATTGAGGGACGCATCAGGGTTGTGTTTGACCTTGGGGGGGCCAGGGTAGGCGTAGCCAGCACAACGTCACGAGGGTTGAGGGCACCTGTGGTGGCCCAAGCACTCGGCCAGTGAAAATGGGCTCTTGAGCTCCATTTTCCCAGGCAGAGGCACCGCGGGACGGTCCTTTGCTGTTTCCAGGGCAGCCCGCGGGCCAGATCTAAGCACCCTGCGGGCCGGATGCAGCCCCAGGGCCTAGAGTTTGACACTCCTGTTCTAGGGGAAAGACACAGACCTCTAGGCTCGCATCTCTTTGTAGGGTCCTAGTGTCGGGTTCACACTCCCTCTTGATCTCTGCATGAAGGTAGACCAAGCCATCTTCTCTTGACCTCCCTGGCAGCGCCCTTGATCCACTTGCTTTCTCTTTTCTCCCCAGATGTATGGACGCTACACCCAAGACCTGGGAGCATTTGCCAAGGATGAAGCGGCTCGCGTCCGGCTGCAGCAGGAAGGCTGGAAATTTTCCCCGAAGGAGCGGCTGCGTCCTTCCGAGTTTCTGGAGTACGACCACGGTCGCTGTGCCTGTTGCCGTAGTAAGTAGCTTGTTCTGGGCTGAGCATGTCCGTGCCAGGCCTTAACATTTGTATCGACTAGAGCCGTGGTGGCGCAGTGGTTAGAACGCAGTACTGCAGGCTACTTTTGCTGACTGCCGGCTGCCAGCAATTCGGCAGTTCGATTCTGACCGGCTCAAGGTTGATTCAGCTTTCCATTCTTCCGAAGTTGATAAAATGAGGACCCAGATAGTTGAGGGCAAATATGATGACTCTGAGAGGGTTGGAAAGCATTGTGAAGCGGTATATAAGTCTAAGGGCTATTGCTCCTAGCAGCCTCTTTGAATGAATGCAAAGGAGATGGGGAAGAAAGGATCCAATTTGCATATTGCTGGGTACAGGTAGTCCTTGTTTTACGACCACAATTGAGCCCCAAATGTCTGTCGCTAAGCAAGACATTTGTTAAGTGGATTTTGCCCCATTTTACGACTTTTCTTGGCACAGTGGTTAAGTGAATCACTGCAGTGGTTATGTTAATAACACGGTTGTTAAGTGAATCTGGCTTTCCCCATTGACTTTGCTTGTCAGAAGGTCGCAAAAGGGGACCCCAGGACACTGAAACTGTCATAAATATGAGTCAGTTGTCAAGTTTCCGAATTTTGATCCAGTGACCTTGGGGATGCTGCAATGGTCATAAGCGTGAAAAATGGTCATAAGTCACTTTTTTCAGCGCTGTTGTAATTTCAGACGGTCACTAAACAAACAGCGCTTCTGTTTTCTTAACCCTGCAGGAAGGGAAATCTTGGGCAATGCTTAGTTCCACCCTAGGGAAAGTTTCTGGGTCGTTTGTGGGTCTTCGCCAGCTTGTGTGGACGCTAGTCGTTCTCAACTAACAATCACAATTGGGATCAGTATTTCCATTACCAAGCACAAGGTGGCTATTGAGTGAGTTGCACCCCATTTTATGACCTTCTTTTGCTACGCTTCGTAAGCAAATCGCTGCAGTCATTAAGTGAATCATGCAGTTGTTAAGCGAACCTGGCTTGCCTTATTAACTTGGCTCATTGGAAGTTGGCTGGAAAGGTCATGAATAGAATAGAATAGAATAGAATAGAATAGAATAGAATAGAATAGAATAGAATAGAATAGAATAGAAAATATGGAATGGAATGCAATGGAATGGAATGGAATGGAATAGAATAGAATAGAATAGAATAGAATAGAATAGAATAGAATAGAATAGAATAGAATAGAATAGAATTGAATTGAATTGAATTGAATTGAATTGAATTGAATTGAATTGAATTGAATTGAATTGAATTGAATTGAATTGAATTGAATTGAATTCTTTACTGACCAAGTGTGATTGGACACACAATTTGTCTTGGTGCATATGCTCTCAGTGTACATAAAAAGACAAGATACATTTGTCAAGAATCATAAGGTACCATAGAATAGAATAGAATAGAATAGAATAGAATAGAATAGAATAGAATAGAATAGAATAGAATAGAATAGAATAGAATAGAATAGAATTCTTTATTGGCCAAGTGTGATTGGACACACAAGGAATTTGTCTTGGTGCATATGCTCTCAGTGTACATAAAAAGACAAGATACATTTGTCAAGAATCATAAGGTACTATAGAATAGAATAGAATAGAATAGAATAGAATAGAATAGAATAGAATTCTTTACTGACCAAGTGTGATTGGACACACAAGGAATTTGTCTTGGTGCATATGCTCTCAGTGTACATAAAAAGACAAGATACATTTGTCAAGAATCATAAGGTACTATAGAATAGAATTGAATAGAATTGAATAGAATTGAATAGAATAGAATTGAATAGAATTGAATAGAATTGAATAGAATTCTTTATTGGCCAAGTGTGATTGGACACACAAGGAATTTGTCTTGGTGTATATGCTCTCAGTGTACATAAAAGAAAAGATCATCAAGAATTCTAAGCTACAACACTTAATGATAGTCATAGGGTACAAATAAACATCTGTCAGAAATGATGTAGGGTCTTCTGCTTGGGCGGGTGAGTGGGTGGGTTGGACTGGATGACCCTTCCAACTCTGTCATTTTGTATTCTGCATGTCAATTCCTCGTCGGGGGAAACTAGGATGAGGGTTTAACATGTTTCGTGAACTCGTTCTTTGTTTGCAAACAAGGGCTTGGACCTCTGGGTTTCTATGTGCTAATTTTATCCTTCTGCCGTGGGCATCGAAATAAGCGGTTTGGATGACAGTGTTCCGTGGCGTCCTTTGATTGAAAGGCGCGAAATGCATCAGTTCCTTGAAGCAGATTGGGAATAGGGAGAACCAGAATTCATTCAATGCAATTCAAATATGCAGGTGATCTGGGTGGACTTTGTTTTTTCCTTGAAGACGTCTTGCTTCTCATCCAAGAAGCTTCTTCAGTTTCCGACTGGAAGGATTGAACAGTCAGAACGGAAGAAGCTTCTTGGATGAGAAGTGAAACATCTTTGGGGGGAAAACAAAGTCCCCATTGCCTTTTGAAAAAACACCTTTGGGACAACCATGACCTGGATGACTGAGAATCGCCATAGAGGAGTGTTCTGTGTGTATTACATATTTGCTTGGAAAGGGGGAGTGGCAACCCCCCCCCCAAAAAAAATACCTCTTTTCCTGACCGCAGATCATTTGACATGCCACCATTTATCTATCATGGCCCTAAACCAGGGATCTGCAAACTTGGCTCTTTTAAGACTTGTGGACTTCAACTCCCAGAGTTCCTCAGCCAGTTTTGCTGAACTGCCGACCTTTCGATTGACAGTGTCTTAGCGTGGTTTAGTCTTCAGCAGACTAGACATACCCAATTCCTGCAACCATTCTTCATATATGCCAACTACGCCAACTCAATAAGCTCAAACTGCCCGAGGAGCTGCTGATTCAGTTCTACAGAGGAATTACTGAGTCTGTCATTTGCGCCTCTATAACTGTCTGGTTCGGTTCTGCAACCCAACAAGAAAGACACACTTCAGAGGATAATTAGAACTGCAGAAAAAATAATTGCCACCAACCTGCCTTCCATTGAGGACCTGTATACTGCACGAATCAAGAAGAGGGCCGTGAAAATATTTACAGACCCCTCGCATCCTGGACATAAACTGTTTCAACTCCTACCCTCAAAACGACGCTATAGAGCACTGCACACCAGAACAACTAGACACAAGACCAGTTTTTTCCCGAAGGCCATCACTCTGCTAAACAAATAATTCCCTCAGTACTGTCAAACTATTTACTAAATCTGCACTACTATTAATCTTCTTATCGTTCCCATCACCCATCTCCTTCCACTTACGACTGCATGACTGTAACTTTGTTGCTGGCAATCCTTATGATTTATACTGATATATTGACCATCAATTGTGTTGTAAATGTTGTACCTTGATGAACGTATCTTTTCTTTTATGTACACTGAGAGCATATGCACCAAGACATATTCCTTGTGTGTCCAATCACACTTGGCCAATAAAAAAATCTATTCTATTCTATTCTATCCTATCCTATTCTATTCTATTCTATATATTTTGGATTCCAGAACCCCTAATCATCTTTGTTTCTCTTCTCTGCATTCTTTCTTAAGTCTCTAAGGGTCCTAAAGGGTTAAGTATGCCGTGTGAACTGGGCCAGCAGTGTAGCTTTTCTTGAACACAAGGTAAAGACATGGCACATTTCAATGAGAGTTTTATTCAGGCTGAGAGAAGCCATTCCTCACAAGTCTGTGACAACACATGGCTGCCGTCAAAGGAAGGATTGTGCGGCAGAATTTAATCTGACACTCTGCAGATAATAGAGGATTACAATTACCTTTGTCCCCAGTTTTATGCAGATTAACCATTCTGGTCTGAGAGAAGGGGAGTGGTGGAGGCTCAGTCAGACGTTGGGAAATTGGTACTTGTGTACCGAAAGAAATGCATGCATGAGAAAATTGGGTGGTTGTGCGTTCATACAGTCTTTAGAATAGAATAGAACAGAACAGAACAGAACAGAACAGAACAGAACAGAACAGAATAGAATAGAATAGAATAGAATAGAATAGAATAGAATAGAATTTTTATTGGCCAAGTGTGATTAGACACACAAGGAATATGTCTTGGTGCATAAGCTCTCAATGTACATAAAACAATAGAATAGAATAGAATAGAATAGAATAGAATAGAATAGAATAGAATAGAATAGAATAGAATTTTTTATTAGCCAAGTGTGATTGGACACACAAGGAATATGTCTTGGTGCATAAGCTCTCAGTGTACATAAAAGAATAGAATAGAATAGAATAGAATAGAATAGAATAGAATAGAATAGAATAGAATAGAATTTTTTATTGGCCAAGTGTGATTAGACACACAAGGAATATGTCTTGGTGCATAAGCTCTCAGTGTACATAAAAGAATAGAATAGAATAGAATAGAATAGAATAGAATAGAATAGAATAGAATAGAATAGAATAGAATTTTTTATTGGCCAAGTGTGATTGGACACACAAGAAATATGTCTTGGTGCATAAGCTCTCAGTGTACATAAAAGAATAGAATAGAATAGAATAGAATAGAATGGAATAGAATAGAATAGAATAGAATAGAATAGAATAGAATAGAATTTTTATTGGCCAAGTGTGATTAGACACACAAGGAATATGTCTTGGTGCATAAGCTCTCAGTGTACATAAAAGAATTAGAATAGAATAGAATAGAATAGAATAGAATAGAATAGAATAGAATAGAATAGAATAGAATAGAATAGAATATGATAGAATAGAATTTTTATTGGCCAAGTGTGATTGGACACCCAAGGAATTTGTCTTGGTGCATATGCTCTCAGTGTACATAAAAGAAAAGATACCTTCATCAAGGTACAACACTTACAACACTTAATGATAGTCATAGGGTACAATTAAGCAATCAGGAAACAATATCAGTATAAATCGTAAGGATGCAAGCAACAAAGTTACAGTCATAAGTGGGAGGAGATGGGTGATGGGAACGATAAGAAGATTAAGTGCAAATTCAGTAAATAGTTTGAGAGTGTTGAAGGAATTATTTGTTTAGCAGAGTGATGGCCTTCGGGAAAAAACTGTCCTTGTGTCTAGTTGTTCTGGTGTGCAGTGCTCTATAGCGTCGTTTTGAGGGTAGGAGTTGAAACAGTTTATGTCCAGGATGAGAGGGATCTGTAAATATTTAGGAGGCAGACACCAAAAAAGCCACGTGAAGTGTTTGGGGGAATGCTGAATTGTGAACGAACTGAAAGAGTGGATTTACACAACACGCTAAGCCCCCTTCTTTTCCCCAAAAGGGGAGGGTTAAAATTGAGTATACAGAATAACAACAAAGTTGGAAGAAACCTTTTTTTTTCTTTTTTCATAAAAAAGTTTTATTTTTACAATCATATCAAATAATTCATCCAATGTACAATTATATACAATTAGTCGGGCTTGCCCAGTCACCACCCCCCTTTTTAACACTCTTCCCTCTTCTACCTTCTTCTACTTTCCAGACCTTCCTCTCCTTCTCTTATCTACATCCTCTCCTCCCTCCACCCTACACCTTCCTTCTCCCTCTTCTACCCCTCTTCCTTCCTCTTCTCCTCTTAAGGAACCTTAAAGGTCTCCCAGTCCAACCTTCTGCTCAAGCAGGAAACTACGCCTTTCAGACAAAGGAGGGAGGGAAGAAGAGAGAGAGAAAGAGAGAGGGAGGGAGGGAGGAAAGGAGAAAGAGAGAGGAGGGAGAGAGAAAGAGAGAGAAAAAGAGAGAGGGAGGGAGGGAGGAAAGGAGAAAGAGAGAGGAGGGAGAGAGAAAGAGAGAGAGAGAGAAAGAGAGAGAGAGAAAGCGAGAAACACATAAACACACATTGTTTGTGGGATCTGGCTCTTCCTAAATCCCTTAGCAACTGCTGCAGTCACAGCTTGCCTTGTCCTTGAGGCTGTTTCCCTGTGAAAAGTTGCCAACGCACGGGGCGGGTGGGGGGGGGGGAGAGGGGGGCAGCCGCAGGAGATGGACCGTGTCCAGACTCCTCTGTCCTGGGGTGGCCTTGGCCGTGACCGCGTTCCTCTCCTCTTCTCGAAAAGCCCCCTCCTGTGACCAGATGGGCAGGAGGGCGAGAGGCTTGTTTTCCTATCCGGAGCTGCCTCCATGCCACAGCCTCCCCCCCCTCCCCGCCCTGCGTCCAGCTGTTGGCTTCCTACAGCTGTCACAGCAATGGGGCAAAAGGATGGCCGACTGTAGGCTTACTCATGAAGTCAGAATTTGGGACCGGTCTCTGAGCTCGCCCCGGGGGGCAGCACTGGCCATCCAGATGCAGAACATCTGGCAGCCTCTTGAATATCTGTTTGAGAGCTGTTTGAGTATCAAAGGGCCAAGCTGGTTCAGATTTGCGGTTCTGCTCTGCCCAGATCTGAAAACGAAGCAGAAACACCTGGGTGTTGTAACTCTTCAGTGACATAACATAACATAACATAACATAACATAACATAACATAACATAACATAACATAACATAACATAACATAACATAACATAACATAACATAACATAACATAACATAACATAACATAACATCAGAGTTGGAAGGGACCTTGGAGGCCTTCTAGTCCAACCCCCTGCCCAGGCAGGAAACCCTACACCATCTCAGTCAGATGGTTATCCAACATTTTCTTAAAAATTTCCAGTGTTGGAGCATTCACAACTTCTGAAGGCAAGTCTTTCCACTTATTAATTGTTCTAACTGTCAGGAAATTTCTCCTTAGTTCTAAGTTGCTTCTTTCTTTGATCAGTTTCCACCCATTGCTTCTTGTTCTACCCTCAGGTGCTTTGGAGAACAACCCGACTCCCTCTTTGTGGCAGCCCCTGAGATATTGGAACACTGCTATCATGTCTCCCCTAGTCCTTCTTTTTGTTAAACTAGACATACCCAGTTCCTGCAACCGTTCTTCATATGTTTTATCCTCCAGTCCCCTAATCATCTTTGTTGCTCTTCTCTGCACTCTTTCTAGAGTCTCAACATCTTTTTTACATCGTGGCGACCAAAACTGGATGCAATATTCCAAGTGTGGCCTTACCAAGGCATTATAAAGTGGCACTAACACTTCACGTGATCTTGATTCTACCCCTCTGTTTATGCAGCCCAGAACTGTGTTGGCTTTTTTAGCAGCTGCTGCACACTGCTGGCTCATATCTAAATGGTTATCCACTAGGACTTCCTCAAACTCATGACAGGAAATGCCCGTGGAGAAGAATAAGTCACCTGTCAAGGACTCCGTCACCTTCAACCACAACAATATATGAGCGCACAATAGATACAAACTTAAAGTGAACTGCTCCAAACTCCATGGCAGAAAATACGACTTCAGCAACAGAATGGGCGATGCCTGGAATCCACTACCTGACTGTGGTTTCATCTCAAAACCCCCAAAATTTTAACCTTAGACTCTCTACTGTTAACCTCACCTCATTCCTAAGAGGTCTGTAAGGGGCATGCATAAGAACACCAGCGTGCCTACCGTCCCTGTCCTAATGTTCCCTTTAATTGTATTCATTTTATGTTTTCAATTCATGCTTATACTTATATATAATATCTAATATGTACTCAACAAAAAAAGAAAAGAAAAGAAAAGAAAAAAGAAAAGAAAACAGTGCAGCATGACTCTAGCTCAGAGGTCTCCAACCTTGGCAACTTTAAGGCTTGTGGACTTCAACTCCCATAATTCCTCAGCCAGGAACTCTGGGAGTTGAAGTCCACAAGCCTTAAAAGTTGCCAAGGTTGGAGACCTCTGCTCTAGCTGACCACCTAAGGCTGGGATCATGTAATACAGGTCATCCTTGATTTATGACCGTAATGGAGTCTGCTTTTTTCCCTTTCTTTTTTGCAGTGGTCGTAAAGGAAATGCCATAGTTCTTAAGCCAATGACTGCAGTCATTGAATGAAGATCACGTGAAGTATTAGTACCGCTTTATAAGGCCACACCTAGAATACTTGCATCCAGATTTGGTCACCACATTAGAAAAAAGATGTTGGGGCTTTGGAAAAAGTGCAAAAAAGAGCAACTAAGCCGATTAGAACAAAGAATAACAGAGTTGGAAGGGACCTTGGAGGTCTTCTAGTCCAACCCCCTGCCCAGGCAGGAAACCCTGCACCACTTCAGATAAGTGGTTATCCAACATCTTCTTAAAGATTTCCAGTGTTGGAGCATTCACAACTTCTGCAGGCAAGTTGTTCCACCGATTAATAGTTCTAACTCTCAGGAAATTTCTCCTTACTTCTAGGTTGCTTTTCTCTTTGATTAGTTTCCACCCATTGCTTCTCGTCCTGCCTTCAAGTGCTTTGGAGAATAGCTTGACTCCCTCTTCTTTGTGGCAGCCCCTGAGATATTGTTGTGACTCCAGCCACCCCCTCCCAGGCCTGGCCCCCTCCCGGATGGAGGTGGAGGGGACAGAACAGATATTGGAACACTGCTATCATGTCTCCCCTAGTCCTTCTTTTCATTAAACTAGACATACCCAGTTCCTGCAACTGTTCTTCATATGCTTTAGCCTCCAGCCTCCAGATTAAAGGCCTGGAGACTAAAACATATGAAGACCAGTTGTAGGATTTGGGGTTGGCTAGTCTAGAGAAAAGAAGGACCAGGGGAGACATGACAGCAGTATTCCAGTATTTGAGGGGCTGCCACAAAGAAGAGGGAGTCAACTTATTTTTGAAAGCATCTGAAGGCAAGACAAGAAACAATGGATGGAAACCAATCAAGGAAAGAAACAGCCTGGAATTAAGGAGAAACCTCCTAACAGTGAGAACAATTAACCAGTGGAACAGCTTGCAACCAGAAGTTGTGGGTGCTCCATCACTGGAGGTTTCTTAAGAAGAGACTGGACAGCCACTTGTCTCAAATTGTATAGGTTCTTCTGCTTGAACAGTGGGTTGGACTAGAAGATCTCCAAGGTCCCTTCCAGCTCTATTCTGATTAATCGATGGATTGATCTTTAAACAAACCCATTTTCAGCCAACACATTCTGAATCGTACAGATAGTCCTTGGGACTTGAAGGCCACATCTTCAGCCGGAGAAGGTTGTCTTGCCATTGCTTTCTATGATACTCTCCATCTCCTGACCTAGTTGATTGAGAAGTAACAAAATATAAACCTTGGATGGAGAGAAACAGTTTCTTCCTTTCTCTATAGATAAGTGGTGTTAGTCAGACTCGTGAATACTGCCCTTGAAGATAAGTTGGTAACAATTTTGAGACCTGTAGTCTTCTGGTAAACCAACTCCCGATTTAAATCCTGGGTAAACGGGCCAATTTGTAGTGGTTGGACTAACACTAGGCAAACTTTAGAGTATGGATAGTCCTTGACTTACTTTACACCCCAAATTTGTTAAGTGAATTCTGCCCCATTTTAGGACCTTCCTTGCCGCCGTGGTTAAGTAAATCGGCGCAATTGTAAATCTGGATTCCCTATTAACTTTGCTTTCTAAACAAATGGCCTTAATTTGAGGACTACCTAGATCTCATAACTCCACCACTTTGAGGATATGAGCGGTGTGGCAAGGTACATATTTGGGACTCACATTGTCCCAAATGATCAGCTGCCGGGCAAATACATCAGCTGAAATTTGTTCCGATTTGTTTTCAGATGGTTAACAAATTAGATGCAATTCATTAAGCTTGTTTCCTGAGGGTTTAATAACTTTCCTCCTCTTTCACGTTGAAAGTTAAGAGTTTGGCAGCCAGTTTTGGTCACTTTCCAGGGATTACATGAATGGCTTGAGTGAAGGGGCACGAACGGAGCCTGATTAAGGTCGCCTACATAATATGAGGAAATGGGCAAACTTACTTACAATTTTGGCCAATGAGTCCATATAATTATTTTTGCTGAATGAAACCTAGTGAACTTTCAGAGTATAGTCTTAGTCCAATGTACTTTGAAAGAAACTTTTGATCTTGTTTAGTATTATGAAGTCTACCACCTCATTAAATTTATATTACATAACAGTGCAAAAAATAAAAAACAAGACAATTTCTTGGGAAGTCTCATTCAACAAAGATGATTTGAGAACTCAAGGCTGAAACATATGAAGGACGGTTGTGGGAATTGGGTACGTCTACTTTAATGAAAAGAAGGACTAGGGGTGACGTGATAGCAATGTTCCGATATGTAAGGGGCTGCCACAAAGAAGAGGGGGCCAACCTATTTTCCAAAGCACCCAAAGGCAGGACAAAATGGAAACTAATTAAGGAGAGATGCAACCTAGAACTAAGGAGAAATTTCCTGAAAGTGAGAACAATCAACGAGTGGAACGACTTGCCTCCAGAAGTTGTGGGCGCTCCATCACTGGAAACTTTTAATGTGTCTGCATGTTCCAAGTGAAGCCAACTCTGACCCCATGTAATTTATGACCCAATCTTGACCCTGTTTCCCCCTCCCTCCCGGGAGTGTCATCAGTCACATTCGCCAACAGAGCAATTTCACGGGTTGTAGAGATCACTCCCCACCGGCTACTGTGGGTAACCCTGGGAAACAGCCTTGAGAGAGATATGTCTGGAATTTGCTTTTGTTTTTGGCTGCCCTGTTGCTTCCCCCTTGCCTATGGCAACTCGAGAGCAGGACATAAAGATTGGACAACCATTTGCCTGAAATGGTATAGGGCCGTGATGGCAAACCTATAGCACGCGTGCCAGAGGTGGCACACGGAGCCTTCTCTGTGGGTACTCGTGCCGTTGCCAGCTGGTCTTTGGGTTTCTGACATGCCAGCTGGTCTTCGTGCACGCGGGAGCACCGGAAATCCGAAGACCAGCTGGCTGGTGCACATTCTGGTTTGGGCACTTGATGCTGAGAAGGTGAGCTGTCACTGGTATAGGGGTTCCTGCCTGAGCAGTGGCTTGGATTAGAACAGGGTCTCCAGTCTTGGCAACTTTAAGCCTGGCGGACTTCAACTCCCAGAATTCTGGCGGACTTCAACTCCCAGAATTCTGGGAGTTGAAGACCTCCAGGCTTAAAAGTTGCCAAGGTTGGAGACTCCTGGACTAGAAGACCTTCAAGGTCCCTTCCAACTCTGTCATTCTCTTATTCTTCAAGATGTTTAGAAATGAACTGGTTTACTGTTTTAATATCTTTCCAGCTTTTGATGGTTGATAATATCTGAGATTCTCTTTCTGTCCTTTCTTGATGAGGAGGACCGTATTTGACCTTCTCCAATTTCCCTAAGTTTTCTTCTTCATGGGTTACTCTTTGAGATTTAATTTATTTTGAGATTTAATTTAAACTTTAATTTGTTGAAGCTCAATTTCCTTTTCAAGAAATCCCAGCCAGCTTCAATCCATTTTATCTTTTAGTAAGGTTTTCTTTATATCAACATCTTCCTTATTTTTTCTTAGTTCGTTAGAATTATGCTTTTTAAAGTCCAGAGCTGTTTCCAAGCAAGTGTTTTTTTTAAAATAAAAATAAAAATAAGGACTCTAATAATGTATAGCCCTTTCCATCCAGTTTTCATCTCTTTAATATAGCCAACCAATCCTATTAGTAAGGACCAAGTCTGAAGTAGCCGTTCCCCTGATGCGCAACTCAAACCTTTGGAAAGAGAAAATTATCACCAAGACAAGTGGAAAAATGGATGTGACATCTTGGGTCCCGCAGAATTAATCTCCTCACAGATGTCTAGAGCGAGTGGAAATCTCCCATGCTGACCACTTCATGGTTTTCTGCTTTAATAAATCTTCCCTCTGTCTCTTCTGATTGGTTGGATGGTCTCTGAGAGGCTCCGTGAAAAAATTGCCCTTCTTTTAATTTGCTCTTTGATCTTAACCCTGATCCTTTTCAACACTTCTTGGTACCATCAATCGAACAGACCTCTCTTCAGTTCTTCTTTGGTACCTATCTCTATACCATCATCACATCCTTCTGTTGTTGTCGTGTCCCCCTCCCCCTCCGACGACCGGGTCAATGAAGTCCGTATCAAACGTGGCAACGAAGCCTCTGCAGCTTTGCCAAATTCCTTCCAGGTTTCTCAGGGCAGGCAGGAGCTTGACTCAAGGTTGGAATGCCAAAAGCAGGTCCTTTATATAGGCTGTGGGGTGTGGCTCCATGACTCAGCATTTATCCAGGCCTGCCCCACCCTTCCTTCTGCTGGCGTCGCCTCTCAGATCTCCGGAAGCGAGGGTCCACCTACTCTGAATTGTCTTCAGCTGTCTCTACTGTCGGCATCTGGGAAAGGGAGGGGTCAGAGGGAGCAGGTCTGGGTAATTGCACCACTTGGCTGACTTCCTGCTCTGACGGCCGCGTAGAAGGAACACACACTGTATGAGTGAGCTGTATTGGATTTCTGTTTTCACTCCTTGATTCCTCTCCGGGCATGGGGGCAGGGCCGGGGGCTGGAGGCAAGACAGGCCATTCATCTTCATTATCAGACTCGGAGTCTGATAACAGGCCCGGGAGGAGACGGGAGGGGCCCGGCTTAGGAGGACGAGGCACAACAGTTGTTCTCTGTCTGTCTGTCTGTCTGTCTATCATATGTATCTATCTGGTCCAACTCCCTGACCTCGGGGAGGGGGCAGGATAGGCATGGATATGGAATATCACTTGTGTCAGGGGCGCCTGTGGTGGCCCCAGCATTCTGCCAGCAAAAACAGACTCCCAAGCTCCATTTTCGGCTGCAGCAGCCTTGTTGTGACCCAGGCCCACGTAGGTAGTAGGAAACTCAGTCCGTGAAAAAAAAAAAAGAACTTTATTCAAACAGCTGAGAATTACTTCATTCCCAGCGTAGTTCAACTAAATTAAAGGAAATTCCTCCCAACCCAAATTCCTCAGTCCTATCGCAAACCTTGGTCCAATTAGGCAAACTGCCAAAGGCCTTTCTTGGCAAACGTTCAGAAGTCACCAAAATAAATGCAAGAGGTAGACGAAGCAGAAGACGAAGCTACCAACGTTGTTTTCCGGCAAAGCCCAAACGCCGTTGCTGGTCTTATTTTAGAGAGGTTTATATGTTACGATTTTAATGTTAAATGCTGCAAACTGCCCAGAGTCATTTCATTGTAAGATGGGCAGCAAATAAATTTAATAGACAAACGTACAAACCAATGCGGGCAGACAAGGATGTGGGCAGAGAGACAAATAAGCCAAACCTATGACCAGAATCTCTTTGCTAAATCCATATGCTAAATGCTAATGGATATTTTACTCCTGTATCTAAACACTGCAAGTTTTCCCTGGTTTTGTTCCCCTTTTATTTAATCACATTTTTTTAAATCACATTTTTAATTTATTTAATCACATTTTTTTTGCTCACCTTCCCTATCAAAAGCACCTGTATTTCTGTTGCTCCCATTTATTTATTTATTTATTTATTTAATCATATTTATATACCGCCCTATCTCCCAAGGGACTCAGGGCGGTTTACAGGCACTAAAAACAGATAAATAGAATATAAATACAATATAAAACATTTAAAAAACTTATTCTAAAGCCCGTCCAATTAAAAATAGAAATAAAACCCAATTTAAAACCCAAAATTTAAAATCTAGCTCAGTCCTGCACAATTAAATAAGTATGTTTTAAGCCCGCGGCGGAAGGTCCGAAGGTCCGAAAGCTGACGAAGTCCGGGGGGTAGATCGTTCCAGAGGGTGGGAGCCCCCACAGAGAAGGCCCTTCCCCTGGGCGTCGCCAGACGACATTGCCTCGCTGACGGCACCCTGAGGAGGCCCTCTCTGTGAGAGCGCACGGGACGGTGGGAGGTATTCGGTCGCAGTAGGCGGTCCCGTAAATAACCCGGCCCAATGCCATGGAGCGCTTTAAAGGTGGTCACCAAAACCTTGAAGCGCACCCGGAAGGCCACAGGAAGCCAGTGCAGTCTGCGCAGGATAGGTGTCATATGGGAGCCACGAGGGGCTCCATCTATCACCCGCGCAGCTGCATTCTGGACTAACTGTAACCTCCGGATGCCCCTCAAGGGGAGCCCCATGTAGAGAGCATTGCAGTAATCCAGGCGAGACGTCACGAGTGCGTGAGTAACCGTGGATAGGGCTTGCTCTGAAAGTGAGTGGTTTCCATAGCAATGGACCAATCTGGTCTTCCTCCTGTATCCCAGCTTCTCTCTGCTGTAGCCCCATGGGTGTCCCCGCCTCCCCCATCTCTCAATCGCCCCCTTTTCCCCCCTTTTTCTTACAGTCTGTACCGTGCGGTGCCAGAAGTTCCTCATCTCCAAAGTGGGCGAAGACTGGATCTTCCTCATCCTGTTGGGACTCCTGATGGCCTTGGTGAGCTGGGCCATGGACTTTGCGATAGCAACTTGCCTGCAAGGTAAGAAGATGGCTGATGACAATTGCAAAGGCAGCGCTCCTGGGCTGGGAATCTGAAGCTCAAGACTTCTAGGAGGAGGCGTATTGTTTTGATTTTTATTATTATTTTATTTTATTTTATTATTCTATTTCATTTCGCTTCATTTCATTTATTTTATTGTATTTAATTTTACTTTATTTATTTTATTTTATTTTATTTTATTTATTTTACTTTATTTATTTTATTTTATGTTACTTTATTTATTTATTTTTCAACATATAACACATATAAAGAGACACTAAAGGGCACTGCACACCAAAACAACTAGACACCAGGACAGTTTCATGCCCCCCCCCCAATGCCATCACTCTGCTTAACAACTAATTCCCACAACAACACTGTCAAATAATTTACTAAGACTGTATTACTATTCTTCTTCTCTTCCTTACTAGTATTTATCTTTTCCCACTTATTATTATAACCATGTTGCTTGTATCTTTCCATTTATATTGTTTTTATTTGTTTTCTAGTACGATTTGATAGCTTATTAGTAACCTTGGCTATCACTAAGTGTTGTATCTTTTTATTCTTGATGAATGTATTTTATTCTCCTTATGCACACTGAGAGCATATGCACCTAAGACAAATTCCTTGTGTTTCCAATCACACTTAGCCAATAAAGAATTCTATTCTATTCTGTTCTGTTCTGTTCTGTTCTGCTCTGTTCTGTTCTGCTCTGTTCCGTTCCGTTCTATTCCATTCCGTTCCATTCCATTCCATTCCATTCCATTCATTCTATTCATTCCATTCCATCCAATTTATTCTATTCCATTCCATTCCATTCCATATTTTCTGTTCTGTTCTGTTCTGTTCTGTTCTGTTCTGTTCTGTTCTGTTCTGTTCTGCTCTGCTCTGCTCTACTCTACTCTACTCTACTCTACTCTACTCTATTCCATTCCTGTAATGGAGCCTACCTGCCCATTATCGCTGTAAGTTATGACGGATACAAAGTGGGTTGCCATGTTATGTAAACGTGACACTCTAAGTGAACACAGTGGTCGTAAAGTGAACCCATTGTTCACTGTGACCCTTTTTTGTTTCCACCCGCAACCCCCCCCCACCCGAAGTAAATGCCTGTTTTCAGCAATAATGTCGTAGAAAGCAATCATACCACTTATGGCTATCTGCCATAAGTGCAGGTTGCTGGCCAAGAGCTTGATATAAATCAAGGACTTTTATTATTTTATTATTTTATTTTTTAGATTGTGTTACGTTTTATTTTTTTTAATTGTGATCCTGGGCAGTTTCCAATAATTAAAGCATAGGAAAAAAACCCCACTCCGTATTGCTTCTCACCCAATATAGAGTCTTGGTGGCGCAGCGGTTAGAATGCAGTATTGCAGGCTAATTCTGCCGACTGTCAGGAGTTCGATCCTGTCTGGCTCGAGGTTGACTCAGCCTTCCATCCTTCCTATGTTGGTGAAATGAAAACCCAGGTTGTTGGGGGGAGGCGGGGGCGGGAAATATGCTGACTCTGTAAACCGCTTAGGTCTGTGAAGCACTCTGAAGCGGTATATAAGTCTAAGTGCTGTTGCTATTGCTCTCTAAGGGCAAACAACAACCGGACTCGCAGACAAAAATCAGATCAATTAAGTCCAGCTCATCTACTCCTCTGATTCAAAAGCCTGGGGAAACGGTATAGACTTCAGCACCTAGCAGGATTGGGGCCATCCAAATTTCCAGGGGGTGGGCAACATATCAATTTAAAACCGGAGCTGTTCCTACTGCGTATCCTCCCAGAGAAAATTAATAAAGAAAATATTCACTTGATTATACAGGTAATAACAGCAGCAAGGATAGCTTTTGCACAAAATTGGAAAGCAGAGAAAATACCTCTGGATGGGAGAGTTATCAATAGACTGTGCAGAAATGAATAGATTAACGTTGATGATTAAAGAAAGAGAGGCTTCCGAATATTTTAAGCTACGGGATCAATGTTACCATTGGCTAGAAAAAAAAAGAATATAGATAAGCAAACGAATCGTCGTGTAAGAAAATGGTATATTTAGAATATTGTACTTGTGAAAAATGTAACGGAGTCTATGCAAATGAAGATAGAAGAAACTACAAAGAAGACGAAGTCAGGAAGAGAACACCGAGATGTCACATGGAAGAAACGACTGATGTACTAAATGTTTGTTTGTGTATAAAATAAAATAAAAATATTGAAATTTCTGGGGGGGGGGGTGTGTACGATGCTGAGAAAATGGTCCCTTTGGTGGCAGAAGCATTTAGTGGCAGAAGGGCCGTGATAGCTCAGGCTGTAAGAAGCCTGTTATTAGAACACAGCAGCCTGCAATTACTGCAGGTTCAAGCCCGGCCCAAGGTTGACTCAGCCTTCCATCCTTTATAAGGTAGGTAAAATGAGGACCCAGATTGTTGGGGGGGCAATAAGTTGACTTTGTAAATATACAAATAGAATGAGACTATTGCCTTATACACTGTAAGCCGCCCTGAGTCTTCGGAGAAGGGCGGGATATAAATGTAAATTAAAAAAAAAAGCATTTAGTTTAGCTTCCTGTGTGGTGGCAATTCAACCAGGAAGATTATCTCTCTTTTTTTTTATAGAACAAGTTTTTACTGATTTTTTAGTTTCTCCCCCTACACACATAAATGATTTGCGAACAGAGTATTGGCCGTATCATATCTTATACAATTCAATATATTCAAATATATTTTACTTAGTTACAGTTTTTGCCGAAATATTCTTTTTGCATAGTTTTTATTCATTTCCTAATATTTCCTTGCTCATTTCATTAAGCCACATCTTCTTTCACCCTTAGGTTCTAATTTCTCCATTTTTTATTCGTGTTCATTCTCTTTCATTCTTTTTTTTTTTAACTATTTCGATTTTTATCCTAATATATTCAAATATATTCGGGGTTGCCTTTCTTCCATTCCATCTTTTGCTTTTCACAGCAATCCTTTCTTCTCCTTCTCCCTCCTTTCCCTCCCTCCTTTCTTCCTCCCTCCTTTCTTCTCTCTTCTCCTACTCCTTCTCTACTTCCCCTTCCTTTCTCCCCCTCCACCCTACTTTATTTATTTATTTATTTATTTGATTTTTATACCGCCCTTCTCCCGAAGGACTCAGGGCGGTGTACAGGCAAAATAAAAACAGACAAGACAATATACAGTATAAAATGCAAGATTAAAAAGCTTATTATAATTAGCCTAAAAATTTAAAATGTATAGAAAACTAAAACCCCATTTAAAATTAATAATAAAAATTATAAAATCAATAAAATTTAAGCCAGCCCCGCGCGAATGAAAAGATGTGTCTTCAGTTCGCGGCGAAAGGTCCGAAGGTCAGGAATTTGGCGTAAACCCGGGGGAAGTTCGTTCCAGAGTGTGGGAGCCCCCACAGAGAAGGACCTTCCCCTGGGGGCCGCCAGCCGACATTGCTTGGCGGACGGCACCCTGAAGAGTCCCTCTCTGTGAGAGCGTACGGGTCAGTGGGAGGCATGTGGTAACAGCAGGCGGTCCCGTAAGTACCCAGGCCCTAAGCCATGGAGCGCTTTAAAGGTCATAACCAAAACCTTAAAGTACTTCCTATCTAACCTTCTCTCCTACTCTTATTCCCCCCCCTTTCCTCCTCTCCTCTTCCCTTTCTTCTTTCTCTCTCCCTCCTTCTCCCTTTCCATCTCTCCTGGAGGATTATCTCTTGTGCATTGAGAAACATTGACAGACTGTCTCTTTCTCTCTCTTTTGCAGCCCAGAAGTGGATGTACGGTGGATTGGATGCCAACGTTTTCTTGCAATACATGGCTTGGATTACCTATCCCATCGTGCTCATCACCTTCTCGGCTGGATTCACCCAGATCTTAGCCCCGCAGGCGGTGGGTGAGTGTCGGTCAGTTGCTTTGGAGGAAGCCCAGCTGTTTGGAAGGCACAGCTGGGAACTCACCTGTCCCAGCCATTTCTTTTCTGATCCTGGAGACAAGGAAGGTTCCATTCCATCAGAGACCCCAAACTCGGGGATTCTCCTAAAACGTGGCCCTTTCTGCCTATCAGGTCACCTTTCTCTGCATTGGAAAGATCCCTTCTCCCACCCCCCTCGGAGAGGAACCGAACCGAGGTCTTCACAGTCTGAATCTGAAGAAGCAAATTCATAGGCCACGCTCAAAGCATGCTGGGGAATTCTGGGAGTTGAAGTCCATACACCTTAAAACATGCTGGTTGGACGAATTCTGGGCGTTGAAGTGATCTTAAAGTGATCGAAGTTGAGAAACGTTGTGCTTAGGTTTTTCCCTGACCTGGTTAAACATTCTTTCGTTCAGTGGGCGCTCTCTGGATTGTCCTGATTCTTTCTCTTTTTTTTGCCTCATCTTTCCTTCCTTCCTTTCTCCCTCTCTCCCCCCCCTCCCTTCTTTCTTCCTTCCCTCCCTCTCCCCCACTTCCCTCTCTCTCTTGCTTCCTACCTTCCTTCCCTCTCTCCCTCTCCCCTGCCTTCTTTCTTTCTTTCTTCCTTCCTTCCTTCCTTCCCTCTCCTCTGCCTTCTTTCTTTCTTTCTTTCTTTCTTTCTTTCTTTCTTTCTTTCTTTCTTTCTTTCTCTTCCTTCCTTCCTTCCTTCCTTCCTTCCTTCCCTCCCTCCCTCCCTCCCTGCCTTCTTTCTTTCTTTCTTTCCTTCCTTCCTTTCTTTCTTTCTTTCTTTCTTCTTTCCTTCCTTCTTTCTTTCTTCCTTCCTTCCTTCCTTCCTTCCTTCCTTCCTTCCTTCCTTCCTTCCTTCCTTCCTCCTCCTGTATTCGACCTCCCTCTCTTCCTTCCTCCTTCCCTCTCCCTGCCTTCCTTCCTTCCTTCTTCTTTCTTCCTTCTTCTTTCTTTCTTTCTTCTTTCCTCCCTCCTCCCTGTGTCCGACCTCTCTCTTCCTTCCTTCTTTCTCTCCTTCCCTCTCCCCTGCCTTCCTTCCTTCTTCTTTCTTTTTTCTTTCTTTCTTTCTTTCTTCCCTCTCTTCCTCTCCCCCACCTTCCTCTCTCTTCCTTCCTTCCTTCCCTCTCCCCTGCCTTCTTTCTTTCTTTCTTTCTTTCTTCTTTCTTTCTTTCTTTCTTTCTTTCTTTCTTTCTTTCTTTCTTTCTTTCTTTCTTTCTTTCTTTCTTTCTTTCTTTTTTCCTTCCCTCTCTCCCCGTCCCCACTGCCTTCCTTCCTTCTTTCCTTCCTTCCTCTACAGGCTCTGGTATCCCAGAAATGAAAACTATCCTGCGTGGAGTGGTGCTGAAGGAATACCTTACCCTCAAGACCTTTGTGGCCAAAGTCATTGGACTGACCTGTGCATTAGGCAGTGGGATGCCTTTGGGGAAAGAGGTGAGCCTTTATCTCCCTTCACATGCTGCCAAAGACCTAATTGGCAATTAACTTTGCAAGGCCACACGGAGCACAGAGTCAACACGGAGCTGCAGTCTTGAAACTGGCCAGCACGAACAACAGTTGCTTCCTGCAAAGGCCCACAAGCCTTTGCTCCTCTATGTCTTATGGTAGGGACCAATCATCTCCAAGCCTTACTCCTGAGTCGACCCTTTTGTTTTAGCTGCGCATGCACACACTGGGTACAGGCTCCCCCTGTTTCTCTGCCTCGCTGATGTCCGACCCTGGAGGCTCCGGAGTCTGCACATAACTCCCAGATGGCCCCATCTCTGCCTCTGACGCAGAGCCCTCGTCCGAGCCTTCCCCAGACTCCAAGGCTGGCCCATGTCCCTCCCCAGCCTTCTCACTGTCCGACTCTGCTGCCAGCTCCGCAGGCCACTGGCAGACCACAACACCTTCCAACTCTATGATCTTGTGAATCTTCTTTCCAAGGCTGGTTAATCCAGCTGCCTTATCAGCTCCCATAAATGGACGCACTGCACATGGAATCATCGATTGAGATGGGCGGCTGTAGAAACTGAATAGATAAATAAATAAAAATGAAAACTTTTGAGAGTGTTTGGGCCCTAGCAGCATTCTGCCAACCTTGCTAATTTCTCCTTCCTCCCTTTCCTGTGTTCAGGGACCCTTTGTCCACATAGCCAGCATGTGTGCGGCCCTCCTCAGCAAGTTTCTTTCGGTCTTTGGAGGCATTTATGAGGTGAGTATCTAACTCTGAGGAAGCGACGTAGAATTTGGGCTCTGAGAATGGAAGAACAAGATGGCTGTGAAATACCAGATTGTTGGTTAATCAGGAGGACCTTGGTGCTCTCTCAGTTTGGTGGTTTCCTTGCAGACGTCTCATTACCAAACTAGGGAACCTCATCAGTACACTGATGAAGTTGCCTAATTTGGGTAGTGAAAAGTCTGAAAGAAAACAACCAGAGAGCACCCCTCATTTCAGCCCTGAGCTACAAATATTCTCCTTTATTGTCTATGGAGATTCTCAGTCATCCAGGTCATGGTTGTCCCAAAAGTGCCTTTTTTTTTTTCAAACTGGACAACTGGACTTTCCTTGAAGATGTTTCGCTTCTCATCCAAGAAGCTTCTTCAATTCCGACAGTCAGAACTGAAGAAGCTTCCTGGATGAGAAGCGAAACGCCTTCAGAGAAAAACAAGTCCACATTCTCCTTTATTTTTGATTATTATTATTTTTATTTTATTTATTTATTTGTCACAACAGTATATATAAGCATAAGCATGACATAACTATATGATATATAAGCATAAATATAATCATAAATATGTAATAACTATATGAAATTGGATACAATCAAAGGGAACATTAGGACAGGAATGGTAGGCACGTTGGTGCTCTTATGCATGCCCCTTACAGACCTTTTAGGAATGGGGTGAGGTCAATAGTAGATAGTCTTTGGTTAAAGCTTTGGGAATTTGGGAAGAGACTACAGAGTCAGGTAGTGCATTCCAGGCATTAACAACTCTGTTACTGAAGTCATATTTTCTGCAATCAGGATTGGAGCGGTTCACATTAAGCTTAAATCTATTGTGTGCTCGTGTATTGTTGCAATTGAAGCTGAAGTAGTCTTCAACAGGAAGGACATTGTAATAGATAATTCTATGAGTTAAACTCAGGTCATGTCGAAGGCAGCGTAGTTCTAAATTTTCTAAACCCAAGATTTCAAGTCTGGTTGCATAAGGTATTTTGTTGTAATCAGAGGAATGGAGAACTCTTCTTGTAAAATATTTCTGGACATGCTCAATTGTATTGATGTCTGAAATGAGGTAAGGGTTCCAGACAGGCGAGCTGTATTCAAGAATTGGTCTAGCAAATGTTTTATAAGCTCTGGTTAGTAGTGTAGTGTTTCTGGAGAAGATTAAGTTTACAACTCTTAAAGCCTTTTTTTGCGATATAGTTGCAATTTGTAGATTAAGTCACAACAGGCAGGAGACCAGTTCTGAGTTGTGTTCCCCTAGCCTCAGTCCTAAGATTTATAATTTGGGGATGATAACAAGAAGAAGGAGAAGGAGAAGGAGAAGGAGAAGGAGAAGGAGAAGAAGAAGAAGAGGAAGAGGAAGAGGAAGAGGAAGAGGAAGAGGAAGAGGAAGAGGAAGAGGAAGAAGAAGAAGAAGAAGAAGAAGAAGAAGAAGAAGAAGAAGAAGAAGAAGAAGAAGAAGAAGAAGAAAGAAGAAGAAGAAGAAGAAGAAGAAGAAGCTATAGATGAAACATGTAACGGTGATACCCATTGTCATTGGGGCACTTGGCACCATGTCCAAGAATTTTACAAAACACATCAAGAAATTACAGCTTCCTGCAATAACACCAGCGGAATTGCAAAAAACTGCACTACTCGGAACATCGTACATCTTAAGAAGGTACTTGGTTGATAACCTAGGATGCTGGCAGCAACCCGTATCAACCATCACCGCCAGTCAATGGTATTTGTGATGCCTTTTTGAATGTTCAATTGACTGAGTTTCATATTTAATGAATAAAGTAAGTCATCATCATTATCCCCAAATTGTAGAAATCAAACGAAATTCAGGCCTGCTTTATGGTCATTGCCAAAAAAACCCACCTACAGGCACTCTTGAACTCTTAGGAAAAGTGCTGTTGTGGACTTGTTCCCTTATTCCTGTTACCATATTATGATTAGATTCGTGACTTCATTCTCGAACTCTCTTGCCTGCCAGCTAGCATTACATCGTGCTCCAAAGCCAGGCTGTCTGAGAACAATGGGGATTGTAGTCCAAGCTATTTAGAAGGCCTGTCTTCCGAAGCTAGGGATAAAAATATATGTTGAAAGCTGAGAAAGGCCAACCGAGCTGAGAGTTAAGCTGAAGAAGGATTCCTAACGGTTTATTTGTGCTCCGCGTATTCCCTCCGTGACATTAGCGGAAGAGGGGAGCGCCATGAAAAAACAGTATTTCTGTGGCATTTTACTTTTTAAAATATTTTTATTTTTATTTTTTTACAAACATATCGATGCATGAACGATGTGGAACCTAACTGTCATACATTCTAATACAAATAAAACTAGTAAAGTTAATCATTGTCATTACATTCAGTCAACTTACCGGTATATATTTCTATTAATAATACACGTTTATATTAAGTTGCAGTCTATCATTATCCAATTATTCCATGTTTTCTCTTGTTATTGCTTTTATTTTATCATATAAAAGTGGGTACACTAATATTCCCCCTTCTCTTATTTCTCTCTCTTATTCTACCTTTTGATCATGTCACCCTTATACTAAAAAACATTTTCTTTCTATCCTACCTAACGTCTAGTCCTGTCACCCACCTAGTAAAAGGAAAGAAAGCGAGAGAGAAAGAAAAGCAAACCAGAACAACGACAAAAGAGATATTGTCTATCCATCATCTCTTGCCCGCTTCAATGCTTTAATTGCTATGCCTGCCATATCCCGCTCTTGAATCTTTATCTGTCTGCATCTACTTCTTAGCTGTTCAATCTAGATACATTAAAAGACGGTTTTCTCTCTATCCTACCTAACTTCTAGTCAGGTCACCTACCTAAGAAAAGAAGGAAATGAGAGAGAAAAGGGAAAGCAAGTTATTGTATTTATTAGTTTACTTATCAAAATTAAAAACTGCCCACTTCCCTTACAGATTTTTTCTCTTTCACTGCGATTATCTTTATGGTTTAAATATCAATCGATCCTTTTCGATTGATATTCAGGGCCGTATTCGATTGATATTCAGGGCCCTAATAGCTCAGGCTGTTAGAAGCCTGTTATTAGAACACAGCAGCCTGCAATTACTGCAGGTTCAAGCCCGGCCCGAGGTTGACTCAGCCTTCCATCCTTTATAAGGTAGGTAAAATGAGGACCCAGATTGTTGGGGGGGGCAATAAGTTGACTTTGTAAAATATACAAATAGAATGAGACTATTGCCTTATACACTGTAAGCCGCCCTGAGTCTTCGGAGAAGGGTGGGATATAAATGTAAATAAAAAAATAAAATAAATAAAATAAAAATTCTCTTGGCACATGAGGGTCTCCAGCAAAATGGCTTGCTAAGCCTTTGGAGAACAGAATGGGGACTGGGTCAGGATTAGCATCCGTCGGTTGAATTGTGCATTAAGCTTAACAGAGTCTTGGTGGCGCAGCGGTTAGAATGCAGTATTGCAGGTTAACTCTGCCCACATTTTGGAGTTCGATCCTGACCGGCTGAAGGTTGAATCGGCCTTCGTCTAAGTCAGTGGTAGTCAACCTGGTCCCTACCGCCCACTAGTGGACGTTCCAGCTTTCATGGTGGGCAGTAGGGGTTTTGTCTAATAATGAAGCCCTTTCCTTTTTTTTTAATTTAATTGACTTTTTCAAAAAAATTCATAGCATTATTTAAAGACATTTTCATTAGGTTTTCATAAAATTCCCCGTGACAATTTAGATTTCTGAAAATATACTATTTGTATCGCCCGCACATAAGTTTAGTTCACATTATGGAAGTGAAACTAAATGGCGCTATAGTGCGACCGCAAACAAAAGAGCCTCGTCCCAGAATAGCTCGCGCATCTCCCCCCACACCATTCAGCTCTAACAGACAAGCAGAGCTGGTAGCCGGCGCCCCCCCCACCAAACCCAACCCACAATGCGCAAGAGGCATGCGCAGACGACAATACACGGCGCAGTTCTGTGGAACCAGTTTGCGGTTAGAAAATTTTACTACTAACAGAGATACAAATGTGGGCAGTAGGTATAAAAAGGTTGACTACCCCTGGTGTAAATGCTATTCCTGTTGCTAGCTGATTGTTTCTCTTGGTCCAATCCTCCCCTGTTACTCATTTATTTTATGTATTTATAGTGGCCCTATCGTTTTTATAAATAATTGAAAGTGCTGAACCTATCTAAAACTCCTTCTGCCTTCTGTTTTTCTCCACAACAACAACCCTATGAGGTGAGTTGGGCTCAGAGAGAGCGAGAGTGACTGGTCCACAATCATATAACCAGCTTTCGTACCTAAGGCGGGACTAGAACTCACACGCCCCTGGTTTCTAGCCTAGCGCTAAACCAGCACATTATTTTTATGTTAATCCAATCAGTCTAATCTGGGTCATTAAACCATTAAAAACATAAAATAATAGACAGTCGCTCTTGTCTTTCATATCTAGGATGCTACTAGAACTCTCAGTCTCCTGGCCATTGTCCAAAAGTCACCCGGCTGTTTTCATGCCTAGGGCGGGACTAGAATTCTCCGTCTCCTGGTGATTGGCCCAGTTACCCAGCGGGCTTTCATGCCTAGGGCGGGACTAGAATTCATGGTCTCCTGGTGATTGGTTCAAAGTCACCCAGCTGACTTTCATACTTAAGGCGGAACTACAAGTCATCGTTCTCCTAGTTTCTAGCCTGCACCACTATATGAAACAGGCCTATTGTATGTACAAGGTCTCCATAATTTCCAACTTCTAAAGATTCTACCCATTCTTTTCCTTCACCTCCTTCTCCAAAGATACACATCACCAACTTTTCTCCAAAGTTAAACTTTTATTTGCATGTTTTAGAAGGAAAACAAAGTTCACACTGGAGCCCTCTTTGCTGAGGAGGTGGTATATAAGACCAGGAAATTTCATTTTAATGCATGCGGATGAGTATACATTCAAAATGACAATAAAGTTATTTTTAAGTCTTAAGATATTTTTTTTTCAAGAGGCAGCTGGATTTTCTTGTTTTTTCTTTGAAGACGTTTCGCTTCTCAGCCAAGAAGCTTCTTCAGCTCTGCTGGATGGTGAGGACGTAACGCCATCTTTAGGCAGAGCTGAAGAAGCTTCTTGGATGAGAAGCGAAACGTCTTCAAAGAAAAAACAAGGAAGTCCAGCTGCCTCTTGAAGAAAGCACCTTGGGGACAACCATGACCTGGATGACTGAAAATCTCCATGGACATTCCTTCCAACTGCCATTCCTCCTCTTTTTCTCTCTCTCTTGCAGAATGAATCCCGTAATATTGAGATGTTGGCGGCGGCTTGTGCGGTGGGCGTTGGGTGCTGCTTCGCTGCTCCCATTGGCGGTAAGACTTCCTTCCAGAACTTTCCATGTGTCGTGTCCCACTCCTCCTCTGACGGCCGGGTCAGGGAAGTCTGTATCAAG
Organism: Ahaetulla prasina; assembly: GCF_028640845.1. Lineage (NCBI taxonomy): Eukaryota > Metazoa > Chordata > Lepidosauria > Squamata > Colubridae > Ahaetulla > Ahaetulla prasina. The sequence goes on from NC_080544.1 coordinate 106,620,806, forward strand.
CGTGGCCACAGAGCCTCTGCAGCTTTGCCAAAGTTCTGTCAGAGTTCTCAAGGCAGGCAGGAGACCAGGATGTGACTTCAGCAATCCAAATTAGACTTTGCCTGACTCAAAGAATGCCAGAAAGCAGATCCTTTATATAGGCCATGGGGTGTGGCTCCATGACTCAGCACTTATCCAGGCCTGCCCCTCCCTTCCTTTTGCTGACGTCGCCTCTCCATTCTCCGGAAGCGTGGATCCGTCCACCCTCCAGCTCCTGGCAATTCCAGCTCATGACTGGCTTCAGGTTCCTCATGTTCACATGCTGTGGGGGAGGGGTTTATTTGCTCGGTTTGTCTGGGCATGGTGCCATGACTGTGGGCCGGAGGCATGCCAGGCCATTCGTCTTGCTCGGTCTGTCCGGGCATGGTGCCAGGACTGGGGGCTGGAGGCATGCCAGGCCCTTCGTCTTCATTATCAGTCTCTGGCTGAGGTAACAGGAGATGAGAGGGGCCCGGCTGCGGAGAGGGGGGCGGGCGAGACACAACACCATGTGGCTCGTCCTTGTCTCTGCCCAAAAAGCTCTCCTTTCCTTCGTGGTCTGTCTTTATGAATTTGCCGCATGGATAGGGAATTCTGGAGCTTTCTCCAAATGGGTTAAGAAACCGGTAGAAAGTTGAGCCGCTGTCAACCATACAACATAGAATATCGGAGTTGGAAGGGACCTTGGAGGTCTTCTAGTCCAACCCCCCTGCTCGAGCAGGAGAACCTCTACCGGTAGTCCTCGGCTTAGGGCCAAAATTGACCCCCCCCACTTCTGTTGTTAAGTGAGACATTTGTTAAGTGGGTTTTGCCCCATTTTACAAAGTTTATTGTCACAGTTGCTAAGTGAATCGCTGCAGCGGGCAAGTGAGCCACCCGGTTGCTAAGTGAATCTGGCTTCCCCGTTGACTTTGCGATCACATGACCTTGGATCATGAAAACCGTCATAAAGAAGAACCAGTTGCCAAGCATCTGAATTTTGATCGTAGCTGTGACAAATGGTCATAAGTCACATTTTTCAGTGCCGTTGTATCTGTGAATGGTCACTAAATAAACTGTTATAAGTCGAGGGCTACCTATACCTTTCAATCTCTTCTTAAAGACTTCTAGTGTTGGAGCACCCACAACATCTGAAACTCTGAGTTCTCAGCCTCCTGGTGATTGGCCAAAAGTCACACAGCCGTCTTTCGTGCCTAAGGCGGGACTAGAACTCATAGCCTTCTTGTGATTGGCCCAAAGTTTCCTAGCCATTCCATGGGAATTCTGGGAGTTGAAGTCCACCTATCTTAAAATTGCTGAAGTTGAGAATTTCTGCCTTAGAAGCTCTTACTTCTTTTTTATTATTATTTTATTTTGTCACAACAGTATACAGAATAGAATAGAATAGAATAGAATAGAATAGGGGCCGTGATAGCTCAGGCTGTAAGAAGCCTGTTATTAGAACACAGCTGCCTGCAATTATTGCAGGTTCTAGTCCCACCAGGCCCAAGGTTGACTCAGCCTTCCATCCTTTATAAGGTAGGTAAAATGAGGACCCAGATTGTTGGGGGGGGCAATAAGTTGACTTTGTAATATACAAATAGAATGAGACTATTGCCTTATACACTGTAAGCCGCCCTGAGTCTTCGGAGAAGGGCGGGATATAAATGTAAATAAATAATAATAAAAAAAGAATAGAATAGAATAGAATAGAATAGAATAGAATAGAATAGAATAGAATTTTATTGGCCAAGTGTGATTGGACACACAAGGAATTGGTCTTGGTGCATATGCTCTCAGTGTACATAAAAGAAAAGATACCTTCATCAAGGTACAACATTTACAACACAATTGATGGTCAGTATATCAATATAAATCATAAGGATTGCCAGCAACAAAGTTACAGTCATACAGTCATAAGTGGAAAGAGATGGGTGATGGGAACGATGAGAAGATTAATAGTAGTGCAGATTTAGTAAATAGTTTGACAGTGTTGAGGGAATTATTTGTTTAGCAGAGTGATGGCCTTCGGGAAAAAACTGTTCTTGTGTCTAGTTGTTCTCAGCAAAATATCATATAAGCATATATGTGAGCAAAAGTATGTAATAATTGTATTAATTTGATATAATGAAAGGAAAAATTAGGACAGGAGGCACTTTTGTGCTCTTATGCACGCCCCTTATAGTCCTCTTAGGAATGGGGTGAGATCAATGGTAGATAGTTTTTGGTTAAAGCTTTTGGGAGTTTGGGAAGAGACCACAGAGTCAGGCAGTGTGTTCCAAGCGTTAACAACTCTGTTACAAAAGTCGTATTTTCTGCAATCAAGATTGAAGCGGTTGACATTAAGTTTAAATCTATTGTTTGCTCTTGTATTATTGCGATTGAAGCTGAAGTAGTCTTTAACAGGAAGGACATTGCAATAGATGATTTTGTGTGTTAAACAGAGGTCTTGTCGGAGTCGGTGAAGTTCTAAGTTTTCTAATCCCAGGATTTCAAGTCTGGTGGTGTAGGGTTCTGGGTTCTGGTTTTCTGGTTGGTTCCCATTCTCCCTTGACTAGTTTTCTGGGGCTGTTTAAGTTAATTGCTGAACGTTTCTTAGCTTGAATTGCTTAAAAGCAGATTATGAGGTTAAGAATCCATGCCAAGTAATGATTATGGTGTTGGATTAGAAGTAGGGACTCCCAGACTCAAATCTTCCCTCGCTCCAAATTGTAGGATAATAGTGTGCCAGTCCCTCTCGTTTTGATTGTGCTTGTACAAAACCAGGATTAGTTGGGACTGTAGTCTGTTACATAAGCCAAAGCTGGCTGAATCTGCACAACACACTAAGCCAGGTATCTCCCAACGTGGCAACTTTTAAGACTTGTGCACTCCAATTCCCAGAATTCTTCAACCAGCCGTCCTGAGGAATTGTGGGAGTTGAAGTCCACAAGCCTTAAAGTTGCCAAGTTTTATAATTCTGTAATTTGGTGGGAATCGTATTCATAATCAACGTTCTCAGCCCATCCTAATGAGGGAAACCATATTTTTAGCTCTCCAAGGGCCCATGATTCCGCTCGTCTTTTAGGACGCAAATACGTGGATGTAAATTTCCCAAATCCTCTTTTCTGGCTTACGCCTAGATTCCCAGGATCCGACTAGAGGTGCTACGGAGGAAAGGGCACCCTGCCTGCGTTCAGAAGCAGCCTCTCCCTAACTCAACCCTGAGTTGACTGGCATTGACTGGAGAGCTGCCAAACCTGTTGTGTCTGCGCCCCCCGAGCTGGGCCCCCTGCCAGAAAGTGACTCGGAAAGTGAGGGGGAAGGCCCATCAGGACTTACCTCTGGAGCACCAGCTTCCCTGGCTCAGCTCCAGGAGCCAGAGGCAGGCCAGGTGGAGGAGATAACGAGGCCTCTATCCCCTGATTCTTCTCCCCCCACAGGCCACGCCTCCAGACCCAGCTGATGGCAATCAGGCCTGGCTGGACCCTAGGTTTCGTAGGTAGGAGAGGTGGGAACAACAGAAGCAAGGGTGGGGCAGGCCTAGGAAGTGCTGAGTCATGGAGCCACACCCCACAGGATATAAAAGCAACAAGGGCTGCTATACCTCTTCGTGACAAGCAAATCAACTGCTTAACTAGAGCTGAAGTACTGTTTGTTCCTGGTTGACTCTTCAGCATCAAGAGAGATAACAGAGACACTTGGCAGATGATCGCTAGTTTGCTGCCAGAGCTGATAGTTGCCGGCTAATTAAGTCATCGCTCGGGCTGAGATTGGTCTTTTGCAGTTGCAGAGAATGCCCAAAGTTGCAAGTCCCAGCTAGGAGGATACCGCCTTTGATCGATCTCAAGGGTTTCTGGATCGCCTTAGCAATAGAATAGAATAGAATTTTTTATTGGCCAAGTGTGATGGGACACACAAGGAATTTGTCTTTGGTGCATATGCTCCCAGTGTACATAAAAGAAAAGATACGTTCGTCAAGAATCATAAAGTACAACACTTAATGATAGTCATAGGGTACAAATAAGCAGTCAGGAAACAATTAATATCAATATAAATCGTAAGGATACAAGCAACAAGGTTACAGTCATATAGTCATAAGTGGGAGGAGATGGGTGATGGGAACGATGAGAAGATTAATAGTAGTGCAGATTTAGTCAATAGTTTGACAGTGTTGAGGGAATTATTTGTTTAGCAGAGTGATGGCGTTCGGGGGAAAAACTGTTCTTGTGTTTACTTGTTCTGATGTGCAGTGCTCTATAGCATTGTTTTGAGGGTAGGAGTTGAAACAGTTTATGTCCAGGATGTGAGGGGTCTGTAGATATTTTCCCAGCCCTCTTTTTGACTCGTGCAGTATACAGGTTCTCAATGGAAGGCAAGTTGGTAGCCATTGTTTCTTCTGCAGTTCTAATTATCCTCTGAAGTCTGTCTTGGCAGGCGAGACAGATCCAGGGTGGTGCATACGCCTGGAGGGATCCACCTCCACCTTCTTCCAGAATCTCGCACATTTTTTCTTCTCGTGCTGATCCAGGCACGTTCTCCCGTGCCACCTGACTTCTTGAGGGTTTTGTATCGATAAAAGGCACACACCCTGCTACACCCTCCAAATGCTGGGAGGGAACAATGAAGGGGGTGGCCAAGCTCACTTCAAGCCAGCAGGGCCTTAAGCGGTGGCTCCATTCAGTTTGTGGGACCATGAATAGGCTCCTTCGAGCCACCATAAACTTTTCTAAAATAAATAAATTCATCCCAATGTTAATGGAGAGTCTCAGTCATCCAGGTCACGGTTGTCCCAAAAGTGCTTTTTTCAAGAGGCCACTGGACTTCCTCGGTTTTTTTTCTTTGAAGACGTTTCGCTTCTCATCCAAGAAGCTTCTTCAGCTCCGACCCGGATGATGGGGAATGGAAGGATTTGTACTCCTTGCAGACAGCTGGTCATTTGCATCTTTTTAGAGGGTCCTTGAGGCCGCTTGGAGGTTTATCTGTGTCCTCAGGGTCACCTGAATAATGCAAATGGGTGTTGTGATCCAGGCCAAAGTAGGTAGTAGTAAACGCAATCAGTTCAAAAACAGACAGACTTTATTAGAACACCTGAGTATTAAACTCATTCTCAGCGTCGTCCAAACTAAATCAAAGCAAATTCTTCAGAACACAATTCTTCAGTCTTATCACCAACCTTGGTCTTAATTAGGCAAACTGCCAAAGGCTTTTCTTGGCAAAAGTTCAAAAAAGTTCAAAAGCAGAAGACGTCGCCAAGAAATAAATGCAACAAGGAGCAAGGCTATCAATGTTGTTTTCCGACAAAGAGCCCAAACGCCATTGCTGGTCTTTTAAGCCTTACGGGAGAGGCCAATCATCTCTTGGCCTTACTCCCGAGTCGTCCTCTTTGCTTGAGCTGCTCTTGCCTTCTGGCAGCTCTTCTCATGTGTGCATTAGGAACAGGCTCCTCCTGTTCCTCTGCCTCACTACTGTCAGTCTCTGGAGGCTCCGGAGTCCACACATTACTCCCAAATGGCCCTGGTCCCACCTCTGCCTCTGATGCAGAGCCCTCATCCGGGCCTTCCCCAGCCTCCAGGACTGGCCCATGTTCTTCCTCAGCCTCATCGCTGTCTGTCTCCGTTGCCAGCTCCTCAGGCTGCTGGCGGACCACAACAATGGGTGCTTTTCTGCTTAACCTGAGGCTCCACATCCATATGCACCACTCAGGTGACCCTAAGGACATAAATAAACCTCCAAGGGGCCTCAACAACTCTCTAAAAGGATGCAAATGACCAGCTGTCTGCAAGGAATCTAAATCCTTCCATTCCCCACCATCCAGTCAGAGTTGAAGAAGCTTCTTGGAGGAGAAGCAAAACGTCTTCAAAAGAAAAAAACAAGAAAGTCCAGTTGCCTCCTGAAAAAGCACCTTTGTGACAACATGACCTGGATGACTGAGAATCTCCCTAGATATTAAATATTAAACCAGAGTATAAAATACAAATGAAATAAAGATAGTAGGGAATGGAAAAGAGAAAGCAAGGTGAAGGATAAGTGCAGGTAGTCCTCGCCTTACAACAGTTCATTTAGTGACCGTTCAAAGTTACAAAAGCGCTGAAAAAAGGGACATACGACCGTTCGTCACATTTCCAACCACTGCGCTCACACGATCAGAATTCAGACGTCTGTCCCCTGACTCATATTTATGATGGTTGCAGCATCCCGGGGCTCCAGGAGATCCCCTTTTGCGACCTCCTGGCAAGCAAAGTCAATGGGGGGGAAGCCAGATTCACTTAACGACCGTGTTCGTAACTTAACAACTGCAGCGATTCGCTGAACGACGGAGGTGGGAAAAGGTCGTAAAATAGGGCGCAACTCCCTTAACAAGTGTCTCCCTCAGGAAGAGAAATTGTCGGGCTCCATTGCGGTTGTAGGTCGAGGCCTTATCCATAATTTTTCACCCTGTTCCTTTGGGCAACTTTTAGCCAAAGGTGTCAGCGCAGGAAAAAAGAGAAAAATTTCTTTTGCTGCAAAATGTAGAAGGGTGAGATGAAAGCCTAGTCAGGAGAGGTTTTTTTCTAATTGTTTTCATGGACCGTTTGTGTGTGTGTGTGTGTGTGTGTGTGGAGTCCTCTGTTAAAGCTTGTAGACCCAGCAAATGCCAATTAATATTGTTGCAAGTGTCAGTTTAAGTCGAGATGCAGCTTAAAAGCCGCAGCAAACATTTAGGTAGACCGTCTACGGCCATACTACCCTGAAAGCGCCCGATCCCGTCTGATCTCGGAAGCTAAGCAGGGTCAGGCCTGGTTAGTACTTGGATGGGAGACCGCCTGGGAATACCGGGTGCTGTAGGCTTTTTTTTTATTTAATGTTTTATTTATTTATTTAAATCGTTTTTTATTTAATATTTTATTTAAAATAAAAAAATTGCCTCCTGGCTTTTTAAAAAAATATTTAATATTTTATTTAAAATTAAAAAAAGAAACACTTTTGCTCCCTAGCTTCCCCTCCCCCTTCCCCTTGCAGCCCATGCAGGAAAATATGCAAGGGTCCTTTTGCCCCACTGTGAGATCAGGTGGGTGAGAGCTCCTTTTGCATCCGCTTGCTTAGAACGGCCCTCCTGGCTTGGCAGGGCAGCGCAGAAATACAGCAGCAGTAGGAGACATGGAGGACCTGGGGGCAGGGGATGATGGGTCCCGCTTTGTAGTCCTGCTGATTGCTGCAGCAGGGTATGGAGAGGCAGCTTAAAAGCAACAGCAAAAATGTCATTCATTGTCTACGGCCATACTACCCTGAAAGCGCCCGATCCCGTCTGATCTCGGAAGCTAAGCAGGGTCAGGCCTGGTTAGTACTTGGATGGGAGACCGCCTGGGAATACCGGGTGCTGTAGGCTTTTTTAAATTTTTTTTTAATACACCCCTTTCTCCTCCCTCTACCCCCACTTGTCCAGATTATCCTAAATTGTTGCTGCAAAACGCAGCTCCTTGCAGAGCTGCGTTTCCCATTCGAAAACTGACGGATCGGATTCAGCAGCTGGTCTTTTGCACCCGTGTTCCCCCAAACTCCTTCTTGGTCCAGCCAGTTCTGGATCTTTTTTTTTTTTTTTTTAGCCAATTGCAACCTGTGCAGGAAATGCAGCGCTGCGTTTCCTTCTCCAAGCCCGCTGCATCAGATTTGGAATTTTTTTATTTATTTATTTTTATTTATTTATCAAATTTTTATACCGCCCTTCTCCCGAAGGACTCAGGGCGGTGTACAGCCAAAGATAAAACACAGACTATGTACAATTAAAACCAAATTAAAAAATAGCAAATTACAAAAAAAGGCTGATAATCAAAATTTAAATTTAAATTTTTTTTAAAAAAATATTAATAAAACCCCTATTTAAAACCAACTATTATGCCAGTCCCACTTGAATAAATAAGTATGTTTTTAGCTCACGACGGAAGGTCCGAAGATCAGGCACTTGACGTAGGCCAGGGGGAAGTTTAATCTCAAAGCTTTTCTTTTTTTTTTTCCCCAAGGGGCAAATGGACTTGGCTTATTTTTCCTTGAAGACGTTTCACTTCTCCCCCCCGAGAAGCTTCTTCAACTCTAACCGGACAGAGGGAAATGGAAAAATTTATATTCCTTGCAGATTTATAGTCCTTGCAGATTCATATTCCTTGCAAAGGACCGGCTGTCTGCAAGGACTATAAATCCTTCCATTCCCCACCATCCGGTCAGAGTTGAAGAAGCTTCTTGGATGAGAAGCCAAACGTCTTCAAGGACAAAACCAGAAAGTCCAGCTGCCTCTTGAAAAAAGCACCTTTGGGACAACCATGGCCAACTTTGGCCCCTTTGGAGCCGTGATAGCTCAGGCTGTTAGTAGCCTGTTATTAGAACACAGCAGCCTGCAATTACTGCAGGTTCAAGCCCGGCCCAAGGTTGACTCAGCCTTCCATCCTTTATAAGGTAGGTAAAATGAGGACCCAGATTGTTGGGGGGGCAATAAGTTGATTTTGTAAATATACAAATAGAATGAGACTATTGCCTTATACACTGTAAGCCGCCCTGAGTCTTCGGAGAAGGGCGGGATATAAATGTAAAAAAAACAAAAAACAAAAACCATGACCTGGATGGCTGAGAACGGCTCTGCACGGCAGCGTGTGGTCCTGGATACAGGTAGTTCTCCGCTTACAGCAGGTGTGAAATCTATAAAAAACTTCCCTACCGCTTTTGTGGGCGTGGCTAGATTGGTGGGCGTGGCTTGGTGGTCAGATGACTCGGTGGGCGTGGCCAATAACAATAGATAATAAAAAGGATAAACAAAGTATACAAAACAATAAGAGGTACCAAAAACCAGCTTTCACACTCTACACACACACAACACAACACAACTGACTCGTACACAATGTAAAGGCTGCACTTCACCCAAAATGGCCCCTGCAACAAGCAGGAACCTCACACAGCCACAAAAAGCTCAAAAACCAACTTTCACACTGTACACACACACACAACACAACACAACTGACTCACACACAATGTAAAGGCAGCTGCACTTCACCCAAAATGGCCCCTGCAACGAGCAGGAACGTCACACAGCCACAAAAAGCTCAAAACCCAACTTTCACACTTTACACACACACACAACACAACACAACTGACTCACACATACACAAAATGCCACGTACAGCTTTGTGAGATTTTGTGTGTTTGTGTAGTTAGAGTGAAACACTACAGAAACACACCAAAGCTCAGAAAGCTGCACGAATATTTTATTTTATTTTGTTATTTTATTTTATTTATAGATTTTAGAAGATAAAAGCAGCTAAATTTAAAACTTCCTTAACTTTAAATTGCTGTCTAAAAAAAAAAACTCCTTAAAAAATCCCAGTTAACTATTTTTAAAGCTCCCCCCACTACAGTTATTTATCCAATTAGAGGCAGGCAGATTGAGTTGCTCACTGAGGAGATGGATTGCAGGCAGGCAGAGTCAGTTGCTAACTGATGCAATTGATTGCAGCAGCCGAAGCAAAGAAAGGCTTAGTGAGCCCGAAAGAAGCAGCAAGAAGTCAAGTGGACACGGGCGATTGGGTGGGCCTGGGCGGAGGCTGTTGTAAGAGGTTGTAAAAAATGCTTTTAAAAGCCTCTGATGATCAGGCAACTCAGCTGGGATTGCCAGAGGAGCCTTTTAAAAGCTTTTTTTTAACAACCTCTTGGGCCCAAGAGGTTGTTTAAAAAAAACTTTTAAAGAGTTCTGATGATCCCAGCTGAGCCGCAGGATCATCAAAGGTTGTTTTTTTTTTAACTTTTAAAAGCATTTTTTCGGCTGAAGAAAAAATGCTTTTAAAAGTAAAAAAGAAATCTCTGATGATTGCGTGGCTCAGCAGGGGCAGGTGGCGCAGCCAGGGATTTTTGCTACCAGTTCTCCGAACCACCCGCCGCCATAGCTACCAGATCAGGCGATCCGGTCCAAACCAGGAGCATGTCACCCCGACTTACAACGGTTCGTTTAGTGACCGTTCCAAGTTACAACGGCACTGAAAAAAGGGACTTACAGCCGTTTCATACCTGAAGCCCGCTGCGGCATCTCCCCGCCGTCCTGTAATCAAAATGCAGACGCTTGCCAATTGACTCCTATTTATGACGGTTTGCAGCATCAAAGGAGTCCGGTTTGCGACGAGCAAAGTTGACGGGGAAGCCGGATTCCCTTCACCACCGTGTCGCCCACTTAACGAAGGCAAGGATTTGCTTAACAACGGTGGCAAGGAAAGTCTTAAAACGGGTCCAACTCAACCAATGTTTCACTGAGCAACGTAAACTTTTGGGCTCGTAACTCGAGGACTTACCTGCAGTAGCCCAGTGAGTTGAAGAAAACGTTGGCTAGGGTGGCAGCAAGGAAAGGAGTGGTGGGTTCTGATGGCAGGGGATGATGGTCTCGTCTAGGCTGTCATCCCCCTCTTAGACAGGCTGATGCTGGAGTTTATATGGGTGCCCAGCACGAGCTTAAAAGCCGCAGCAAAGAGCTCGTTTATTGTCTATGACCATACTATCCTGAACGTGCCTGATCTCGGAAGCTAAGCAGAGTCAGGCCTGGTTAGTACTTGGATGGGAGATCACCTGGGAATACTGGGTGCTGTAGGCTTATTTTTTATTTTAATATTTGATTTATTTATTTAATATTAATAATCATTTTTATTTAATATTTTATTTAAAATAAAAAATTGCCTCCTGGCTTTTTTAAAAAAAATTTAATATTTTATTTAAAATTTTAAAAAAAAACTTTTGCTCCTTGCTTCCCCTCCCCTTCCCCGCCCAGCCTGTCTTTCCACTTTCCCTGCAAATTGCAGCCCGTGCAGGAAAATATGCAAGGGTCCTTTTTCCCCACTGTGAGATCAGGTGGGTGAGAGATCCCTTTGCATCCGCTTGCTTAGAACGGCCCTCCTGGCTTGGCAGGGCAGCGCAGAAATACAGCAGCAGCAGCAAGAGGCATGGAGGACCTGGGGGCAGGGGATGATGGGTCCCGCTTTGTAGTCCTGCTGATTGCTGCAGCAGGGTATGGAGAGGCAGCTTAAAAGCCGCAGCAAAAATCTCATTAATTGTCTACGGCCATACTACCCTGAAAGCGCCCGATCCCGTCTGATCTCGGAAGCTAAGCAGGGTCAGGCCTGGTTAGTACTTGGATGGGAGACCGCCTGGGAATACCGGGTGCTGTAGGCTTTTTTATTTTTTGCATCCATGTTCAGTGGGTCAGAATACGTTTTGTGGCTTTACCGTGAAGCTTCTGTTAGTGGGTCGTTTTCTTTCTTATGAATTCGAAGGATGTCGTGAATTCTGTAACCAGCTTAAACCTCCTTGGGTTAAAATTAATCAAGGGTCTGCAACTTTGGCAACTTTACGACTTCTGGACTTCAACTCCCAGAATTCCTGCGCATGCGCTGGCTGAGGAATTCTCGGAGTCAAAGTCCACAAGTGGTAAACTTGCCAAGGTTTCAGACCCCTGGATTAAATGCAGTGGTGAAATCCAATTTTTTTTTTACTACCGGTTCTGTGGGTGTGGCGTGGCTTGGTTGGCGTGGCAGGGGAAGGATACTGCAAAATCCCCATTCCCTCCCCACTCCTGGGGGAAGGATATTGCAAAATCTCCATTCGCACCCCACTCCTGGGGGAAGGATATTGCAAAATCTCCATTCCCTCCCCACTCCAGGGAAAGGATACTGCAAAATCCCCATTCCCACCTCACTCCTGGGGGAAGGATATTGCAAAATCTCCATTCCCACCCCACTCCTGGGGGAAGGATATTACAAAATCTCCATTCCCTCCCCACACCAGGGAAAGGATACTGCAAAATTCCCATTCCCACCTCACTCCTGGGGGGAAGGATATTGCAAAATCTCCATTCCCACCCCACTCCTGGGGGAAGGATATTGCAAAATCTCCATTCGCACCCCACTCCTGGGGGAAGGATACTGCAAAATCTCCATTCCCACCCCACTCCTGGGGGAAGGATACTGCAAAATCCCCATTCCCACCCCACTCTGGGGCCAGCCAGAGGTGGCATTTGCCGGTTCTCTGAACTGCTCAAAATTTCCGCTATAGGTTCTCCAGAACCTGCTGGATTTCACCCCTGCTCCAAACTCCATGCCTCTTGTGTGTGCTTGGCATTGTCAAAATATTTAGTTCTGGAGCAGGATATGGTCTGTGATGGGAGGGAGGGAAGGAGGGAGGGAGGGTGGAAGAGTAGCCTTACTATCCAGGCGCCTCCCCTCACAACAGAATACAGCTATTTTCAACAATAGCCACTTTATGCAAACATATTTATATCTGCCTTTGACTTGCTGTAATTTAAGGGCAAATTGTGTGGAAACAGTTTCCTCACGGCCTCCAGCGGATTTGGAGATTTTAAGCTCTTTGAAATGTCTTTGAATATTATTAGTAGCTCCGGTTGGTAGTGTAGAGCACGGGGGTCACCAACCTTGGCAATTTGAACTTCAACTCCCAGAATTCCCCAGCCAGTGTCTTGGTGAGTCTTCGTGGTCAACTTGCCAAGTGTCCAAATTTTTGATCGCATGACCATGAGGATACTTCCTAGGCTTAGAAAACTTGGAACTCTGTCGCCTTCGACAAGACCTAAATTTAACTCATAGAATCATCTATTGTAATGTCCTTCCTGTTAAAGACTACTTCAGCTTCAATTGCAATAATACTAGAGCAACCAATAGATTTAAACTTAATGTCAACCGCTTCAATCTTGATTGCAGAAAATATAACTTCTGTAACAGAATCATCAGTGCTTGGAATACTTTACCTGACTCTGTGGTCTCTTCCCATAATCCTAAAATCTTCAACCTGAAACTCTCTACTATTGACCTCACCCCATTCCTAAGAGGACCATAAGGGGCGTGCATAAATGCACAAACGTGCCTACCGTTCCTGTCCTATTGTTTTTCTTTTCTTCTTCATAAGGAGGTATAAGCATACATATATGCTTATACCTCCTTATATTTACTCATATATGTGTTTATATAACATAACATCAGAGTTGGAAGGGACCTTGGAGGCCTTCTAGTCCAACCCCCTGCCCAGGCAGGAAACCCTATACCATCTCAGTCAGATGGTTATCCAACATTTTCTTAAAAATTTCCAGTGTTGGAGCATTCACAACTTCTGAAGGCAAGTCGTTCCACTTATTAATTGTTCTAACTGTCAGGAAATTTCTCCTTAGTTCCAAGTTGCTTCTTTCCTTGACCAGTTTCCACCCATTGCTTCTTGTTCTACCCTCAGGTGCTTTGGTGAACAGCCTGACTCCCTCTTCTTTGTGGCAGCCCCTAAGATATGTGGCAGCCCCTAAGATATTATATTATATAATCTTTTTGTATGATACCTACATATATTGTTATGACAAAATAAATAAAATAAAAAAATAAAAGTTGTAAGTGTGAAAAATGGCCCAAAGTCACTTTTTTTTCCAGTGTTGTGGTAACTTTGCACGGTCACTAAATGAATTGGTGTAAGTCGAGGACTACCTGTCTGCCCCCTTACCCTTAGGTGTGTTACGCACCTCCTTGTTGCTTCCTCTATTTTGTTGCACTGCCCTTCTCCTGCGGTGCAAATCCACTCTCCAAATTTGCAACCGCTCGTTTTCAAAGGAGTTGTTTAGATGCCGTAAGTATGGGCTACCTCGGAGTAGGCTACGTGCTTTGCCACGAATGAAGGAGTTGTCTTCTTTCCTTCTTTTGATATTTAGGCTTCCTTGCAAATTTGATTGACACTGTCCATCAATTTCACCCCAACGGAGATCTCGAAAGAGTAGGAGGATGCTTAAAAATAATTCCTTTAAAGTGCAACTCTTGGGTTTTTTTAGTGCTGGCTCATTCTAATCTTTTAGTTGTGGTCTGCTGTGCCTTTGTGCGTCATTCCTTCTTGAAGAGAAGAATGGATGAAGCCACAGTGGGCTATTCATCAATTTCCCGCAATAAACAGATAGATATTTTTCAGGGCCATTAAATTAATCTAAGGCAACCAGGAGCGCTTTTCTCCAAACATCAACAGGACTTCCTTGATTTTTCTTAAAAATGATTTTTCTTCTCATCTAAGAAGCTTCTTCACTACTCAACTCCTCCCCAACTCTCAGAACTGAGACCACTAAGGTCATCCAATCCAACCCGTAATCTTGTAATGATTGAGGTGTGTGCAGTGGTGGGATTCAAATAATTTAACAACCAGTTCTCTGCCCTAATGATTTCTTCCAACAACCAGTTCATCAAACTGCTCAGAAACTTAACAACTGGTTCTGCACCTCTCATCCCCTCCATTCTGGTGAACTGTGGTTTTTTTCCAAGAGGATACAGATAGTCCTCGACTTACAACCATTCATTTAGTGACCTTCAGAGCTACAACAGCGCTAAAAAAAGGTGACTTATGACTGTTTTTCGCACATACAACTGTTGCAGCATCCCCTAAGACTGCATTTGTGATCAAAATTCAGACACTTGGCAGCTGGCTCGTATTTATGACGGTTGCAGTGTCCTGGGGTTATGTGATCCCCTTTTGTGGCCGTCTTACAAGCAAAGTCAATGGGGAAGTTAGATTCACTTAACAACCATATTACTAACTTAACAACTGCAGGGATTTACTTAACAACGGAATCAAGGAAGGTTGTAAAATGGGGCAAAACTCACTTAGCAATGGAAATGTGAGAGGGTCATAAGTCGAGGATCACTTGTGTATTGGAAAAGTGAGGAAAGATAAACTTCAAAAGTGAGGAAAAATACCAGTGTGTGGGGGGTGTTAATATTTGTTAGTTAGTTAGTTTGTTTGTAAAATTTATTGGTTCAAATTTATTTATTGGTAAGATAAAATTTATCTTACCACATGGTTAATGTTTAGAATTAGAATTCTTTATTGGCCAAGTGTGATTGGACACACAAGGAATTTGTCTTTGGTGCATATGCTCTCGGTGTACATAAAAGAAAAAATACCTTCATCAAGAATCATAAGGTATAACACTTAATGATAGTCATAGGGTACAAATAAACAATCAGGAAACAATATCAATATAAATCGTAAGGATACAAACATAAAGTTACAGTCATAAGTGGAAGGAGGTGGGTGGTGGGAACGATGAAAAGATTAATAGTAGTGCAGTTTTAGTAAATAATTTGACAGTGTTGAGGGAATTATTTGCTTAGCAGAGTGATGGCCTTTGGGAAAAAACTGTTCTTGTGTCTAGTTGTTCTGGTGTGCAGTGCTCTATAGCGTCGTTTTGAGGATAGGAGTTGAAACAGTTTATGTCCAGGATGTGAGGAATCTGTAAATATTTTTACAGCCCTCTTTTTGACGCGTGCAGTATACAGGTCCTCAATGGAAGGCAGGTTGGTAGCTATGGGTTTTTTCTGCAGTTCTAATGATCCTCTGAAGTCTGTGTCTCTTCTTGTTGAGTTGAAGAACCAAACCAGACAGTTCTAGAGGTTCAGATGGCAGACTCAATAGTTCCTCTGTAGAAGGCTTGACCCACAGAGTAAGAGACCTGTATCAGTGTTCCAAGTAATGCACCCAGAGAAAGCAGATTTCTGAGGCAGGTCAATTCCTCAAAGAACAATTTATTGGATACATCATATTGGCACAACTAGTGAAAGCTGACTCTGAAATTCCCGTGGCTTTCACCTAATTAAAAAGTTTTTTAAAAATCCATTTTCTCCCATACTACCCAATCAAGGGGCTGGCTGGTTGCTTGGTTACTTCACTCCTCCCGTGGCCAGCCACCTGTGAGAATGTCCTTGGTTCCCAGGAGAAAACTTTATTGTTTTGGCTACAAATCCCATCTAGCGACTTCTACCCTCCCTCTGTTGTGTGGCAACCCTGAGGCCTCCAAAATGGCCTCAGCCAGGATCAGAATTGACAACCTGGATAAACGGAGCTGAATTTAGATGCCTTCAGTAGTTTCCATTTTTTTTTCTTCTTCTTCTTCTTCTTTTCTCCATTAGGTGTCCTTTTCAGCATCGAAGTCACTTCCACCTTCTTTGCTGTCCGCAACTATTGGCGTGGTTTCTTCGCGGCCACCTTCAGCGCATTCATCTTCCGGGTCCTTGCGGTGTGGAACAAGGATGAAGGTACCGTTGTGGTTTCTTCAGAAGTGGGATTCACTTACCTTCCCTACCAGTGAGCGTGCGCGCCAGTGGTGGGTTGCCCCTGGTTCGGACCGGTTCGCAAGAACCGGTAGTAAAACCGTCGGGAGGCTCCGCCCACTGACCCGAATGTCATCAGGAAGTTTCTGCGCATGTGTAGAAGTGTGCGCATGCGCGCGAGCAGTCCCGTTGCGAACCAGTGGTAAAGGTAAGTAGGACCCACCCCTGATGCGTATGCGCTCTCTCGCTTTGCTCGCACGCAACATCTTCCATGCATGGCCTTCCATGCATGCTCTTTGCTCACGTGTACACCTTTCGCACAGGCACATAGCCTCCAAAATGTGGCTAAATCCCCAAACCCCAAAAACTTTAACCTAAGACTGTCTACTGTTGACCTCACCCCATTCCTAAGAGGTCTGTAAGGGGCGTGCATAAGAGCACCTGCGTGCCTACCGTCCCTGTCCTAATGTTCCCTTTAATTTTATTCACTTTATGTATTCAATTCATGCTTATACTTTTATATATTATCTAATACAGGGGTCTCCAACCTTGGCAACTTTAAGACTTGTGGACTTCAACTCCCAGAATCCCAGCAATGCTGGCTAAGGGATTCTGGGAGTTGAAGTCCACAAGTTTTAAAGTTGCCAAGATTGGAGACCCCTGACCTAATACGTACTCGACAAAATAAATAAATAAATAAATAAATAAATAAATAAATAAATAAATAAATAAATAAATAAATAAATAAATAAATAAATAAATTAAAATAAAATAAAATAAATAGGACAGCATTACATCTGGGTGGGCGGGGCCTACCGCAATTGCCGCTATTGGTTCAGCCAAACCGGCTGAATCCCACTACTGGGTTTCTTCCTGCAAGATATCAGGAGTGGATTAAGTGGCATCCAGGTGTAACCAAAATCTGGCCTGGGGGATATTGCCAAACCATTAAATAGAATCTTCTTTATTGGCCAAGTGTGATTGGACACACAAGGAATGTGTCTCTCGGTGTATATACAAACAACAGAAGTGATAAATCGTAAGTCATAAGATAGAATCATAAATCATAAGGTAGAAACAATGAGGTGACAAATCGTCCAGTCGTAAGATAGAATCATAAATCACAAGACAGAAACAACAATGGGCTAAGCCATAAAACTCCTCCAAAAGGAGAAGGTAATTGGAATGATGAAAAGGATAATGGTAACACAGCCTTACTACATGGGTAAATATCCTTAGGAATAAAAGAGTGTTGTGGGAATTTAGGTGTTTAGCAGAATGATGGCATGGGGGGAAAATGTCTTTGTGCGTAGTTGTTTTGGTATGCAGTGCCCTATAGTGGCATCTTGAAGGGAGGAATTGACAGTGTTTATGTCCAGGATGTGAGGGGTCTGTCAATATTTTTTCAGCCCTTGTATATTTGGGGCGGAAGTTTGAAACAACCATCCAGATGTAAGGCAGCAGAGGCAGTGGTGGGCTGCTGCCGGTTCAGACCAGTTCAGGCAAACTGGTAGTTGCAAGCTGCAGGTGGGCTGATCCACCTGCCCCGGCGCTATGCCCTCCTATTTAGCCGTTTTTGAAGCCGTGCGCATGTGTGCAAGGCTTCCGCACGCAAGCAAAGCATCACATTTGCGGTGCTGGGCGAGCCGGTTGTTAATTTATGTGATGCTCACGTCTGAGGAGAGGTCATAGGTCATAATTTTTTTCCTCCAAATCTGATGTATTTGGCCTGTTTTGCTAAAGTCAAGATAGCTTAACGATGAACCTTAAAATTCATCAGACTGCCCAAACTTCGTCAGCCTATAGCAGGGGTCTCCACAGTTGGCAACTTTTAAGACTTGGCTGGCTGAGGAATTCTGGGAGTTGAAGTCCACAAGTCTTAAAAGTTGCCAGGTTTGTGGACCCCTGGCCTGTAGAACTTCACCTAGCCTGGATGCCCATCACACACTGAATTACGGATAATTTGACCTCATTTTAATTAGTTAAAGTGAGTTGCAGGGAGCTAGGCAAGGTTTTTAATTTCTCGATTAGGAACAAGGTCTTTAGTAAATGGTCTTGAGGAAGTGCACAATAGTGTTTTTCCAAATTGGCGACTTGAGAATGGGTGAACTTCAACTCCCACAATTCCCCAACTAGAATTTTAAGTTGCCAATTTGTAAAAATATTGCCATGAGGCCTAAATATTTGTATGTAGGGGCATCCATCAGGAAGGGCAGTTGGGCATTTGCTTGATTCAGATAATCCTCGACTTGCAACTGTTAAAAATTGGCAACCGTTTGAAATTATGACAGACCTTCTTAGTTATAATTCAGTTTTGTAGTTAAGACAAACACACGTAGTCACGTGATCGTATTTAGGGCTCACCTTTATGGCTGTTTGCCGCATCCTGTGATCACGTGACCATAATTTTTGATGTTGGTTTCTGGTATTTTCTTCCAGTTTCGGCCAAAAAGGCCCATCGGGGAAGCACAAATTCACTTAACAACTGCAGCGTTCACATAATGACCGCCGTAAAAATGCTGAAAAATTGCATCCAGTCAAACGACAACCTGCTTAATGTCTGCAACTACTTCCTAATCGTAATTCCAGATTCAATTACAGGTAGTCCTTGATCTACAACCGCAACTGAATCCCAGAATTTCTGTTGCTAAGCAGTGTGGTTGTTAAGTGAGTTTTGCCCCGTTTTACGACCTTTTTGTCACATCTGTTAAGTGAATCGCCTCATCTGTTAAGTGAATCATGCATTTGATAAGCAAATCTGTCTTTTCCCCTTGACTTTGCTTGTCAGAAGCTCGCAAAATCACATGACCCCGGGACACTGCAACCGTTATAAATATGAGTCAGTTGCCGAGCATCACCCCAGGACACTGCAACCGTCATAAATTCATGCCAGTTGCCAAGCATCTAAATTTTGATCCTATGACCATGAGATTGCTGCAACGGTCATCAACGTGGAAAATGATCCTAAACTGCTTTTTTCAGTCCTCTTGTAACTTTGAACAGTCATAAAGGAATAATTGTAAGTTGAGGACTACCTGCACAGTCATAAATTGAGGACTGCCTGTATTCCTGGTACAGAAATCTGAACAATCTTTATCTGAGGCTGTTGGTTTGCGCTCTGAGCTTGGCAATTTGCTTGCAAACATTTTGTCACCATTTGAGGAGACATCGTCAGTGTGTTTTGAGGTGTGATCATCTGTCAAAACACAGCGCAGCACAACTCAAAACGCACTGACAACGTCTCCTCGAATGGTGAGGAAAGGTTTGCAAACAAATTGCCACGCTCAGAGCTCGAACCAACAGCCTAACTACCAGCCCGAGCTACTAATATTCAAACGCATTTTGACATTTTGTCTGAATTGTCACTCTTGTCATGTTCTCACTCCAGCTTGTTCTCTTTCCCTCAGAAACCATCACGGCTCTTTTCAAAACCCGCTTCCGGCTCGACTTCCCCTTCGATCTGCAGGAGCTGCCGGCTTTTGCAGTGATTGGGTGAGCCTTGCTCGTTCGCTCGCTTTAGTGGGGCCTCCGCTGCCTCTGGATAAGGACCCCCCCTCTTCCCAGATCAGTGGCCCTTCTCCTCTCCCACTAACCTCCCGCTCTTTTCTTTTAGGATCGCCAGCGGCTTCGGGGGAGCCCTCTTTGTCTACTTCAATCGCAAGATTGTGCAGTTCATGCGTAAACAAAAAACCATCAACCGCTTCCTGATGAAAAAGTAAGGCCTGCAAAGACCCAGGTTTGGGATCAGTGCGGGGTCTCAACCTGGACTCAGAAAGGAAGGCCTTTCTATCAGAAAGTAGTTTAAGTAATTGAGCTGTGGGAAGAGATCAGGCTGGTATTCAAAAAGGAAAAGAGAAGAGAGGTGTTGTGACCCAGGCCCTAGTACGTAGTAGGAAACTCAGTCAGTGTAAAAACAAACATACTTTATTTGAACAGCTGAGAATTACTTCATTCCCAGCGTAGTTCAACTAAATTAAAGCAAATTCCTCCCAACACAATTCCTCAGTCCTATCACCAACCTTGGTCCAATTAGGCAAACTGCCAAACGCCTTTCTTGGCAAACGATCAGAAGACACAGATACAAAATAAATGCAACAAGACGAAGCTATCAGTGTTGTTTTCCGGGAAAGAGCACAAACGCCGTTGCTGGTCTTTTAAGCCTTATGGGAGGGGCCAATCATCTCTTGGCTCTACTCCCGAGTCGTCCTCTTTGCTTGAGCTGCCTTCTGGCAGCTCTTCTCATGTGTGCATTAGGAACAGGCTCATCCTGTTCCTCTGCCTCACTATGATCAGGCTTTGGAGGCTCTGGAGTCTGCACCTCACTCCCCGGTGGCCCTGGCCCCACCTCAGCCTCCGATGCAGAGCCCTCATCCGAGCCTTCCCCAGCCTCCAGGACTGGCCCACGCTCTTCCTCAGCCTCATCGCTGTCCGACTCCGTTGCCAGCTCCACAGGCTGCTGGTGGACCACAATAAGAGCCTCCCACAGAGAGGGTGGGGGGAGAGAGAGAGGGAGAAATCAGAATGGGAAGGAATAGGGTGGGCAGTCTGAGTGGGGCAGGTGGGCTGGGCTTGAGGGGTTGAATTTGAGGGGTCTGGAGCTTTTCACTCTATAGCCTGTAAACTTTAGTAGTATGCAGGAATGACTGGTGAGATAAAAGTCTGGAATTGTATCGTGGCAACTGGACTTCTTTTCTTTTTGGTTGGAAATGTTTCACCGCTTACCTAAGTAGCTTCTCCAGTCTGGGCAAATTGGTTAGGGAGACAAACAAGGCTTTGCCTTTTTTGGATCATTGGAGGGACTTAAAGCTCTAGGCCTGAGATGGCGAAACCTATGGCACGCGTGCCCAAAGTGGCATGTGAAACCATGTAACCGGTACATGCAGCCTTGCCTGGTTGTCTTCCGGGGTTCTGGCGTGCATGCGCACGCGATGATCAGCTGTCCTTTGCGTGAACGGCAGTGCCAAAAACTGGTGTGTGCATGCACGCTGTCCAGCTGATTGTCGGGTGCGCATGCGCCCCAGAACCCAGAAGTTCAGCTTCTCTGGAGCGCGATCCCTTCGTGTGCATGGCAGTGCCGATAACCAGCCTGTGTGCGCACCCTGGCCACCTGATCGTCAGGCACGTATCCGTGCCTAACCCGGCAGTTCGGCTTTTCCGGAATGTGGCCTTGATGAACGCGCGCGCGAGTGCTACATTTCTGCGCGAGTGCCGAAAAGGTTCACCATCACTGCTCTAGAGAGTGGTGGGATGCTGGCAGTTTAACAACCGGTTCGGTGATAGCGCACTTATCATGCATGCATGCGTGCTTCACAGAGGGGATGCAGTGCAACCCCCCCCCCCAGTCCATTTTTACTCCCAGGAGGCTACAGGAGGGCCTACTAGGCCCAAAACAGGGGGTGGGGGGGATGCGGTGCGCCTCCTGCAGCCATTTTTTTGCTCCCAGGAGGCTGCAAGGAGGCCTACTAGGCCCAAAACGGGGCACAGGGGGTGCAGCGCGCCCCCCCCCAGCCCATTTTTATTCCCAGGAGGCTGCATGAGGGCCTACTAGGCCCAAAATGGGGCACATTTGATGTTGTGACAAAATAAATAAATAGAATATTTTTATTTATTTATTTATTTATTAAATTTTTATACCGCCCTTCTCCCGAAGGACTCAGGGCGGTGTACAGCCAAAATAAAAACAAAATATATACAATTTAAAACAACATTTAAAAAGAGCAAATTTGAAAGGCTGATTATTAAAATTTAGATTTAAAAGTTTAAAAATATTAAAAATACCCAATTAAAATTCAACACTAATTATGCCAGTCCCGCTTTAATAAATAAATATGTTTTGAGCTCACGACGAAAGGTCCGATAGAATAGAATAGAATAGAATTCTTTATTGGCCAAGTGTGATTGGACACACAAAGAATTTGTCTTGGTGCATAGGCTCTCAGTGTACATAAAAGAAAAGATACCTTCATCAAAGTACAACACTTACAACACTTAATGATAGTCATAGGGGACAAATTTAACACTTAATGCTACAACACTTAATGATAGTCATAGGCTAACAAATAAGCAGTCAGGGAACAATCAAAATTGTAAGGATACAAGCAACAAAGTTACAGTCATAAGTGGGAGGAGATGGGTGATGAGAACAATGACAAGATTAATAGTAAATAGTTTGACAATGTTGAGGGAATGATTTGTTTAGCAGAGTGATGGCATTTGGGAAAAACTGTTCTTATGTCTAGTTGTTCTGCTGTGCAGTGCTCTGTAATGTCATTTTGAGGGTAGGAGTTGAAACAGTTTATGTCCAGGATGTGAGGGGTCCGTAAATATTTTCACAGCCCTCTTCTTGGTTTGTGTAGTATACAGGTCCTCAGTGGAAGGCAGGTTGGTAGCCATTGTTTTTTCTGCAATTTTTCTGCATTGTTTTTTTCTGAAGAAGCAGGAAGCCAAGTTGTGATGTGCTGTCATGTAACCCTGTGTTGTTTTCTTGTGGTCTCGGTAGGCGTTTGCTGTTTCCTGCTCTGGTCACCTTCCTCATAGCAACACTGACTTTCCCACCTGGTTTCGGGCAATTCATGGCAGGCCAGGTAAGTATCGAATCCCCAAAGTAGACTTTCCAATATGGCTTCATGCAATTACAGGTAGTCCTTGACTTACAGCCAAAACGGAGGCCAATATTTTTGCAGTTAAGAAGAAGACAGTTGTTAGGTGAGTTTTGCCCCATTATACGACCTTTCTTGCCAGAGTTGTTAAGTGAATCACTGCAGTTCTTAAATTAATAACATGATGGTTAGGTGAACCCAGTTTCCCCTTTTGATTTTGCATGTCAGAACGTTGCAAAAGGGGATCATGTGACCCTGGGATGCTGCAACTTTTTTCAATGCCGTTGCAACTTTGAACGGTCACTAAACAAACGGTTGTAATTCAAGGACTACCTGTACTGTTCCTCTTCTCCTTAGTTTTTCCATGTTTTGCTATTGGATGCTCCTGGAGAGAAGTGTGATGTTTGCACTCAACAGAATACAGACAGTCCTCAACTTATGACCACAATTGAGGCCAACATTTCTGTTGCTAAGCGAGACATTTCTTAAATCAGTTCTGCCTCGTTTTACGACCTTTCTTGCCGCAGTTGTCAAGTTAATAACACGGTTGTTAAATGAAACTGACTGCCCCATTGACTTTGCTTGTCACATGGTCGTAAAAGGTGACCGTGTCACTGCAGCCGTCAATAAATATGAGTCAGTTGTGTCAAGCATTTAAATTTCGATCACACGAGCACGGAGATGCTGCAACAGTCGTAAGTGTGAGAAACGGGCATAATTCCCTTTAATCAGTGTTGTTGTAACTTCGAACGGTTACTAAATGAAGTGTTGTAGGTTGAGGACTACCTGTAACAGAGTTGGAAGGGACCTTAGAGGTCTTCTAGTTCAGGGGTCTCCAACCTTGGCAACTTTAAAGACTTGTGGACTTCAACTCCTTCAACTGTGCCTCTAACCTTCTCCCTTTTTCCCTTTCAGCTCACCCAGAAGGAAACCCTGGTTACTTTGTTTGATAACCGCACATGGGCCAAGCAGGGCTTGGCGGAAGAATTCGAGTTCGGTGGCGTTTCGGAAGCCTGGAAACACCCCAGGGCCAACGTCTTTGTCACCTTGGTGGTTTTCATCCTTATGAAGGTGTGTTGTGGCTTTGGACAACTCTGGATATAGCCCTTTCTCTCTCTGGGAGGACTCCCCCAGTGGCACCTGGGAATAAGAGCATCTAATTATATCTCAGGGGTTGCCACAAAGAAGAGGGAGTCGGGCTGTTCTCCAAAGCACCTGAGGGTAGAACAAGAAGCAATGGGTGGAAACTGATCAAAGAAAGAAGCAACTTAGAACTAAGGAGAAATTTCCTGACAGTTAGAACAATTAATAAGTGGAACAACTTGCCTGCAGAAGTTATGAATGCTTCAACCCTGGAAGTTTTTAAGAAGATGTTGGATAACCATCTGTCTGAGATGGTGTAGGGTTTCCTGCCTGGGCAGGGGCTTGGACTAGAAGGCCTCCAAGGTCCCTTCCAACTCTGTTGTTATATTATATTATATTATATTATATTATATTATATTATATTATATTATATTATATTATATTATATTATATTATATTATATTATACTATACTATACTATACTATACTATACTATACTATACTATACTATACTATACTATACTATACTATACTATACTATATTATATTATATTATATTATATTATACTATATTATATTAATTTCCAAAATCTGTCGGTACTATGGAATTCTTGGTGCTTCCAAGCTCGGTTGTTTTCTTCCAGATGTTTCATTACCCAACTAGGTAACATCATCAGTGCTGGAAGGGAGAAGGGGTTTGTGTTTTGTTTATATAGAGTACCTTGCCCTGTCAGTGTTGGTGGGAGCGTTGTGTACTGCTTTGTGGTTCCTTTAACTAGGTTGTTGTTTACTGTTTGTTTTTCTGAGTTGGTGGTTCCCATGACTGAGATATTGTTTACTGATCGATCATTGCTTAGTATTGATTGTGATGGCGATCTCTGCTTATTTGGGTGTTAGGGAGCAATATCAATGGTGGGTTTCAAAAATTTTTACTACCGGTTCTGTGGGCGTAGTTTGGTGGGTGTGGCAGGGGAAGGATACTGTAAAATCTCCATTCCCACCCCACTCCATGGGAAGGATACTGTAAAATCTCCATTCCTACCCCACTCCAGGAGAAGGATACTGTAAAATCTCCATTCCCACCCCACTCCTGGGGAAGGATACTATAAAATCTCCATTCCTACCGCACTCCTGGGGAAGGATACTATAAAATCTCATTCCTACCCCACTCCAGGGGAAAGTTATTGCAAAATCCCCATTTCCTCCCGATCAGCTGGGATTTGGGAGGCAGAGAATAGATGAGAGAGGGGCCAGTCAGAATTTTTACTAGCGGTTCTCCGAACTACTCATAATTTTTGCTACCGGTTCTCCAGAACTAGTCAGAACCTGCTGAAACCCACCTCTGGAGCAATTGTCTGGAAGGAGATCAGAGGTGCTATTCAGCCGGTTCAGACCAGTTCGCCTGAACCCGTAGCGGAAATCACAGTTAGGCCTGCCCACCCGCCCCAACTCTATGCCATCCTATTTAGGCACGTTTTTGAGGCTGGGCGCATGCACGGAAAGTGGGCGTGCCAGCAAAGCGCACGCACGGAAGGCCAGGCGCATGCGTAGATGCATGCGCGCTCGCCAGGGCCTCTGGTGGCTCAGACTGCTAAGACAGTCTGTTATTAACACAGCTGCTTGCAATTACTGCAGGTTCAAGTCCCACCAGGCCCAAGGTTGACTCAGCCTTCCATCCTTTATAAGGTAGGTAAAATGAGGACCCAGATTGTTGGGGGCAATAAGTTGACTTTGTATATAATATACAAATGGATGAAGACTATTGCCTGACACAGTGTAAGCCGCCCTGAGTCTTCGGAGAAGGGCGGGATATAAATGCAAATTAAAAAAAAAAAAACCAGTAGGGAAAGCAAGTGAATACTACCCCTGAAAGAGATGCTTCAAACCACTTTCTACCTGCCAAAAGCCTCTAGAGATTCTCAGCCATCCAGGTCATGGTTGTCCCAAAGGTGCTTTTTCGGGAGGCAACTGGACTTCCTTGGTTTTTTTTTTTCTTCTTTTGAAGATATTTCACTTCTCATCCACGAAGCTTCACTATCCTGTCACACCTGAAGAAGCTTCTTGGATGAGAAGCGAAACGTCTTCAAAAGAAAAAAACAAGAAAGTCCAGTTGCCCCCTGAAAAAGTACCTTGGGGACACTTTCTCCTGCATTAGGAAAGGTGAATAAAAGGATGGGGATCCACACAATATATGAGTTCTGCTTTTCTTGATAAATGACAAGCTATCAAGCTTACGGGAGGTACTAAGAAGAAGGCTGCAATCCTAGCTTTTCTCTCAATAAAGAATAGAATAGAATAGAGTAGAATTTTTTATTGGCCAAGTGTGATTGGACACATAAGGAATTTGTCTTGGTGCATATGCACTCAGTGTACATAAAGAAAAATAAAATATATTTGTCAAGAACCATAAGATACAACACTTAGTGATAGTCCTAGAATAGAATAGAATAGAATAGAATAGAATAGAATAGAATAGAATAGAATAGAATAGAATAGAATAGAATAGAATAGAATAGAATTTTATTGGCCAAGTGTGATTGGACACACAAGGAATTTGTCTTGGTGCATATGCTCTCAGTGTACATAAAAGAAAAGATATGTTCGTCAAGGTACAACATTTACAGCACAATTGATGGTCAATATAAAGAAAGAATATTCACATAGCAGGTTTAAGCAAAAGACCTAACAAAGGAAATGCTACATCATGCTGCGTTGGTTGACAATGAACCTTTGTTAGTCTTTTATGACAGCTTGTTATTGCAAACCCAATCTGCTTGATGAGATTATGGGCGAAGGCATTGTGCAACCCTCAGGATGGGCTAATTCAGTAACCAGATGAAGCAAGTCGACAAACTTGGGGAAAATTAGATTAGGATTTTCTTCCTGATCAGCTAGTTTTCTAAGGGCTGGGAAAGCCCTCGTCATGAGCGAACATTGAAATATGTGATATATTTTTTTCTCACGTAGCTTGAGATCACTTGAATCCTTCAAACTCTGGGCCCTGGCATTTAAATGCAGAAATAGCTAAGATAACAGACACACAAATTTTCCAAGGGAGGAACTAAGCTAGGATCTATAGAGCAGGGGTCTCCAGCCTTGGCAACTTTAAGACTTGTGGACTTCAACTCCCAGAGTCCCTCAGCCAGCAAAGCTGGCTGAGGAACTCTGGGAGTTGAAGCCCACAAGTCTTAAAGTAGCAAGGTTGGAGACCCCTGCTCTAGAGGAGTGGGCTTCAAAAATTTCAGCAATGGGTTTTCTGCCTGGTTGCTGGGTGGTCGTACCTAGTCGGCCTCCTGCACCACAATGGAGGGCCCCGTTTTTGTCTTCTCCAGACTCCAGAGTCTTTCCTTAAGCCTCTGGAAGGGCAGAAACTGCCTCCCTCGGGCTCCGGAGGCCCTCCAGAGCAGGGGTGAAATGTTCCCGGTTCGGACCGGATCACCTGATCCGGTAGTGATGGCGGCAGGTGGTTCGGAGAAACGGTAGCAAAAATTCCTGCCCCCCCCCATGCCCAGCTGAGCCGCGCGATCATCAGAGGTTTTGTTTTTTTTTTACTTTTAAAAGCATTTGGGGGTGTGCGAAAAAATGCTTTTAAAAGTAAAAAAAACGCCTCTGACGGTCACGCAGCTCAGCTGGGATCGTCAGAACCTTTTAAAAGCATTTTTTCTACAACCTCTTCGGCCAAAGAGGTTGTAGAAAAAGTGCTTTTAAAAGTTAAAAAAAAAAAAAAAGTTGGCTATGCCCACCTAGTCACGTTACCCACCCCCACCAAGCCACGCCCACAGAACCAGTAGTAAAAAAATTTGCATTTCACCAGACCTTAACCCAATTGAAAATCTGTGGAGCTGACCAGGGGTGAAATGTGAAATTTGTTGCTACTGTGGGTAATGACTGGGTGGGCATGGCCAACTTAGCCACTGAGCCACCTCGTCCCTTATGACTAGCATATCAGTGTGGGGAAAAACCGGAATAAGAAGTTGTAATGATTGAAGTGGCATAAAATGATTGCAGAAGACAGGAAAGTATCTGGAGGGAGGGAAGGAAAGAGGCGGATGTTAAATTAAAAATTAATATGTCAGTCAGATTTGATTGTTGGAAGACAAATAGAACGAAGGGATAAAGTTGAGAGCTCTTCAATTAATCCTAGATCACGAAATGTGGATTAACGAAGCGTCTTCGATTGTCACATTAAGATAAATGATGACAAAGTTAAAATAATGAGAAGTCTGAGACAGAAATCTTTATCAAGTTTGGATAGATTTTATAGTTTATCTCAATCACAATAGACTATAACCGTGATGGTGAAGCTATGGTATGCATGCCGAAGATGGCATGCGTAGCCATATTGGTGGGCGCGTGAGCTCAGCTTCGGCCCAGCTGATTTTCAGGCCTTCTGGTCCCACCAGAAGTTGGCAAACAGGCCGTTTCAGGCCTCCGGAGGACCTCTGGGGAGGGGGGGAAGGCCGTTTTCGCTCTCCCCAGGCTCCTAGAAAGGCTCTGGAGCCTGCGGAGAGCAAAAAAACAGGCCTACCTGGCCCACCGGGCCAAAAGCAGGGGGAGCGCAGGGGGTATTGCGTGCACATGTGCAGGGGCTGGGTCCATAGAACTATGGGTGTGGCCACACGCACGACACCGGCCCCGCTCCCCACGTGACCCCTGCTTTTGGCATGCGATGGCAAAAAGGTTCGCCATCACTGGACTATAATATGATACTTGAAAGCCTTACATATGGGTAAGATTATCAGCCCTGCTATCAAGCAAAACCAAGCATTTAATAGTGAGTGCCATACCATGTGCACTAAACCAACAGGTGGCAAGAAAGTAGGGGCAGTCAGGAACAACACAGGTTATGTAGACAGTAGAATAGAATAGAATAGAATAGAATAGAATAGAATAGAATAGAATAGAATAGAATAGAATAGAATAGAATAGAATAGAATAGAATAGAATAGAATTTTATTGGCCAAGTGTGATTGGACACACAAGGAATTTGTCTTGGTGCATATGCTCTCAGTGTACATAAAAGAAAAGATACGTTCATCAAGGTACAACATTTACAACACAATTGATGATCAATATATCAATATAAATCATAAGGATTGCCAGCAACAAGTTATAGTCATACAGTCATAAGTGGAAAGAGACTGGTGATGGGAACTATGAAACGATTAATAGTAGTGCAGATTCAGTAAATAGTCTGACAGTGTTGATGGAATTATTTGTTTAGTAGAGTGATGGCCTTCGGGAAAAAACTGTTCTTGTGTCTAGTTGTTCTGGTGTGCAGTGCTCTATAGCGTCGTTTTGAGGGTAGGAGTTGAAACAGTTTATGTCCAGGATGCGAGGGATCTGCAAATATTTTCACGGCCCTCTTCTTGATTCGTGCAGTATACAGGTCCTCAATAGAAGGCAGGTTGGTAGCCATTATTTTTTCTGCAGTTCTAATTATTCTCTGAAGTCTGTGTTTTTCTTGTTGGGTTGCAGAACCGAACCAGACAGTTATAGAGGTGCAAATGACAGACTCAATAATTCCTCTGTAGAATTGGATCAGCAGCTCCTTGGGCAGTTTGAGCTTACTGAGTTGGCGCAGAAAGAACATTCTTTGTTGTCCTTTTTTAATGATGTTTTTGATGTTAGCTGTCCATTTGAGATCTTGCGATATGATAGAACCCAGAAATTTGAAGGTTTCTACTGTTGATACTGTGTTGTCAAGTATTGTGAGAGGTGGAAGTATGGAAGGGTTTTTCCTAAAGTCTACCACCATTTCTACGGTTTTGAATGTGTTCAGTTCCAGATTGTTTTGGTTGCACCACAAGGCTAGTCGTTCGACCTCTCGTCTATATGCGGATTCGTCATTGTCTTGAATGAGACCAATCACTGTTGTGTCATCTGCGAACTTCAGTAGCTTAACAGATGGATCATTGGAGATGCAGTCATTGGTATACAGAGAGAAGAGAAGTGGGGAGAGCACACAGCCTTGGGGGGCCCCTGTGCTAATTGTACAAGTATTTGATGTGATCTTGCTTAGCTTCACCTGCTGCTTCCTGTTTGTTAGGAAGCTTGTGATCCACTTACAAGTCTGTTCCGGTACCTGTAGCTGGTTTAGCTTAGTTAGAAGAATGTCTGGAATGATGGTATTGAATGCTGAACTAAAGTCTACAAAAAGGACCCTTGCATAGGTCTTTGGAGACTCAAGATGTTGTAGGATGTAGTGCAGAGCCATATTAACAGCATCATCTGTTGATCTATTTGCTCGGTATGCAAATTGCAAGGGGTCTAACAGCGGATCCGTGATGGTTTTCAGGTAGGAAAGCACTAGCCTTTCAAAGGTTTTCATGACTACAGATGTTAAAGCAACTGGTCTGTAGTCATTCAGTTCCTTGATGGTGGGCTTCTTCGGCACTGGGATGATGGTAGAGCGTTTGAAGCAAGAAGGAACATAACACATCTCTAGTGATTTATTGAAAATATGGGTGAAGATGGGGGCAAACACAAGGTCAATCCAAATGGAGTCAAATGTCTATGCACCAATGCACAGAGTATGAGGAATAAACAGGGTGAATTAGAAATTCAACTAAATGAGGGCAGATATGATATTGTTGCCATTACGGAAACTTGGTGGGATGAAACCCACAAATGGAACATACAGCTATTTATTTATTTATTTATTTATTGTTCACACTTTTATACCGCCCTATCTCCCTAGGGACTCAGGGCGGTTTACAGCCATATAAAAACATATATATATACAGAGTAAAACATTAATTTAAAAAACTTATTACATAGGCCGAATATTTAAAATAGAGATATAAATAATAAAACCCCATTAAAACCAGATTTAAAATTTAAACATTTAAAAAATTTAAAAATTCTAGTCCAGTCCTGCGCAGATAAATAGATGTGTCTTAAGCTCGCGGCGGAAGGTTCGAAGGTCAGGAAGTTGGCGAAGTCCTGGGGGAAGCTCGTTCCAGAGGGTGGGAGCCCCCACAGAAAAGGCCCTTCCCCTGGGTGTCGCCAGTCGGCACTGCCTGGCCGACGGCACCCTGAGGAGTCCCTCCCTGTGAGAGCGCACAGGTCGGTGAGAGGCATTCGGTGGCAATAGACGGTCCCATAAGTAGCCCGGCCCTATGCCATGGAGCGCTTTGAAGATCATTACCAAGCTAGAGAGATATAAATTATTTAAAAGAAATAGACCAAATAAAAGAGGAGGTGGAGTTGCACTATATATAAGAAATAACTACATCTCTATAGAAATAGAGCACAACAATGATGAAAATCATCTTGAATGCATTTAGGTCAATATAAAAGGGGGGGAAATGATATTGCCATAAGTCTATACTATAGGCCACCCAACCAAACAGAGGAAGTAGATGAACTTTTTGCTAGTCAGTTAACTAAGGTATGTAGGAAGCACATCACAATAGTAATGGGGGATTTTAACTACCCTGACATCAACTGGGAGACAAACTCTGCACCAAGTGGAAGATCCAACAGGTTCCTAACAAACCTAGCAGACAACTTTGTTTCCCAAAAAGTAGAGAAGGCAACAAGGGGATCAGCCATACTGGACTTAATTCTCACTAACAGAGATGAAATGATAGAAGGTATTGAACCTACAGGAACCTTGGGGCAAGTGATCATGCAATATTGGAATTCAACATTAAGCAAATACAAGTAGTAGAACAAAGTCAAACTAGAGTCTTGTACTTTAAGAGAACTAATTTCAATGAACTTAGAGAGAGCTTGAGAAGGATTCCATGGATGAGAATCCTCAAGGGGAAAACAACTCAAGAAGCTTGGGAAATTTTGAAAAGTGAGATTATAAAAGCGCAGTCTAGCACAATACCAGTGAAGAAGAAAAATAATAGATCTCAAAAGAAACCAGCATGGATGCATAAAGAACTATCTGACAAATTGAAAGACAAAAAGGACAAGTATAAAAAGTGGAAAGAGGGGCAAATAACGAAGGCAGAATATCAGCAAATAGCCTGAGCCTGTAAAGATGAAGTGAGGAAAGCTAAAGCTCACAATGAACAAAGGCTAGCGACAAAAGTAAAAAATAACAAAAAAAAGCTTCTTCCAACATGTTAAAAACAAGAAAAAAGTCAAGGAAACAATTGGCCCATTGTTGGGAGAAAGTGGCAAGAAGATGACAAGCAACAGGGAGAAAGCAGATCTACTTAACTCATATTTTGCATCTGTCTTTATACAAAAGGAAAAAACAATCCAACCTATCAAAAATAGCACCACAAAAAACAGATTAGGAACACAAGTTAAAATAGGGAAGAAAATGGTAAGTGAATACCTGTCTACCCTAGACGAGTTCAAATCACCAGGACCGGATGGATTACACCCCAAGGTTCTGACGAAACTGGCAGACGAGATCTCAGAACCACTGAACTATATCTTTCAAAGATCCTGGAGCACAGGGGAGCTGCCAGAGGACTGGAAAAGAGCTGATGTAGTTCCCATCTTCAAAAAAAAGGAAAAAAACAGATCCAGGAAACTACAGACCTATCAGCCTGACCTCAATACCGGGGAAGATTCTGAAAAAGACAATCAAGCAACAAATCACCGAACACCTAGAAGCAAACAAAGTAATAACCAAAAGCCGACTTGGGTTTGTCAAAAACAGATCATGCCAGACTAATCTTATTGCATTCTTCGACAAAGTGACAAAATTAGTAGACTAGAGGAATGCTGTCGATATAATTTACTTAGACTTCAGTAAAGCATTTGATAAAGTAGACCATAACCTACTACTAGATAAAGTAAAAAAATGTGGGTTAGACAGCACCACCACCAGATGGATTTGTAACTGGGTGACCAACCGCACTCAACGTGTAGTCCTCAACGGAACTACATCCACATGGAGGGAAGTATGCAGTGGAGAACCCCAAGGCTCTGTTTTAGGCCCAGTACTCTTCAAAATCTTCATCAATGACTTGGACAAGGGGATAGATGGGAAACTCATCAAATTTGAAGATGACACCAAGCTGGCAGGAATAGCCAACACTCCAGAAGATAGGCTCAAGTTACAGAAGGATCTTGACAGACTTGAACATTGGGCGCTATCTAACAAAATGAAATTCAACAGTGAAAAAAGTAAGGTTCTCCATTTAGGCAAAAACAAAAAACAAAATGCACAGGTACTGTATATGTGGTACTTTGCTCAATAGTAGTACCTGTGAGAGGGATCTTGGAATCCTAGTGGACAACCATTTAGATATGAGCTAGCAGTGTACAGCAGCTGCTAAAAAAGCCAACACAGTTCTGGGCTGCATAAACATAGGGATAGAATCAAGATCAAAATTTCTTCTCCAGAAACACTAACCAGAGCTTACAAAACATTTGCTAGACCAATTCTTGAATACAGCTTGCCTGTCTGGAACCATACCACATTTCAGACATCAGTACAATTGAACGTGTCCAGAAATATTTTACAAGAAGAGTTCTCCACTCCTCTAAATACAACAAAATACCTTATGCCACCAGACTTGAAATCCTGGGTTTAGAAAACAGAACTCCACCGCTTCTGACAGGATCTGTGTTTAACTCATAGAATCATCTGTTGCAATGTCCTTCCTGTTGAAGACTACTTCAGCTTCAATCACAACAATACAAGAGCAAACAATAGATTTAAACTTAATGTTAACCGCTTCAATCTTGATTGCAGAAAATATGACTTCAGTAACAGAGTTGTTAATGCTTGGAATACACTACCTGACTCTGTGGTCTCTTCCCAAAATCCCCAAAACTTCAACCAAAAACTGTCTACTATTGACCTCACCCCTAAGAGGTCTATAAGGGGCGTGCAGAAGAGCACAAACGTGCCTACCGTTCCTGTCCTACTGTTTCCTTTCATTATATCCAATTTATATAATTATTACATGCTTATACTCATATATATGCTTATATGTTATATAGTTGCTTCATGCTTATGCTTACGTATGCTGTTATGACAAATAAAATAAAAATAAAATAAAAAAATAAAAAAAAATCACGTGAAGTGTTAGTGCCACTTTATAATGCCTTGGTAAGGCCACACTTGGAATATTGCATCCAGTTTTGGTCGCCGCGATGTAAAAAAGATGCTGAGACTCTAGAAAGAGTGCAGAGAAGAGCAACAAAGATGATTAGGGGACTGGAGGCTAAAACATATGAAGAACGGTTGCAGAACTGGGTATGTCTAGTTTAATAAAAAGAAGGACTAGGGGAGACATGATAGCAGTGTTCCAATATCTCAGGGGTTGCCACAAAGAAGAGGGAGTCAAGCTATTCTCCAAAGCACCTGAGGGTAGAACAAGAAGCAATGGGTGGAAACTGATCAAGGAAAGAAGCAACTTAGAACTAAGGAGAAATTTTCTGACAGTTAGAGCAATTAATAAGTGGAACGACTTGCCTGCAGAAGTTTTGAATGCTCCAACACTGGAAATTTTTAAGAAAATGTTGGATAACCATCTGTCTGAGATGGTGTAGGGTTTCCTGCCTGGGCAGGGGGTTGGACTAGAAGGCCTCCAAGGTCTTGTTATTGTTATTGTTATTGTCTCTTCCAATTCTGTTGTTATTATTATTATATACGATAAATTTGTACATGAATGTTACCTATTTTCATTAGTCTATTTTTTTATTTTTATATCTGAATCATTATCAAATACCCAAAACAAGATCAATGTTAACGAACAGAGAAAAATCATTGAAATTTATCTTGCTTTGGTTATTTAATAATGTTTGCTAATCACAATTCAGTAAATACTAGTTCCAGGAGTTCAGTGGACAAAAACAGAAAAATTCTAGATTAGTTCAGTTCCTTTCAAGCTGGCAATGCCGGTTCAGACTCAACTACTTGTTTTTTCGATTCCCAGTTCGAGTTCCTTTTCTATCCTGACTTCCATTTTTTTTTTCTCATTCCAACCCCGTTTCTTTAAAAAGTGCAGGTAGCCTGACAAAGTAGTCAATCAGTAAAGGTCGGAAGTTCAGCGGTTCGAATCCCTAGTATAGGTCTCCTGTTTGAACAGGGGGTTGGACTAAATGACCTCCGAGGTCCTTTCCAACTCTGTTACTGTTATAGGTTGTCCTTGACTTACAGTCATCCTTTTAGTGACCGATCGAAGTTACAACAGCACTGAAACGAGTGATTCTGACCATTCTTCAGACTTATGACCGTTGCAGCATCCCCATGGTAGTATGACCATTCAGAAATTCAGAAAAATGGAAACTGCTTCGTATTTATGACGGTTGCAGTGTCTCGGGGGGGGGAGGTCACGTGATCCCCTTTTGCGACCTTCTGACGAGCAAACTCAATGGGGAAGCCAGATTCACTTAACGACCGTGTTACTAATTGAACTACTGCAGTGATTCACTTAACAACGGTGGCAAGAAAGGTGGTAAAATGGAGCCAAACTCACTTAGAAAATGTCTCGCTTAACAACAGAAATGTTGGACTCAATTGTGGTCGTACATCAAGGACGGAACTGTACAGAGAATTCCTTGTCTCCCTTTTGATTTGGAGGAAGAGACATCATAAATTAACTTTCTGGAACCCAGTGCCTTTTAGAGACATAATCTGCATCAGTTTATGAAGCCAATACAAGTAGTCCTTGACTTATGATCGAAAAAGAACATCATTAATCATGTGGTCATTAAGCGAGGCATCACATGATTGCACCCAGTTTTACAAACCTTTTTGCCACAATGTGTAAGGGAAATATCATGTCACCACGGCTCACCATCTTCTCTACTGACTCCCCCGTTTTTTATTCTATGCATTCTTATTTTTTTATTCTATTTATTTTTCACATTGTGTTGTGGCCCACCTGTCGCCAGCGGAGTTGGCAGCAGAATCAGACAGCGAGGAGGTTGGGGAGGAACCTGGGGGCTGGGGAAAGCTCGGACGAGGGCTCTGTGTTGGAGGCAGAAAGGGAGCCAGACAGCAGCGAGGCAGAGGAAGAGCTGGAGCCTGTTCCCAGTGTGTGCATGCGCAGAGCTGCCAGAAGACAAGAACAACTAAGAAAGCAGGGTCGACTTGGGAGTAAAGCCACACCTTGGAGGTGATTGGCTCCTCCCATAGGAAACAAAAGAGGAGTGAACGGGGAGGGGGCTTTTGCAGGAAACAATTCGTTTATTCGGTCGTTTCAAGAATGGGAAGATCTGCCCATGAGTCTGTTCCAAGTTTTGCCTTGCACTGCGTTTGGAAACTAGTTACCTGGCAGCTTTCCAAGCGAGATAAGGTCTGTGTTGATGAATATTCCTCTGAAAAACTGTTTGGACAGGCCTTGCTGACTGTGAATGAAAGGAATTCCCAATCGGGTCAATAAAAGAGGTTTTGCCAGGACCAAGACTCTGCTTCCTGCTTTTTAAGGGAGCCTAGATCAGAACACATTGCTGTACCGCCCACCTCCCTCAAAGAGACTCCATTCTTCATGGTCACAAGATCGCACGGGGGTGATGATGCGACCCAGAATTCTGTGACCGTCATAAATGGGAGCAAGTGGCTAAGCACCTCAGTCGTGATCTTTTGGGGCCGCTGCGATGCTCAGTTCATTAAGTGCAAAGACCAGTTGGAGGTTACTTTTTTTCCCAGGGCTTGTCGTAACTTCAAACAGTCGCTGGACGAAGAGTCGTAAGTCGAGGTCTACCAGTGCAACCAACAGATCTGCTGGCTGGAGGCTAATGGGGATTGTAGGCTAAACCCCCTGAAAGACCCCGAACCAGGGAAGCCAGTATAGAGAATCTCTCCCTCCTGCTAATCAACATTTGTCTTTCTGTCTTCCTTCAGTTCTGGATGTCGGCTTTGGCGACCACCATCCCTGTGCCTTGTGGGGCGTTCATGCCTGTCTTTGTCATTGGTAAGTTCAGCCCCTGCGCCCTCTTCTCCCTCTTTCTTTGACGCCCATCTTGGAGCTGCATCTTTTCTTGATATCGCCCTGTATTTGAACTCTACCTTCTCCAGGCAGCTACAGGTAATCCCAGTCTGGGGAGGATAGGAATAGGAATAGGAATAGAATGGAATGGGAATAGGAATAGGAATAGGAATAGGAATAGGAATAGGAATAGGAATAGGAATAGGAATAGGAATAGAATGGAATGGGAATAGGAATAGAATGGAATAGGAATGGGAATAGGAATAGGAATAGAATGGAATGGGAATAGGAATAGAATGGAATAGAAATAGGAATAGAATGGAATGGGAATAGGAATAGGAATAGGAATAGGAATGGGAATAGGAATAGGAATAGAATGGAATAGGAATAGGAATAGGAATAGAATGGAATGGGAATAGGAATAGGAATAGAATGGAATGGAATGGGAATAGGAATAGAATGGAATAGGAATGGGAATAGGAATAGGAATAGAATGGAATAGGAATAGGAATAGAATGGAATAGGAATAGGAATAGGAAGAGAAGAGAAGAGAATAAATTGGATGGAATAGAATAGAATAGAATAAATGGAATGGAATAGAATAGAATGGAATGGAATGGAATGGAATGGAATGGAATGGAATAGAATGGATGGAATAGATGGAATAGAATAGAATAGAATAGAATAGAATAAATTGGATGGAATAGAATAGAATAAAATGGAATGGAATGGAATAGAATGGATGGAATGGAATAGAATAGAATAGAATAGAATAGAATAGAATAAATTGGATGGAATAGAATAGAATAGAATAGAATAGAATAGAATAGAATAGAATGGAATGGAATGGAATGGAATGGAATGGAATGGAATAGAATAAATTGGATGGAATAGAATAGAATAGAATGGAATGGAATGGAATGGAATGGAATGGAATGGAATGGAATGGAATAGAATGGATGGAATGGAATAGAATAGAATAGAATAGAATAAATTGGATGGAATAGAATAGAATAGAATTGGATGGATGGATGGATGGATGGATGGATGGATGGATGGATGGATGGATGGAATGGAATGGAATGGAATAGAACAGAATTACAATAGAATAGAACAGAAATAGAATAGAATAGAATAGAATAGAATAGAATAGAATAGATTCCCCTAACAGCCATGTTAACAACTGCAACAATAAAAAACACTGTTATTATGTTAATTGAAAGTGATTTATTTGGGGGGGGATTGGGGCGGTGGGCTTGTCTTGTGGGAAGGGAGCCAGTGGCTTTCCTTTGACCAGGGGTGAAATCCAGCAGGTTCTGACCAGTGGTGGGTTTCAAATTCTTTTACTACCGGTTCTGTTGGTGTGGCTTGATGGGTGTGGCATGACTTGGTGGGCGTGGCTTGGTGGGCATCACAGAGGAAGGATACTGTAAAATCTCCATTCCCTCCCCACTCCAGGCGAAGGTTACTGCAAAATCCCCATTTCCTCCCAATTAGCTGGGACTTGGGAGGCAGAGAATAGACGGGGGTGGCGCCAGTCAGAATTTTTACTACCGGTTCTCCGAACAACTCAAAATTTCCGCTACTGGTTCTCCAGAACTGGTCAGAACCTGCTGAAACCCACCTCTGGTTCTCACAGGTTCTGGAGAACCAGTAGCGGAAATTTTGAGTAGTTTGGACAACCAGCAAATGCCACCTCTGGCTGGCCCCAGAATGGGATGGGAATGGAGATTTTGCAATATCCTTTCCCCAAGAGTGGGGAGGGAATTTATTTATTATTTTATTTATTTGATTTTTATACCGCCCTTCTCCCGAAGGACTCAGGGCGGTGTACAGGCAAGATAAAACAATACAATATACAGATTAAAATACCATTTAAAAACTTATTAAATTAGCCTGAAATTAAAATTTCCGTAAACTAAAAACCCCGTTTAAAAATTAATAAAATTTCACAT
The DNA here is from genome assembly GCF_028640845.1 of Ahaetulla prasina. Lineage (NCBI taxonomy): Eukaryota > Metazoa > Chordata > Lepidosauria > Squamata > Colubridae > Ahaetulla > Ahaetulla prasina. Next base: position 106,659,361 of record NC_080544.1, read on the forward strand.
TAAAAAATCCAATTTAAGCCAGCCCCGCACGGATAAAAAGATGTGTCTTCAGTTCGCGACGGAATGTCCGAAGGTCAGGTATTTGACGTAAACCCGGGGGAAGCTCGTTCCAGAGTGTGGGAGCCCCCACAGAGAAGGCCTTTCCCCTGGGGGCCGCCAGCCGGCATTGTTTGGCGGACGGCACCCTGAGAAGTCCCTCTCTATGGGAGCGTACGGGTCGGTGGGAGGCGTGTGGTAGGAGCAGGCGGTTCCGTAAGTACCCAGGTCCTAAGCCATGGAGCGCTTTAAAGGTCATAACCAACACCTTAAAGTGCACTCGGAAGGCCACAGGCAGCCAGTGCAGTCTGCGCAGGAGAGGTGTTACAATGGGCATTTTGCAGTATCCTTCCCCTGGAGTGGGGAGGGAATGGGGATTCTGCAGCATCCTTCCCCTGCCATGCCCTTTCTGCGCCAACTCAGTAAGCTCAAACTGCCCAAGGAGCTGCTGATTCAGTTCTACAGAGGAATTATTGAGTCTGTCATTTGCACCTCTATAACTGTCTGGTTCGGTTCTGCAACCCAACAAGAAAAACACAGACTTCAGAGGATAACTAGAACTGCAGAAAAAATAATTGCTACCAACCTGCCTTCCATTGAGGACCTGTATACTGCACGAATCAAGAAGAGGGCCGTGAAAATATTTACAGACCCCTCGCATCCTGGACATAAACTGTTTCAACCACTACCCTCAAAACGACGCTATAGAGCACTGCACACCAGAACAACTAGACACAAGAACAGTTTTTTCCCGAAGGCCATCACTCTGCTAAACAAATAATTCCATCAACACTGTCAAACTATTTACTGAATCTGCACTACTATTAATCTTCTCATCGTTCCCATCACCAATCTCTTTCCACTTATGACTGTAGGACTATAACTTGTTGCTGGCAATCCTTATGATTTATATTGATATATTGACCATCAATTGTGTTGTAAATGTTGTACCTTGATGAACGTATCTTTTCTTTTATGTACACTGAGAGCATATGCACCAAGACAAATTCCTTGTGTGTCCAATCACAGTTGGCCAATAAAAATTCTATTCTATTCTATTCTATTCTATTCCACCAAGCCACGCCCACAGAACCGGCAGTAAAAAAAATTGGATTTCCCCATTGCCCCAGATCCAGAAAATCGGTTTCGTCTTCCTCCCGAAAAGTGGAGAAAGTCCACCATCTGTCTGTCTTCTCCTTTCCCAACCTTCTGGATTTTTCCTCTCTTTTCAACAGGAGCAGCTTTTGGGAGGCTGATGGGTGAGAGCATGGCAGCTTGGTTCCCCGACGGCATTCACACGGACAGCAATATCTACCGCATTGTGCCAGGGGGTTACGCAGTGGTAGGTAAGAGGCAACTTTTCTTCTATTTTCCCCCCCAAAATTTAAGAGGGTTGGTTCCGTGGGTACAAGCACAGAACCAGGGGCTTCCCCACCTGAATTTAGCAGCTGCGTTGACACAGCAGTTTGGTTGATAGAGCTATTTCCAGGGCTGCAAGAGAAAGAGAAAGAAGGTTAAAATGATAAGAAAGAAAGAAAGAAAGGAAAGAAAGAAAGAGAGGTGTTTCAATTTCAGCTTCCCAAATGGGCGGAGTGGGATTCAAATAGCTCTTGGAGACCTCACCTCAGTGGCATCACTAATAAAAGTTCTAACAATTTTTAAGCTGGTTTTAAGGATGGCAGGTTGCCATTATTAATTATGTTTAACTATGTACACGGCTCATATAGTCACATGCGAGATGGGTGGCCATATAAGTTGAATAGGGTAGGTAGGTAGGTAGGTAGATTGATTGATCTAAAAGAGAGACAGACAGACAGACAAACAGACAGACAGATAGACAGATACGGTAGGTAGGTAGGTAGATAAATAGGTAGATAGATAGTTAGATAGATAGACAGATAGACAGATACCGTAGATGATAGATAGATAGATAGATAGATAGGTAGATAGGTAGGTAGGTAGGTAGGTAGGTAGGTAGGTAGGTAGGCAGGCAGGCAGGCAGGCAGGCAGGCAGGCAGGCAGACACAGACAGACAGACAGACAGACAGACAGATGATGGATAGATTGATAGATATAGATGATAGGTAGATGATAGATAGATTTATTTATTTATTTATTTATTTACATTTATATCCCGCCCTTCTCCGAAGACTCAGGGCGGCTTACAGTGTGTAAGGCAATAGTCTCATTCTATTTGTATATTTACAAAGTCAACTTATTGCTCCCCCAACAATCTGGGTCCTCATTTTACCTACCTTATAAAGGATGGAAGGCTGAGTCAACCTTGGACCTGGTGGGACTAGAACCTGCAGTAATTGCAGGCAGCTGTGTTTTAATAACAGGCTTCTTACAGCCTGAGCCACACCGCGGCCCTAAGAGGCAGTTAAGAGGCAGTTCTGTAATCAAACATATTTCTGTGAAAAAAATATATATATCTTCTGCTCCTAAAAGCCAGGTCAGCAGCAAGCAGTTAAGAAATAAAGATAGATAGATAGATAGATAGATAGATAGATAGATAGATAGATAGATAGATAGATAGATAGATAGATAGATAGATAGATAGATAGAAAGAAAGAAAGAACCACAGAAGGCCCCATGGTTTCACAGTGGTTAGAATGCAGTATTGCAGGGTGACCCTGCTCACTGCCAGGAGTTTGATCCCAACTGGCTCAGGGTTGATTCATCCTTCCATCCTTCCAAGGTCGGTAAAATGAGGACCCAGATAGTTGGGGGCAATATGTGGACTCTATGAACCAGTTAGAGGGCTGTAAAGCAATGTGAAGTGGTATATAAGTCTTAGTGCTATTGCTATTATTTTCCAGTTTCCAGCACAAAAAATGGCCATTGGGGAAAATTCATTTTATGGCCAATGCATTCGCTAAATGACCATCTTTTTTAAAAAAAAATACAGTCTTAACTTCAAATATGGTAATGTGGTAACTGAGCGGACAAGCCCCATGATTTATGACCATAATTCCCTGCTCAATTATTGTCATAAGTCGAGGAGGACTTGACCTGTACCCAGAACGGCTCATAATATGCTCTCCAAGTGCCCCAAGGGCTCAACTCTTCGTTCAGTCTAATCCCGGGATGTGAACCTATGGGCCCGCGAGCCGTTGCCCCAGTTCAACTCCGCTATGCATGCATGCACGTCTCCTGGTGGCCAGCTGGTTGTCGGGTCTCTGCCATGTGTGCATGGGGGCAAGGCAGATGCTAGGGTGCCACGTGCCCATGTGCAGGGTGGGCAGGGCGTGTGCTGGCCATGTGCGGGGGTGGGGCACATGTGGGGGAGCATGTGCATGCGCAGGGGATGGGTGGGGTGCGTTGCATCTTGAGGGTTCAGGCGCATGCACTTTGGGCACTCGGTCCAGAAAAGATTAGCCGTCACTGGTCTAGACTAGGGCTAGTCATCCTTTTTATACCTACCGCCTACTTTTGTATCTCTGTTAGTAGTAAAATTTTCTAACTGCCCACCGGTTCGGGGGGAGATGCACGAGCTATTCTGGGACGAGGCTCTTTTGTTTGCGGTCGCACTGTAGCGCCATTTAGTTTCATTTACGTAACGTGAACTAAACTTATGCGCGGGTGATACAAATAGTATATTTTCAGAAATTTAAATTGTCACAGGGAATTTCATGAAAACCTAATGAAAATGTTTTTAAATAACGTTATGAATTTTTTTTAAAAAGTCAGTTAAATTAACAAAAAGGAAAGTGCTTCAGTATCGGACAAAACCCTTTACCGCCCACCATGAAAGCTGGAACGCCCACTAGTGGGCAGTAGGGACCAGGTTGATTACCACTGGTCTAGACCAAGGGTCTCCAGCCTTGGCAACTTTCAGACTTGTGGACTTCAACTCCCAGAATTCTGGAATTCTGGCTGAGGAATTCTGGGAGTTGAAGTCCACAAGACTTAAAGTTGCCAAGGTTGGAGACCCTTGGTCTAGACTGTCCAGCATGGCAATTTATTTGAAAGAGAATCTTCACAAATATCTCCAAATGTGAATCCCAAATGTTGGGTCCCTCTGAACTTCCAGGGGGTCCCCTTCCCAATCAGGGGACCTGCCTCCTAATGCAGAAAACTTCCCCATCTCCTAATGCAGAAAACGCTCTTGCTCTTCACTGACACGGCTCCCTCTCTCCCTTCCTCCCTCCCTCCCCAGGTGCAGCTGCCCTCTCTGGGGCCGTCACCCACACGGTCTCCACCGCCGTCATCGTCTTCGAGCTGACCGGTCAGATCTCACACATCCTGCCGGTTATGATTGCAGTGATTCTGGCGAATGCTGTGGCCCAGAGTTTGCAACCTTCCCTCTACGACAGCATCATCCGGATCAAGAAACTGCCCTACCTGCCAGAGCTGGGTTGGGGACATCAGGAGTAAGTTGTCCGTGGACGTTTGGCGAGATCCGTACTCGGGACTGTGATGCCGCAGGGAGCCAGAGGCAGACCCCACTGAATAATGTGGCCATGGGGGGGCAGAGGTTAGAATGCAGTATTGCTGGCTAATTCTGCCGATTGCCGGCAGTTCGATCCTGACCGGCTCAAGGTTGAATCAGCCTTCCTTCCTTCTGAGGTGGGTAAAATGAGGACCCAGATTGTTGGGGGCAAGAGGCTGGCTCAAGGGGTGAAATCTAAAAAAATTTCCCTACCGGTTCTGTGGGCGTGGCTCAATTGGTGGGCGTGGCTTGGTGGTCAGGTGACCGGGTGGGTGTGGCCAATAACAATAAATAATAAAAATAATAAACAAAGTACACAGAACAATAAGAGGTACCAAAAACCAACATTCACACTTTACACACACACAACACAACACAACTGACTCACACGCAATGTAAAAGCAGCTGCAATTCATCCAACATGGCCTCTGCAACAAGCAGGAACCTCACACAGCCACAAAAAGCTCAAAAACCAACTTTCACACTTCACCCCCCCCACAACACAACACAATTAACTCACACACACACACAAAATGCCATATACAGCTTTGTGAGATTTTGTGTGTTTGTGTAGTTAGAGTGAAACACTACAGAAACACACCAAATCTCAGAAAGCTGCACAATTATTTTATTTTATTATTTTATTGTATCTCTATTTTTAGATAAAAGCAGCTAAATTTATAACTTCCTTAACGTTAAACTGCTATGTCTAAAAAAAAAACTAAAAAAATCCCAATTAACTATTTTTTTAAAACTCCCCCTCCCCCCCGTTACTTACCCAATTGACGAGGCAAGGCAGGAAGATTGAGTTGCTCACCGATGAGATGGATTGCAGGCAGGCAGATTGAGTTGCTAGCTGATGCAATTGATTGCAGCAGCCGAAGCAAGGCAGGAATAGCGAGCGAGCCCGAAAGAAGCAGCAAGCTGCCAAGTAGGCAAGTGGGGACCGGGAGATTGGGTGGGCATGGGCTGGGGGGCCCAGGGATTTTTGCTACCGGTTCTCCGAACTACCCGCCCCCATTGCTACTGGGTTGCCCGATCCGGTCCGAACCAGGAGCATTTCACCCCTGGCTGGTTCTGTAAACTGCTTAGAGAGGGCTGTAAAACACTGGGAAGTGGCATATAAGTCTAAGTGCTATTGCTATTGCTAATGCACATGCTATCCAAAGCTGATGGAAGTTATGGTTCAAAACAGAGTCAGAACATCAGAATTGAAAGGGACCTTCTAGTCGAGGGGTCCCCAATCCCAATCCATGCACTGGCACCGATCCGTGGCATGCTAGCAACCGGGTCATGCAGACAAGCAAAACCCCATCCGCGGGATGCCGGCAACACCCCCTCCAGTCCCCACAAAAATCTTGCTCCATGGAATTAGTCCCTGCTGCCCCAAAGGTTGGGGGGCTGCTGTTCTAGCCTAACCCCCTACTCAAGTAGGAAACCCTATACCAGCAGGCTCCAACCGTTCCAGCTCGGCGTATTGACAGAGATGGCAGCAGAGGGAGGGAAGTGTTGTGTCTCGCCCGCTTTCACTGCAGCCAGGGCCTTCTTATCTGTTTCCGAATGCTCAGGAATGTCCTAGTATGCCTCCCGGCCCCAGCCCTGGCTCCATACCCAGACAGGCTGAGGATGAAGAAGTACCTCCAGCCCCCAGCTCTGGCTCCATGCCCAGGCAAACGGAGCAACTAGACCCCTCCCCCTCCCCCACAGCATGTGAGCCTGAGGGAGGTCAATTGCCAACAGCTGCAGACTGGAGTGACCCTCGCTTCAGAAGAATTGATAGGCGGCGGCGACAGAAGGAAGGGAGGGGCAGGCCTGGATAAGTGCTGAGTCATGGAGCCACACCCCATGGCCTATATAAAGGACCTGCTTTCTGGCATTCTCTGAGTCAGGCAAAGTCTAACATATCTTGCTGAAGTCACTTTCTGGTCTCCTGCCTGCCCTGAGGACTTTGCTAGGACTTTGGCAGAGCTGCAGAGGCACGCCTGATTCGGATTTCCCTGACCCAGCCGTCAGCGGAGGAGTGGGACACGACAGGAATGATTTCATGCATGTTAATGTACCGCTTTCACAAATGCAGCTTCATGCGTGCACACACACTCGCCGACCACTTCTGCGGCCCAGTTCTGAACAGGCTGAGGCCTGGCAATGGGCCACAGACTGGGAGCTAGGGACCCCCCGCTCTATACAGTAGGCCAAAATAGTGGAAACCTTTTGGGAAAAGTATATTTTTGAGGTTTGATGGCTAATAACACCACTTTTTAGGGGGGAGCTTCAAGATAATCATGTTCCACTGCTGGAATGGCCTGGGAATAGCTCCCCCGCTCCCTCCCTCCCTGCTCCTGGTATCTGATGGCCCGGTAGGCCCATTTTTCTCTCCTGGAAAGGCTCTGGATCCTGGGGAGGGCGAAAACGGCCTTCCCCACCCCAATGGAGGCCGGAAATGGCCCGTTTGCCAACTTCCGGTGGGACCAGAAGGCCCATTTTTTTGCTCTTCCCCAGGTTCCAGAGCCTTTCTAGGAGCTTGGGGAGGGCGAAAACGGCCTTCCCCCCCTGCCTCGGAGGCCCTCTGGAGGCCAGAAACGGCCCGCTTGCCAACTTTCAGTGGGACTGGAAGGTGCATTTTTTCCCTTTCCCCAGCCTCCAGAGCCTTTCCAGGAGCCTGGGGAGGGCGAAAACGGCCTTCCCCACCCCCTCGGTGGCCCTCCGGAGCCCGGAAACAGCCCATTAGCTGACTTCTGATCCTACTGGAAGTTTGCAAAAGAGGCCGTTTCCAGCCTCCGGAGGGCCTCCGGGGGAATGGGGAAGGCCGTTTTCACCCTTCCCAAGCTCCTAGAAAGGCCTTTGGAGCCTGGGGGGAGAGAAAAATGGGCCTTCTCCACCCCACCCCCAAGGCTCTCCAAAGGCAGGAAACAGCCTGTTTCCCTACTTTCAGTGGGCCCAGAAGGCCCAAAAATCAGCTGGTGTGCGCTGGAGCTGAGCTCACGTGCCCACCAATATGGCTACATGTGCCACCTGTGGCACACCTGCCACAGGTTCACCATCACGGTTATAGACCTTACAACCCTGCAGGTTTCCCTGGGACCAACGTGCACAACTTCCTTGAAGCTTTTTTAAAAATAATAATAGCCTTTATTGTCATTGTACATCATGCATACAATGAGGAGGATTATACTTATTATTTTTTTTAGCCTTTTTTTCCTCTGTGAAGTGCAGCAAGGTGACCAATGGGAGGATTTTTCGAGGGTCAAAAGTATTAAAGGTGAAAGTGAATGTACAGCAACTTAAGGTCCCCCTTCGGCTCGTTTAAAATCCAGGAAGGAATCTTGAAAAATGCAGTTGTCTCTTGCTTTGAAAATTCATCAAATTTGACACTCAATGCATTTTGATATGGAAATTTTTGTCCCGGTACTCATGATTTATTTGGCACTCGGCTGCCTTGGGACTCATTTTATTATTCCGTATGGGGAAAAAAATGTATTTGTTACTCATCCTTTTTGGTACTCATCATGCCTCCCGGAACCAATTTAGGATGAGTACCGAGATACCACTGTAATTTTAATCAGAAGAAATGAATGCCTCGAGCAACCTATTTCACCCATGGAAACCTGCCCCCTTTCAAGCGTTTGAAAATTTTGGCTGCACTTATCACAGATTGGACATCTGTGAAAGGGTGGTATGGGTTGAATTATCCACCTCTGTTCTAAAGAGTGTTTAAAACATGCTTGTAATGTCACACCCTTTGGCATATTAGGCAAAGATCGAGCAAATGCATTCACATAACACGCCAACCTTGGTTAGCATTAATCTACCGTATTTTTCAGAGTATAAGACGCACCAAGATTTCAAAGAGGTAAGGCCAGTTTTTCACCTGTTTTTTTGCAAAAACGGGGGCATTTTTGCCCTCCCCCAGCCCCCAGGAGCACACTGCAGGCCTTCCAAATCCTCTGTGCGCCCCATTTTTCGCGAAAACGGGGAAAACGGGGAAAACGGGGCAGACAGAGGGTTTGGGAAGCCTGCAGAGTTCTCCTGGGGGCTGGGGGAGGGCAAAAACACCTGTTTTTGTGAAAAATGGGTGAAAAACAAATCTGTTTTTCGCAAAAATGGAACAAGCAGGGTGGGGCTTTGGGAGGCCAAAAATGGCTGTATTCGGTGTATAATACGCATCAACATTTCCACCCTCTTTTAGTGGGGGAAAAAGGTGCGTCTTATACTCCGAAAAATACGGTAAGTTCATTTTTCCAGGTGTTAGTGTGTTGTCTGAATCCAACCAATTTCCTTTTGTTGGCCAGAAAAAAGGCAATAACTGTTTAAAAAAAAAAGACCGGAAGTATTACGTGGGCTTTTTGTTGAAAGACGAAAAGACTGCATTTGATGATTAATGGATTTGAGGAATTTGGGTCAAACAGGAAGGTGTAAGAATTAGATGGCAATTAATAGAAAGAAGAATGGAAGTCTTAAGTCTATGTTCTTTCTTTTCTTGTTGTTGTTTTTTATACTTTTTCTCACTTTTAAAAAAAAGTGTGTATTTTTTTTTTAAAATAGTTTTTATTGAGCATTTTACATTTTTAAAACCAAAAACATAATGAAAAAGGACAAAAATCGAAAAAAGAAAAGAAAAAAAGAAAAAAAAGGAAAGGAGACATACACATAAATCAAACATTAAAATACAAATTAGAAAACAAATATAACAACATTATATCATATATCACAACTTTCTGTATCGAACAGTTTCCTTGCTATTAAATTCAGTCTTTCTAAATAATCCCTTATTCTTGTATAACCGTATTGAACATTTTTATATACTTTAATTTGTATTGAAAAATTCTAATAAAAAAAAAAACCACCGCTGATTTTGTTCACTGTACAGGTAGTTTTTGGCTTACAACCGTTCATTTTGTGACCGTTCAGAGTTATATCGCTGAAAAAAGTGACTTATGACCGTTTTTCCACACTTATGACCATTGCAGTATCCCCATAGCCACATGATCAAAATTCAAATGCTTGGCAAATGATTCTTATTTATTCCAGTGTTCTGGGGGTCATATTTTTTGCAACTTTCTGACAAGCAAAGTCAATGGGGAAGCCAGATTCACTTAGCAATCCTGTTACTAATTTAACAAGAGCAGGGACAAGAAAGGTCATTAAATGGGTCACAACTCCACAATGAAAAATTGCTGAAATTGTGCAGGTTTAGAGTCTCCTTAGACTGAGATGCCTGTGGTTCCAAAATGTTGCAAACCTGAAAAATAGTCTCACAACCATCCTTCTGAGATAATTGAAATAATTGCATCCTGAGTGATGTCAGTATATAAGATCTGTGTTCAAGTCGGTGAGATGTAGGTCAGTGGGTCAATATTTTTTTTTTTGTTTACATTTATATCCCGCCCTTCTCCGAAGACTCAGGGCGGCTTACAGTGTATAAGGCAATAGTCTCATTCTATTTGTACATTTTTACAAAGTCAACTTATTGCCCCCCCAACAATCTGGGTCCTCATTTTACCTACCTTATAAAGGATGGAAGGCTGAGTCAACCTTGGGCCGGGCTTGAACCTGCAGTAATTGCAGGCTACTGTGTTCTAATAACAGGCTCTAACAGCCTGAGCTATTCTGGCCCCTTCAGTAGTGTTAAGAGTAGAATCCTGTATTATAGACTTAAGAATCCAAATTTTGACAACAAACGTTACATAGATCATATAATGCATTAATGAGTGTAATTTTGAAAATCAGTATATGCAAAGGAAATAGTATTAGCAAAGAAAAGTGAGTGAATACTTCTGTGTAAAAGCCAAAAAAAAAATTGCGCAAGGAGCTAAATTTGTATACCTTGATAGAACACTTAATAAACTTCAAAAATGAAGAAATTTTAAGATTGCAAATGCTGGTGTTGTATACAGTCTGTTGTAAGGAATAGTGTAAATAGTTTATTTATTTATTTATTTATTGTTTATATTTATATACCGCCCTATCTCCCAAAGGACTCAGGGCGGTTTACAGGCATTTAAAAGCAATAAATACAATTCTAAAAAACAATTAAAAAACTTATTCAAAAGCCTAATAATTAAAAATATAAAAAATTAAAACCCAAATTAAAACCCACAAGCTAAAATCTAACTCAGTCCTGCGCAGTTAAATAGTTGTTTAAATAGTTGTCAAAAATAGCAGACAATGGCTATGTAGGAAGACGTACTTCTGCCCACTTCGTTATATGATTTTTATATGAGGAGAAATAAAAAAGAATTGGATATTGAAGAGCACCCGGAGACTTCAGCTAGTCCAGAATGTGGCTGCGCGGGTTATTGAGGGAGCGGCTCGGAGCTCCCACGTAACACCTATCCTGCGCAGACTGCACTGGCTACCTGTTGTCTTCCGGGTGCGCTTCAAGGTATTGGTTACCACCTTTAAAGTGCTCCATGGCTTAGGGCCGGGCTATTTACGGGACCGCCTACTGCCGGCCTCTATCTCCCATCGTCCGGTGCGTTCCCACAGAGAGGGACTCCTCAGGGTGCCGTCAGCCAAACAATGTCGACTGGCGGCCCCAGGGGGAGGGCCTTCTCTGTGGGGGTTCCGACCCTGTGGAACGAACTTCCCCTCGGACTTCGACAACTATCTGACCTTAGGACCTTTCGCCGCGAACTTAAAACCTATTTATTTCGTATGGCTGGACTAGCTTGATTTTATTCTTAATTTGGGTTGGGTTTTTAAATTTTTGTAATTTTGTGGGGTGTATTGTTATTTTAAATTTTTGGGCAAATTTAAATCATTCTTTTAAGGGTTGTTTTTAGTTATTGTGTATGTTTTTATTTTATCTTCCTCTTCACCGCCCTGAGTCTTTCGGGATAAGAGCGGTATACAAATTAAAATATTATTATATTATTATTATTATTATTATTATGAAATTGGATAAAGTACACGTGGTAAAGCAGTAAAAGTAAATAAATAAAACATAGTATTGATATAAAGTTTAAAACCCAAATTAAAACCCACAAGCTAAAATCTAACTCAGTCCTGTTAAATAGTTGTTTAAATAGTTGTCAAAAATAGCAGACAATGGCTATGTAGGAAGACGTACTTCTGCCCACTTCGTTATATGATTTTTATATGAGGAGAAATAAAAAAGAATTGGATATTGAAGAGCACCTGGAGACTTCAGCTAGTCCAGAATGCAGCTGCACGGGTTATTGAGGGAGCGGCTCGGAGCTCCCACATAACACCTATCCTGCGCAGACTGCACTGGCTACCTGTTGTCTTCCGGGTGCGCTTCAAGGTATTGGTTACCACCTTTAAAGCGCTCCATGGCTTAGGGCCGGGCTATTTACGGGACTGCCTACTGCCGGCCTCTATCTCCCATCGTCCGGTGCGTTCCCACAGAGAGGGACTCCTCAGGGTGCCGTCAGCCAAACAATGTCGACTGGCGGCCCCCAGGGGGAGGGCCTTCTCTGTGGGGGCTCCGACCCTGTGGAACGAACTTCCCCCTGGACTTCGACAACTATCTGACCTTAGGACCTTTCGCCGCGAACTTAAAACCTATTTATTTCGTATGGCTGGACTAGCTTGATTTTATTCTTAATTTGGGTTGGGTTTTTAAATTTTTGTAATTTTGTGGGGTGTATTGTTATTTTAAATTTTTGGGCAAATTTAAATCATTCTTTTAAGGGTTGTTTTTAGTTATTGTGTATGTTTGTATTTTATCTGCCTGTTCACCGCCCTGAGTCCTTCGGGAGAAGGGCGGTATACAAATTAAAATATTATTATATTATTATTATTATTATTATTATGAAATTGGATAAAGTACACGTGGTAAAGCAGTAAAAGTAAATAAATAAAACATAGTATTGATATAAAGTTTAAAAAAAATGAGTCACAACTCACTTATCAACTGTCTCACTTAGCAACAGAAATGTTGGGCTCAATTATGGTCACAAGTCGAAGACTACCTATAGTTTAATGCATGGGTAATATCCAGAGAATAGGTTAAATCAATGTTTAACAGAGTTGGAAGGGACCTTTGCAGGTCATCCAGTCCAACCCCCCTGCCCAAGCAGGAGACCCTACAACTGCCTCTACCTAGGATCGAACTCGCAACCTTCTGATCGTGAGGCAAGAGCTCCAAATTCTAGGCCACAGCAGCTGGGGTAATTGGTTCATTGTGTAAATCCAGCCTGTTTGTTTTGCATTTTCAGGAAGTACAACGTGCGCGTGGAGGACATCATGGTGCGCGACGTGCGTTATATCACCCTGAACTGTAGGTACCGGGATCTTCAGGATGTGTTACACAGCACCAAGATGAAGAGCCTAGCTCTGGTGGAATCAGCTGGTAAGAGAAAAAGATGAGCAGGCAGGTGGGGAAGTTGAGAAGTTGTAGAACTTGCCTTTGGCAAGCGAAAACTAAATACCCCCACTCTACTTTGTACAACCAGCAATAGCAATAGCAGACTTATATAATAATAATAATAATATCAGAGTTGGAAGGGACCTTGGAGGCCTTCTAGTCCAACCCCCTGCCCAGGCAGGAAACCCTACACCATTTCAGACAAATGGTTATCCAACATTTTCTTAAAAATTTCCAGTGTTGGAGCATTCACAACTTCTGCAGGCAAGTCGTTCCACTTATTAATTGTGCTCGCTGTCAGGAAATTTCTCCTTAGTTCTAGGTTGCTTCTCTCCTTGGTTGGTTACCACCCATTGCTTCTTGTTCTACCCTCAGGTGCTTTGGAGAACAGCCCGACTCCCCCTTCTTTGTGGCAACCCCTGAGATATTGGAACACTTGCTATCATGTCTCCCCTAGTCCTTCTTTTTATTAAACTAGACATACCCAGTTCCTGCAACTGTTTTTCATATGTTTAGCCTCCAGTCCCCTAATCATCTTTGTTGCTCTTCTCTGCACTCTTTCTAGAGTCTCAACATTCTTTTTACATCGTGGCGATCAAAACTGAATGCAGTATTCAGTGCTTTATATATAGTGCTTTACAGCAGTGGCCCCCAATTTTTCAGGCACCAGGGATCGGTTCCGTGGAGAGAGGTTTTTCCGTGGACTAGGGGGCAGGTTTCACATGCTGCCCCATTCGCAGTTTGCATGCCACAGCCCGATGCCAGTCCACGAACCAGCAGGGTTGGGAACCTCTGGTTTACAGCACTCTCTGAGCAGTTTACAATGTCAGCATATCTGAGTCCTTGTTTTACTGACCTCGGAAGGAGAGAAGGCTAAGTTCCACCTTGTAGAGGGAGACATTGCGATGCAAATGTGAGCTTCACGGTACTGAAATTCTGTAACAGGGTCCTCAACCGCTGGGCTGCAACCCGGTGCCGAGCCATGGCCTTTTGGGGATTGGGCCGCACAAGTGGCGGGTGAGTGTATGAAGCTCCATTTGCACAAGTTTGTCTTGACCCAGCTCCCCAAATACGACAAACCCTCTATAGTTAAATCAATGATTCCTTTATTAGGAGCGCCAGCAACCCCGGCAAAAAGTTTCTCTTTCACCGCAGGCTAACAAGTCCGTCCCGGCAGGGAGATGAATACTTGACTACCACATCTCCGTCCCCTGCCTTTTATCCCTAGAGCTGAGTGGGGGTTCTCTAGCAGCGGTGGCTCTTCCCTCCCAAGGACCAGCTGCTCTCCTCTCCTCTGCCTTCTGTGCATCTGCGCATCAGGCACTGGACCCAGCTGTTCCTCCTCCTCCTCATCAGTCACCTCCGAACCTGGGGACTGCTGACTCTCTCCATCTGAGGGCTGATGGACAGCCCAGGCTCCGCCCCTCTCCCTCCCTCCCTCTCTCTCTCTCTCTCTCTCTCTCTCTCTGATAGCTCCATTCCCTCTTCCCTCTCAGAGCTCTCAGGTTGCCTTGATGCTGGCCCTGACTCCCACACCGCCTCCTCATCTGCTTCAGTTGCTGGAGGGGTCGGTGGACGACACGCCGCAACAAAGTGGTGGGTGTGCATGCGAAGCTCCGTTTGCGCAAGCGGCGGATACCCATGCGAAACCATCCCCTCTCCCGCCACCACTGCCGGTCCATAGACCCAGAAAGTTTGAGGACCACTGTCCTACAAGGAAAAGCTTGTGAAGGAGAATTGGAGATGCTGCCTGGGGAATATTGGGAGTTGACCACATATCTTACTAAGGTTGAGAAACCTCGTATTAGTTGTTTTTTTTATTGGCTTCTGGTGTTGCGTCTTCTGAGTGTGCAGATGCTTAAACGGAAGCATTGGCGCCTAAACATCGATGCATGTGTACAGCCATGTGCATTTTCCATGGTGACAAATATAGATTCCCCCATTGTCCCAATGTCTCGTCCAAAGGAGCTGATGCAATTGCTATTTTCCTAATGCTTTATCGATTGGTGAGTCAACCGAGCAGCTACTGACATCACCGAGCCCAAATTATAACAACATCAAAAGGCTGCACGTAGTCGCTGAATTGAATGCAAAATTAGAGAGGAGAAACGATCCATTCAAATCATAATTGCCAACATGATATTTTTGCAATTCCTTTTAGATCAAGCTTGATTTGTGGGTTTTTTTTAAATATTATATAGCCAGAAAAGACATCATGGCAACAAAGGCAGTCACATTTGACTAACCCTCTGTATTATTTCTCGAGCATCCTTAAGGATCCTTAAGGATGTTGATGCTCTCAACTGGAGAGACTTCTTCAGTTGCGTTCACACAACAAATTGAACCAGGTCAGCTAAAGGCCTTGTGCCTGCATCTGCACAACATGCTAAACTTAAATAAACATCTCAATCATCCAGGTCATAGTTGTCTCAAAGGTGCTTTTTTTAAAAGAAGGACAACTGGGCGGGTTTTTTTCCTTGAGGAAGAGAAGAAAATACTTCCTTTCTCACCCAAGAAGCTTCATCTTGAATGAGAAGTGAAATTTCTTCCTCCTCTTCTTCTTCTTCTTCTTCTTCTTCTTCTTCTTCTTCTTCTTCTTCTTCTTCTTCTTCTTCTTCTTCTTCTTCTTCTTCTTCTTCTTCTTCTTCTTCTTTATTATTTTATTTATTTATTTATTATTTAAATTTGTATACCGCCCTTCTCCCGAAGGACTCAGGGCGGTTCACAGCCAAGTAAAAATACAATACTATAAATACAAATTAAAATACAGTTAAAAAACTTATTAAATTGGCCACAATTAAAATTTAAAACTAAAACCCATTAAAACCCATAAACTTAAAACACTAACCCAGTCCAGCGCAGATGAATAAGTAGGTTTTAAGCTCGCGGCGAAAGGTTCGGAGGTCCGGAAGTTGACGAAGTCCTGGGGGGAGTTCGTTCCAGAGGCGAGCCCCACAGAGAAGGCCCTTCCCCTGGGTGTCGCCAGACGACACTGTCGCGCCGACGGCACCCTGAGGAGTCCCTCTCTGTAAGAGCGCACAGGTCGGCGAGAGGTATTCGGTAGCAGCAGGCGGTCCCGTAAGTAACCCGGCCCTATGCCATGGAGCGCTTTAAAGACATTCACCAACACCTTGAAGCGCACCCGGAAGGCCACAGGTAGCCAGTGCAGCCTGCGCAGGATAGGTGTCACTCGGGAGCCACGAGGGGCTCCCTCTATCACCCGCGCAGCTGCATTTTGGACTAACTGGAGCCTCCGGGTGCCCCTCAAGGGGAGTCCCATGTAGAGAGCATTGCAGTAGTCCAGACGAGACGTCACAAGGGCGTGAGTGACTGTGCACAAGGCATCCCGGTCTAGAAAGGGGCGCAACTGGCGCACCAGGCGAACCTGGTGGAAAGCTCTCCTGGAGACGGCCGTCAAATGGTCTTCAAAAGACAGCCGTTCATCCAGGAGAACGCCCAAATTGCGCACCCTCTCCATCGGGGCCAATGACTCGCTCCCGACAGTCAGCCGCGGACTCAGCTGACTGTACCGGGATGCCGGCATCCACAGCCACTCCGTCTTGGAGGGGTTGGGCTTGAGCCTGTTCCTCCCCATCCAGACCCGTACGGCTTCCAAACACCGGGACAGCACTTCGATAGCTTCATTGGGGTGGCCCGGTGTGGAAAAGTACAGCTGGGTGTCATCAGCGTACAGCTGGTACCTCACACCGAAGCCACTGATGATCTCACCCTTCTTCTTCTTCTTCTTCTTCTTCTTCTTCTTCTCCTCCTCCTCCTCCTCCTCCTCCTCCTTCTCTTCCTCTCCTCCTCCTCCTCTTCTCCTCCTCCTCCCCTCCTCTTCTCTTCCTCCTCCTTCTCTTCCTCTCCTCCTCCTCCTCCTCTTCTTCTTCTCCTCCTCCTCCTCTTCTTCTCCTCCTCCTCCTCCTCCTCCTTTTCCTCCTTCTCTGTTAGAGTTTGCAGCAATCCAACCAGCACACAAGTAAATAATTCAGCAGGATTCATTGATAGAAGAAACCTTTTTTTATATACAATAATATTTTTGGAAGAAATATCCATCTGGGTTCAGTTCCAAGTGGGGACAAAGACACTGGAAACATGGAGGCTGCTTGGAAAGATGGCTTAATGGTGGTCAGGATCACATGGCTTGAGTTCCTGAACAGAAAAGGGGCTGAGATCCTGTGTGCTCCCTGGCTTTATGCTTTTTCTGAGCTTTGAACTTTCTGGGGCACAGGAAGAGTATCCTAATTGGTTGTCAAACTCCCAGGTGGTCTAGGGGTCTTAGTTAACATTGTAGGTTGTCCCTCAAGCTTGCCTGAGCCTTGCCATGTGGTGAGTTTCTGTTGCTAGATGGGTTCTATTATGATGCAGATGATGGTCCATTGACAAAGGTGGGGAGAATGAGTTTCTACCTCTGACCCATTGACAAAGGTGGGGGGAAATGAGTGAGCTTAGCTGAGGGTTTAATGGCCCATTGACAAAGGTGGGGGGGAGTCAGGAAGCTGCTTTGTCTTTAAAACATGTTTCTCCATTTCTCATCCAGAGAAATATATTCTGCCTTTTAAATATTTTCTAAAATATCATTCTTCTAGGAGGGGGGTGGGTGCTAAACTCCTACAATATAAAACAAGATACATGCATACAATACCCATGCAGCTCTTGCAACATGGTAGCAAGGACAAGAAGCAGAAGCTAGAACCAGAAATTACAGAAGCTATAATGCAAGGACAAACCAACTCTTATGCAGACCAGTGAAGCTAAGCCACGCCCAGGCTCCAAGCAGCCTCCTATGGCTCTCAACAGATCCTGTTTCTTAGTCACCAAACAGTTCCCATTGGCTAACTTGTTGTTATGGCTATCCCAGCTCATAATTTTTCATACACTGACATTCTCCTCTCCTCCTTCTCCTTGAAAAATCAGTCCAATTGCCTTTTTCTTTTTTTAAAAAAAACATCTTTAAACTTGAATATCATTAAAAAAATAAAGTATTAGCTTGGGTGAACCCAGTGTCAAGGTTTCAAGTAATACACCCATAGCAAACAGAACTCTGAGGCGAGTAGTTTCCTCAAAGAACAGGTTTATTGGATATGTCATATTGGCACAGACTGGTGAAAACCGACTCTAAAGATTCCCACCGTTTTTACCTAATTAAAAGTAAAAGTTTTTTCCCCTTCCTCAAACAATCAGTCACATGGTCCAATCAAGGCGCTGTCCGGTTGTTTGGAAACTTCACTCCTCCTCTCTTCAGCCATCTATGGGAATGTCCTTGGTTCTCAAGGGAAACTATTTTGTTTTGGCTACAAAACCCCCTCCCTATCCCTCAGCACCATTGTGGCAACACTGAAGCCTCCAAGATGGCCTCAGTCAGGCCAGCTTCAGAGTTGACACCCAGCCTATTAAAAATTATTATTATTATTATTATTTATTATTATTTATTTATTTACATTTATATCCCGCCCTTCTCCGAAGACTCAGGGCGGCTTACAGTGTATAAGGCAATAGTCTCATTCTATTTGTATATTTACAAAGTCAACTTATTGCCCCCCCAACAATCTGGGTCCTCATTTTACCTACCTTATAAAGGATGGAAGGCTGAGTCAACCTTGGGCCGGGCTTGAACCTGCAGTAATTGCAGGCTGCTGTGTTCTAATAACAGGCTTCTAACAGCCTGAGCTATCACGGCCCCTAAATTAATGTATGGTTCTGTCAATTTTGCATCAGAAAATTGGCTAATTCAAGAACTAGGCTAAACATGTTGCGGGCATGTTTTGTTTCTACTACAAAACATAGGTTATGATTTTACTCATACTTTGGGACAGAATCTCAACATTTTCAACAAAACCTTTTCCAGTTTTTAGCGTCATTGACTGGCTGTCATCCCTCCCTCCCTCCCTCCCTCCCTCCCTCCCTCCCTTCCTTTCATTCTTCCTCAGCCTGATCCCACACAGGGTTGTTTCTATGGTAAAAATAGGAGGAAGAAGGAAAGAAGAAATATTAGATAGATTCATCGCCTGGAGTTATCTGTAAAAAAAAATAAAAACAGATATAAATAAAATTAATACAGGTAGTCCTCAATTTATGACCACAACTGAGCCCAACATTTCTGTTGCTAAGTGAGACATTTCTTAGGTGAGTTTTTGTTGTGGCCCACGTCTTATACTCCAAAAAATACGGTATTTCCTGTTGAGAGGCAACAGACAGGGACTCAGAATGCTGGCTTACATGAGCACTTGGCCTGATCCAAGTTTTATTATTCACTTCCTCTGTTCTTCCTATCAAGTTTTGCTTCCTGCGCTGGCATAACAGAGTTTTCTTTCAGTTGGGTTTTCGAATTGCATCTGCTCCTCTCTTGCAAAAACAACAACAACAACAACAGCAAAACAACTAACAATTGCAGTCCTGTGCTGCATTAGTCATCCAAATTAGTAGTTTTGCCATGTTTTGCTTAGTCTGCATCTGACAAGAAAAGCGGAAAGGGACAGGAATCATTCCTCAGCTTCTCCCCAGTGTGGCTACAACATTATTTTTATTTTTTAATTTTTAAAAGCAAAGACACTAAGAAAAGTGGAGAACTCGAGGGACTGAATTCTGCATAGAAAGATCTTCTGTTTATAAAATAAACAGTACAATAATACAATAAAACTATCCAGAGTGTTCCACCATCTGGAAGGATTCAGCCGGATCAATTCTACGGTTGTGGAATAGAGTAGAGATTCCTAGGCTGGATTCTATGCAGTAATGGTGGCTGGGGAATTCTGGGAGTTGAAGTCCTCACAGCTGAAAGGTGTTGAGGTTGAGAAACATTGCTATAAAGTCTCCAATCACCTATAGTTTGCCTGACCTCAAATAGAGATCTTTTCTTCCTTTCTTCCTTGCTCATTTATCTCCTTCCTTCCTCATTTATCTCCTCCCTCCCTCCTTCCTTCCTTCTTTCCTTTCTCGTTTATCTCCTCCCTCCCTCCTTCCTTCACTCCCTTCCTTCCTCATTTATCCCCTTCCTTCTTTCCTCCCTCCCCTCCCTCCCTCCCTCCCTTCTTTCCTTTCTCATTTATCTCCTCCCTCCCTCTCCCTCTCCTTCCTTCCTTCACTCCCTTCCTTCCTCGTTTATCCCCTTCTTTCCTCCCTCCCCTCCCTCCCTCCCTCCCTTCTTTCCTTTCTCATTTATCTCCTCCCTCCCTCTCCCTCTCCTTCCTTCCTTCACTCCCTTTCTTCCTCCCTCCTCCCTCCCTCCTCCTTCTTTCCTTTCTCATTTATCTCCTCCTCCTCTCCTCTCCTTCCTTCACTCCCTTTCTTCCTCGTTTATCCCTTCTTTCCTCCCTCCTCCTCCCTTCTTTCCTTTCTCGTTTATCTCCTCCTCCCTTACTCATTATATCTCCTTCCTTTTTCTCCCCTCCCTCCTCCCTCCCTTCTTTCCTTTCTCGTTTATCTCCTCCATCCTTCTCGCCCTCCTTCCTTCGCTCCCTTCCTTGCTTATTATAGCTCTTTTCTTCTTTCCCCCCCTCCCCTCCCTCCATCCCTTCCTTCTTTCCTTCCTCATTTATCTCTTCCCTCCCTTCCTTCCTCATTATATCTCCTTCTTTCTTTCCCCCCTCCCTCCCTTGGTTAAAAATGTCCATCTATGTATGTCTTATTTCCATAAAAAAGTTTTATTTTTACAATCATGTCAAACAACTCATTCAATGTACAGTTATATACAATTAGTCGGGCCTGCCCAGTCACCACCCCCCTTTTTAACACTCTTCCCTCTTCTACCTTCTTCTGCTTTCCAGACCTTCCTCTCCTTTTCTTATCTACATCCTCTCCTCCCTCCACCCTACACCTTCCTTCTCCCTCTTCTACCCCTCTTCCTTCCTCTTCTCCTCTTTCCTACCTCCTACTCTCTCTTTTCTCCCCTCCCCACCGTTCTAAAATGGTAACTGGGCAGACCCGACCCTACATTAATTATATTTATACATCTTCAATAATCCTGTACATTAACCATCACTCCATCCTTTACCCTCAACCCCAATTCCCTCCCCTTACCCCCCCCCCACCCGACTTCCCAGAACAAAATGCAGGGTATCAAAACTAACAATCATAATCTAAAATAATTCCTAAATTATAATCTCTAGTCTCTCCACACTTAATCACACTCTCAATTCCCCTCTCCTTCAGAAATATATCTAATACAAAATATTTCCTAAATTTACTCATATGCTATTCGATATTTTTTTATCTGATACTTATTTTCCATTCTAAAATATATTTTTCTTGTGTATAGTCTTTCAAGTAAGCAGAGATTTTTGCCATTTCTGCCAGATTTGATACTTTAAGTGTCCATTCTTCAATTGTAGGTAGTTAAATTAAATTACATGTATGTATGTCTTCATGCATGGTCAAGACTCTGTGCCCAGGGCTGCAAGCAGTGGTGGGAGTCAGCCGGTTTTGGCGAACCGGTTGTTAAATTATTGGCTGGCCCCGTTCCTCCGCTCCCTGTCCCTTCCAGGAGTCCCCACACGCCCCATTTTGGCTCTCAGGTCAGGGAGGCCTACTAGACCCAAAAACGGGGCATGGGGGGTGCAGCACAACCCCACCCCTGCGGCCCATTTTTGCTCACAGGAGGCTGCAGGGAGGCCTACTAGGCCCAAAATGGGGCATGGGAAGGTGCGGCGCCCTACCCGCCTCATTTTTGCTCCCAGGGGGATGCAGGAGGCCGAGTGCTACCTGTCACACCCCCTGGCCACACCCACCATGGCCACACCCACCCAGCCAGTCATTAGGGCACACAACCGGTTGTTCAATTATTTCAGTGGTAATCAACCTGGTCCCTACCGCCCACTAGTGGACTTTCCAGCTTTCATGGTGGGCGGTAAAGGGTTTTGTCCGATACTGAAGCACTTTCCTTTTTTTTTAATTTAATTGACTTTTTAAAAAAATTTCATAGCATTATTTAAAAACATTTTCATTAGGTTTTCATAAAATTCCCCATGACAATTTAAATTTCTGAAAATATACTATTTGTATCGCCCACGGATAAGTTCAGTTCACGTTACGTAAGTGAAACTAAATGGCGCTATAGTGCGACTGCAAACAAAAGAGCCTCGTCCCAGAATAGCTGGCGCATCTCCCCCCACACCACCCAGCTGTAACAGAGAAGCAGAGCTGGTAGCTGGCACGCCCCCCCAAACCCAATCCACGATGCGCGAGAGGCATGCGCAGACAACGATACACTTTATAAATCACTATTACTGTGGCGATTAGAAAATTTTACTACTAACAGAGATACAAAAGTGGGCAGTAGGTATAAAAAGGTTGACTACCCCTGAATTATTTGAATCCCACCACTGACTGCAGGCCTATAAAATGTAGGGAATATGTTGCCTCCATCAATGTATTTTCCCACTTAGTTTAGGAAGCCGCAAACCCATTGGGTTTGATCATCGCTCTACGTAGCAGATGTTGTTTAATAACTTCTAGAGATTTTTTTTTTTTTAAAAAAAAGACTCTTCCCCAGATCCTCCCTGCATGGGAGAGGTAAAGTGGGAGAAGTAAAGGGATCTTGCTGAATAGTCCTGTTGTGTCTTGCCTGCTCTCAGCGCAGCCAGGGTCTTCTTATCTGCTTCCGAACGCTGAAGAATGTCCTACTTTGCCTCCCGGCCCCAGCCCTGGCTCCATGCCCAGACAGGCTGAAGAGGAGGAAATACCTCCAGCCCCCAGCTCTGGCTCCATGCCCAGGCAAACGGAGCAACTAGACCCCTCCCCCTCCTCCACAGCATGTGAGCCTGAGGGAGGTCAATTACCAACAGCTGCAGACTGGAGTGACCCTCGCTTCAGGAGACTTGATAGGCGGAGGCAACAGAAGGAAGGGAGGGGCAGGCCTGGATAAGTGCTGAGTCATGGAGCCACACCCCATGGCCTATATAAAGGACCTGCTTTCTGGCATTCTCTGAGTCAGGCAAAGTCTAAACATATCTTGCTGAAGTCACTTTCTGGTCTCCTGCCTGCCCTGAGGACTTTGCTAGGACTTTGGCAGAGCTGCAGAGGCACACCTGATTCGGATTTCCCTGACCCGGCCGTCAGCGGAGGAGTGGGACACGACAAGTCCCTAGTCAGTTTTCCACCACTTCGATCTTGACTAATGCAAAAGTCTAAAAAAAAAAGAGAGATCAAAGAGAAATAAATGCTGATTTTGCTGGTGGTTATCTAAGAAGCGAAAGTGGAGATGAAAGGGCAGTCAAAAGCCTGCTCTTGTCATCTGCACTGCTTGCGGCAAGCGTGTTTTCCTGCCTAAAAACATCCTGAGATATATTTGCAACAGATACGAGCTTGTAACCATCTTTGATGAAACATTCAAAGGGGGTTCAGCAGCACGGGAGTATTTTTTTTTCAACTGGAGAAAAAGGACAATGATTTATCGTTCCAAAGAATAGAATGGAATGGAATGGAAACTGGAGAGGACCTTGGAGGTCTTCTAGTCCAACCCCCTGCTCGAGCAGGATACATTCCCAGACAAATGGCTCTTTGTTCTGTTCTGTTCTGTTCCGTTCCGCTCCCCTCCCCTCCCCTCCCCTCTCCTCTCCTCTCCTCTCCTCTCCTCTCTTCTCTTCTCTTCTCTTCCATTTCATTCCATTCCATTCCATATTTTCTATTCTATTCCATTCCATATCATATCATATCATATCATATCATACCTTATCCCACCAGACTTGAAATCCTAGGCTTAGATAACTTGGAACTCCGTCGCCTTCGACATGACCTAAGTTTAACTCATAGAATCATCTATTGTAATGTCCTTCCTGTTAAAGACTACTTCAGCTTTAATTGCAATAATACTAGAGCAACCAATAGATTTAAACTTAATGTCAACCGCTTTAATCTAGATTGCAGAAAATATGACTTCTGTAACAGAATCATCAGTGCTTGGAATACTTTACCTGACTCTGTGGTCTCTTCCCATAATCCTAAAAGCTTTAACCAAAAACTTTCTAACATTGACCTCACCCCATTCCTAAGAGGACCATAAGGGGCGTGCATAAGAGCACAAACGTGCCTACCGTTCCTGTCCTATTGTTTTTCTTTTCTTCTTCCTATATATATGCTTATACCTCCTTATATTTACTCATATATGTGTTTATATACTATATAATCTTTTTGTATGATACCTACATATATTGTTGTGACAAAATAAATAAATAAATAAATATTGTATTTTCTTTTCTATTCCATTCCATTCCATTCCATATTTTCTATTCTATTGCATTCCATTCCATTCCATTCCATATTTTATTTTATTTTATTTTATTTTATTATTTTATTTTCTATTCTATTCTATTCTATTCTTAAAAAAAATGAAGCACTTATAACATTTATTTATTTTTCTTTTATTTATTTATTTTGTCCCAACAATATATGTAGGTATCATACAAAAAAGATTATATCGTATATAAACACATATATGAGTAAATATAAGGAGGTATAAGCATATATATATATATAGGAAGAAGAAAAGAAAAACAATAGGACAGGAACGGTAGGCATCTGGAGGCAAGCTGTTCCTCTGGTTTAATAGCTCTCACTGTTAGGAAATTTCTCCTTAATTCCAGGTTGCTTCTCTCCTTGATGAGTTTCCATCCATTGTTTCTTGTCCTGCCCTCTGGTGCCTTGGAAAATAAGTTGATCCCCTCCTCTTTGTGGCAGCTCCACAAATACTGGAATATTGCTATCATATCACCCCTTTCTTTTCTTTAGACTAGCCGTACCCAATTCCTGCAACCCTTCTTCGTATGTTTTAGCCTCCAGGCCTTTAATCATCTTAATTGCTCTTCTCTGCACTTTTTCCAAGTCTCAACATCTTTTTTGTAATGTGTGGTGATGCAAGTATTCCAGGTGTGGCCTTACTAAGCCTTTATACTTTATTTATTTTTATTTATCTATTTGTTTTGTCACAACAGTATATATAAGCATAAGCATGAAATAACTATACAATATATAAGCATATATATATAAGTATGTAATAACTATACAAATTGGATACAATGAAAGGGAACATTAGGACAGGAACGGTAGGTATGCTTGTGCTCTTATGCACGCCCCTTACAGACCTCTTAGGAATGGGGTGAAGTCAATAGTAGATAGTTTTTGGTTAAAGCTTTGGGGATTTTGGGAAGAGACCACAGAGTCAGGTAGTTGGATTCCACAAACAAACGTCTATCACAGAAAGTAAGATAAATCACATGTCTCCATCAGATTTTTGGAGAGCCAAAGAAGGAGAGAGAGGACCAGAAGGAAGGGGAAAGGAGAGGAAGAAAGGGAGGGAAAAAAGAGTAGGCAAGAAGGTTAGAAAGGGGGGGCGGGAAGAAGAGAGGAGTGGGGAAAAGCGGGGGGGAGAAAAGTGGGGAAAATGAGTGGGGAAAAGGGCCTCTTGTGGCTCAACAGGCTAATGCAGTCTGTTATTAACACAGCTGCCTGCAATTACAATTACTACAGGCTCGAGTCCCACCAGGCCCAAGGTTGACTCAGCCTTCCATCCTTTATAAGGTAGGTAAAATGAGGACCCAGATTGTTGGGGGGCAATACAAGTTGACTTTGTATATAATATACAAATGGATGAGACTATTGCCTTACACAATGTAAGCCGCCCTGAGTCTTCGGAGAAGGGCGGGATATAAATTCAAATAAAAAAAAAAAAGGAAGGGGAAGGAGACAAGGGGAAGGAGAGGAGGAAAGAAGAAAGTAGAAGAGGATAGAAGAGGGAAGGGGAAGAGAGAAGAAGGAGAAGGATTGTTGTAAAACAAGGAAGAAGGAATGGTAGAAGAGCAACCCCCAATGTATTTATATTTAAATTTTTTTTTGAGATGAAGAATGAATTAATATGAAAGCGTAAAGAGTATATGTATGATTAAGAATGGATAAGAGATTGTACGTTTACGATATGTTTATCAGAAATAAAATTTAAAAAAATTTAAAAACCAGATTTTTGGACAACTTGCTTTGGCCAGATCCCAGCTTGAGTGGTGTGTCTGGTCTTTGGTACCGTATTTTTTTTTTTAAAAAAAAACAGTTTTTGAGAAATTGGATCGTGTTCCGAGACAGACAATGACGTTGGTCAGGAAATTAGGAATTGAGAACACTTTCAGTCTTGAGAAAAGAGTGAGGGCAGCTATTGGCTCATATTTGCACAGTCAGTTATCTCTGAATATAACGGAGGGTGCCTGGAAGCCGTACGGGTCTGGATGGGGAGAAACAGACTCAAGCTCAATCCCTCCAAGACGGAGTGGCTGTGGATGCCGGCATCCCGGTACAGTCAGCTGCAACCGCAGCTGACTGTTGGGGGCGAGTTATTGGCCCCAATGGAAAGGGTGCGCAACTTGGGTGTCCTCCTGGATGGACGGCTGTCGTTTGAAGACCATCTGGCGGCCGTCTCCAGGAGGGCCTTTTACCAAGTACGCTTGGTCCGCCAGTTGTGCCCCTTCCTTGACCGGGATGCCTTATGCACGGTCACTCACGCTCTTGTCATTTCTCGTTTGGATTATTGCAATGCGCTCTACATGGGGCTGCCCTTGAAGTGCACCCGGAGGCTGCAGCTAGTCCAGAATGCAGCTGCGCGGGTAATAGAGGGAGCCATATGTTGCTCCCATGTAACACCACTCCTGCGCAGCTGCACTGGCTTCCTGTGGTCTTTCGGGTACGCTTTAAGATTTTGGTTACCACCTTTAAAGCACTCCATGGCTTAGGACCCGGGTACTTACGGGACCGTCTGCTGTTACCTTATGCCTCCCACCGACCCGTACGCTCACACAGAGAGGGTCTACTCAGGGTGCCGTCCGCCAAACAATGTCAGCTGGTAGCCCCCAGGGATAGGGCCTTCTCTGTTGGAGTTCCTACTCTTTGGAACGTACTTCCCCCTGGTTTATGCCGATTGCCTGATCTTCGGACCTTTTGCCGTGAGCTGAAAACACATTTATTTATTCAAGCGGGACTGGCTTAAAAGTTTTATTAAATTTTATTGGGGCTATGTATGAATTTTAGGGTTTTAAAATTGACTGTTTTAAATTTCGGCCATTTATATAATTATGCTTGGTTTTAAGTTTTTTGTTTTAATGTGTATATTGTATGGTTTTATTACTTGGCTGTACACCGCCCTGAGTCCTTCGGGAGAAGGGCGGTATAAAAATCTAAATAAAACTAAACTAAAACTAAACTAAACTAAACTTCAGATTTGCTGTCAAAAGGACAGGAAGCGGGCCAGTTCTCTGCACCTTTGCGTGGGCAATTCAACTTTGCCACAATCCTTGTAACAGCCTGTTTGGCCTTTTGGAGGAACAAGCAGAGTTACATGTCATGCACAGCAGGGGGTTAGGGAAATCGCTGCACATTGAAGCCACTTGTAGTGGCGGTTGCAAGTGCGGTATGCCAACATTTGAAAGGCAGCTGTGCCTGACCCCATAAGCAGGATAAAGAAGTGAGTCACCGGTTGCATTTGCATTGCATTTGCATAGTATTATTTATTTTTATTAATTTATTTTGTCAATCATATAACAGGTAAAAGTATAAACATAATTTGGATACATGAAAAGAGTAAGTAAAAAGGAATATTAGGACGGGGATGGTGGGCACGCAGGTGCACTTATGCACACCCCTTACAGATCTCTTAGGAATGGGGTGAGGTCAACAGTAGACGGTCTTAGGTTATAGTTTTTGGGGGTTTGGGGAAGAAACCACAGACTCAGGTAGTGCATTCCAGGCATTGACCGTTCTGTTACTGAAGTCATATTTTCTGCAATCGAGTTTGGAGCGGTTTACCTTGAGTTTGTATCTATTATTTGCTCGTGTATTGTTGTGGTTGAAGCTGCAGTAGTCATTGACAGGTAGGACATTGTGGTAGATAATTTTATGTACTATGTTTAGGTTAGACTGAAGTCGGTGTAATTCTAAGTTGTCTAAGCCCAAAATTTGGAGTCTGGTGGCATAAGGTATTTTATTGCAGGTAGAGGAGTGGAGGACTCTTCTCATAAAATATCTCTGGACTCTCTCGATTGTATATTTATGTCCGATATACAGTGTGGGTTCCAGACAGACGAGCTGTATTCAAGAACTGGTGTAGCAAATGTTTTGTATGCTCTAGTTAGTAATACAATATTACCAGAGAAGAAACTACGCAAGATTAGGTTAACAACTCTTAGTGGCTTTTTGGCAATGTTGTTCCAGTGGGCCCTGGCACTTAGATCTTTGGACATGAATACTCCAAGGTCCTTGACAGAGTGAAGGTCATCTACAAGGTCATGTCCATCTAATTTGTATTTTATGTTTTGATTTATTTTTGCCAACGTGCAAGACAGAGCATTTGTCGGTTGAGATTTGAAGTTGCCACTTGTTAGACCAATCTGACACACAGTCGAGGTCTTTTTGAAGAGTGGTTGCATTGTCTGTAGTGTTGAATAGTTTAACATCGTCAGCGAAGAGAACACAATTGCTTTTAATGTGATAAAATATGGAACGCTTCACAAATTTGCGGGTCATCCTTGTGCAGGGGCCATGCTAATCTACTCTGTATTGTTCCAATTTTTAGTATATGTGCTGCCGAGGCGAGCACATATATTGCTCGCTATGGCAGCACATATATGAGCAACCTCATATATCACATATATGAGGTTGCTGGGAGAAATAGCTCACCAGAAATTTAAGAGAACTGGGACTTTATCCAGTGGATCAAGCTAGTACAGCAGAACCTCTGGTCCCAACCATAATTTGTTCCATAACTTTGATCACAAACCGATTTGGTCATGACCCGAACCTAATTTTGGAAATTTGGCGCTTACAAAAAAAAAAAATGGCACGGAAGGGGAAATCGGCCACGAAAAAAAAATCTTGTGGATTTTTAGGTTGGAACCCGATTTGGTCGTGGTCAGAAGCGTTCGTGACCAGAGGTTCTACTGCACTTGGGAACTGAGTCACTATTTCAATTTGCATTGCACTAGAAGTTGCTGGGAGGAGTGGCTCACCATAACTTTAAGAAAACTGGGATTTCATCCAGTGGATCAAGCTAGTTACTTGGGAACTGAGTCACTGGTTGCATTTGCATAGCACCAGAATAACAGAGTCGGACAGGACCTTGGATATCTTCTAGTCCAGGGGTCTCCAACCTTGGCAACTTTAAGACTTATGGAATTCAACTCCGAGCTTTGCTGGCTGAGGAACTCTGGGAGTTGTTGAAGTCCACAAGTCTTAAAGTTGCCAAGGTTGGAGACCCCTGTTCTAGTCCAACCCCCTCTGGATAATTTCAACAGCATAGTGAATTATCCTATTTTCAAATTCTCCCACTCTGTTGTTGTCCCTAATTTGGGTCTCAGCCTGGTGCCGAAGCCAATGATGAATGCCAGACACGAGGTGCAGGTTTTCTGATCGCTTTTTATTGGAGTCCTCCAAGGAAAAGGGCTCCTGACCAAAATGCCAAGAACCAAGAACGAAGGATTAAGAAAGCTTTATTCTTTTTCACTAAAAGAGAAGGCAGGACAAGACGAGATAATAAGAAATAGCATCTCATAAACGTTTTAGTAATAATTCTACAATTTGTTCTATTGGTTTCGAGCTCTCCCTATCCCTGAGCCTTGGCTAATGAATGCCCCAGGAGTTATCTAATACACATTTAATTGGCTGCAGGCCATCTGTATTCCTAATTTTTAGCTGAGGCTTGCAAGTTACAATTTACAGATGACCCCCATCCCGTTAAAGACCTTGGAGTTTTCATGTCAAATGATCTAAGTGCCAAAGCCCACTGCAACTACATAGCAAAAAAGGCTCTAAGAGTTGTAAACCTAATCTTGCGTAGCTTCTTTTCCAAAAACACTACACTACTAACCAGAGCATATAAAACATTTGCTAGACCAATTCTAGAATACAGCTCGCCTGTTTGGAACCCTCACCATATCTCTGACATCAATACAATTGAACGTGTCCAGAAATATTTTACAAGAAGAGTTCTCCATTCCTCTGAAAACAACAAAATACCTTATCCCACTAGACTTGAAATCCTAGGCTTAGAAAACTCCGTCGCCTTCGACAAGACCTAAGTTAAACTCATAGGATCATCTATTGTAATGTCCTTCCTGTTAAAGACTACTTCAGCTTTAATTGCAATAATACAAGAGCAACCAATAGATTTAAACTTAATGTCAACCGCTTTAATCTAGATTGCAGAAAATATGACTTCTGTAATAGAATCGTCAGTGCTTGGAATACTTTACCTGACTTTGTGATCTCTTCTCATAATCCCAAAAGCTTTAACCAAAAACTTTCTAAATATTGACCTCACCCCATTCCTAAGAGGACCATAAGGGGCGTGCATAAGTGCACAAACGTGCCTACCGTTCCTGTCCTATTGTTTTTCTTTTCTTCTTCCTATATATATATATATGCTTATACCTCCTAATATTTACTCATATATATGTTTATATACTATATAATCTTTTTGTATGATACTTACATATATTGTTGTGACAAATTAAAAAAAAAGTTGTCCAACTCTTGTTACTTTTATCAGCTTTCTAACTACCCAGAATTGTTACAAGATTTATACATGCATATTTCCTCTAGATAAGCATTCTTTGGTTCTTGCCAGACAGACTCCACAATCACAATTCCTGATTGACTTTCAAGTGTGCATCGTACGTAACCTGGCTTTATTTTAACAGACAGCCCATCACTGTAGATCCAGAAACGGTTGACTTTGCCTAGCACGATAAGCTGGAAGACAAGCTTAATGCCAAGCAAGCTT
Source organism: Ahaetulla prasina (assembly GCF_028640845.1). Taxonomy (NCBI): domain Eukaryota; kingdom Metazoa; phylum Chordata; class Lepidosauria; order Squamata; family Colubridae; genus Ahaetulla; species Ahaetulla prasina. The sequence continues at coordinate 106,689,910 of NC_080544.1, forward strand.
ACCGTGCAGGCAAATGTGTCTCCTAATCTTTATCTGACTCGCTCAAACAGAACTGCGTATTGCTTCGCCATCTGCCCTCGGTCCATACCATAGATTCTGTTTGCTTCCCTCCGCAGAATCCATGATCCTGCTAGGATCCGTTGACCGTACTCAGATTGGCGCCCTCCTCCACGACCAGCTGAGCTACATTCGCCGCCGGCAGTTTATGCAGGAGAAAACCCAGCTGGAGCACCGGGTGCCCGAGAAGAGCCAGGAAAACAAGGAGCCACATCATGTGCCAGACACAGGAGTGCGCTTTCAGGTGAGCAGGGGCCCTTTTTACATCAACGGTGACTCTGCCAGCAACTTTCGTTTTGTAAAAGAATTCAAAACCTGTCAAAAACCAGGGAAATTGGGAGATTCAGGCAATTCAAAGGAGTGTAAAGATTTTTTATTTATTTTTTAAATCGAGATGACTGAGCTGAAGTCGTCTTCCTTTCTAATTTCTTCTTTTTTTTTTTCCTTCTCCAACCAGATAGTTCCAGAGGAATCCTCCTCCTTCCTCCCTCCGCAAAGCGAACCTCGTAAACCCCTGAAGCCGGCTCTGAAACGAGTCCCCAGCACTTTATCAGACAACCCTTCAGGTGACCGAAAAAGCTTTTTTGCTCTATTCCCCCTGAGTTCTCCACATTTCAATGTAAACTCCTTCTCCTTACTAGAGCATGGATGTCGTTACCTAGTTAGGTAATGAAACGTCTGCGAGAAAACAACCAAGCTCAGAGGGCGCCAAGGAACTCTTTGTGTCAGCCCTGAGCTACAAATATTCCCCTTTTTGGGTGCAATGCAAACTGTACAGTTTTCTCTTAAAGGGTGACTTCCTGGTGTCGTGTCCCACTCCTCCGCTGACGGCCGGGTCAGGGAAATCCGAATCAGGCGTGCCTCTGCAGCTCTGCCAAAGTCCTAGCAAAGTCCTCAGGGCAGGCAGGAGACCAGAAAGTGACTTCAGCAAGATATGTTTAGACTTTGCCTGACTCAGAGACTGCCAGAAAGCAGATCCTTTATATAGGCCATGGGGTGTGGCTCCATGACTCAGCACTTATCCAGGCCTGCCCCTCCCTTCCTTCTGACGCCGCCGCCTATCAATTCTTCTGAAGCGAGGGTCACTCCAGTCTGCAGCTGTTGGTAATTGACCTTCCTCAGGCTCACATGCTGTGGAGGAGGGGGAGGGGTCTAGTTGCTCCGTTTGCCTGGGCATGGAGCCAGAGCTGGGGGCTGGAGGTATTTCTTCCTCTTCAGCCTGTCTGGGCATGGAGCCAGGGCTGGGGGCTGGAGGTATTTCTTCTTCTTCAGCCTGTCTGGGCATGGAGCCAGGGCTGGGGGCTGGAGGTATTTCTTCTTCTTCAGCCTGTCTGGGCATGGAGCCTGAGCTGGGGGCTGGAGGTATTTCTTCCTCTTCAGCCTGTCTGGGCATGAAGCCAGGGCTGGGGCCGGGAGGCATACTAGGACATTCCTCCGTGTTCGGAAGCAGATAAGAAGGCCTCGGCTGTGGTGAGATTGGACGAGACACAACACCTGGTGCCCAAACTGGCCTCGTTGCATTTGTCTCTAAAAGTGGGCTTCAGGTTGCTAGTCCTCTGCACAATACAGGTAGTCCTCGACCTACGGCAGTTCATTTAGTGACGGTTCGAAGTTACAACGGCACAGAAGAAACTGACTTATGGCCGTTTTTCACACTTGTGAAAAAAAAATTCATGCGATCAAAATTCAGACTCTTGGCAACTGACTCATAATAATGACGGTTGCAGTGTCCCGGGGTCATGCGCGGATCTCCTTTTGCAACCTTCCGACAAACAAAGTCGATGGGGAAGCCAGATTCACTGAACAACCGTGTTACTAACATAACAACTTCAGTGTTTCGCTTAGCAACTCTGGCAAAAAAAACCCTATAAAATGGGGCAAAAATAACTTAAGAGATGTTTCACTTAACGACAGAAATGTTGGGCTCAATTGTGGTCGTAATTTGAGGACTACCTGTATGGCATTTGGGTCCTCCCCTAGGTACTCTGAATAATTATGAGGTCTTTCTCCCTCCTTCTTTCTCTCTCTCTCCCTTCCTCTCTCCCGCTCTCTCTCTCTTTCTCTCTCTCCCCCTCTCTCTTCCCCCTCTTTCTCACTTTCTCTCTATCCCTTTCTCTCTCTTCCTCCCTCTTTCTCTTTCTCCTTCCCGCTCTCTCTTTTTCTCTTTCTCCCTCCCTCTCTCTCTTTCTCTCTTTCTCCTTCCCTCTCTCTTTTTCTTTCTCTTTCTCTCTCTCCCCCTCTCTCTCTTACCCCTTTCTCTCACTTTTTCTCTCTCCCTCTCTTTCTCTCTCTCTCTCTTTCTCTCTCTCTTTCTCTTTCTCTCTTTCTCCTTCCCTCTCTCTCTCTTTCTCTTTCTCTCTCTCTCCCTCCCTCTCTCTTTCTCTTTCTCTCTCTTTCTTTCTCTCTCTCTTTCTCTCCTTCTTTCTCTCTCTCTTTCTGTCTCCCCCCTCTTTCTCTACCCTTTCTCTCTCTCTCCCCTCTCTTTCTCTCTCTCTCTCTTTCTCCCTCCCTCTCTCTCTTTTTCTCTCTCTCTTCCTCTGTCCCCCACTCTCTCCCCACCTTTCTTTCTCTCTCTTTCTCTCTCTCTCTCCCTCTTTCTCTCTTTCTTTGTGGACAGCTGGGACAACCGAGACGGCAGGGATGACCTTCAGAAACCTTTTTTGCGCCAACGCCTCAACAGCCGAGTCCGCGGAGGTGAGCTCCACGTTTTTAATCATCCCATCCCGCTCTCTATCTTTGAACCCAAAAAAATTCCTCACCATCTTTACTTCCCAGGCCGCTGCTCGCTCCCTAACGGGGCAGACTTGTCCCCGCTCCGCCGTTCCCCTCCTGAAATTATGTTCTCTCTCCCTCCCGTTTGTTTTGTTCCCCTGGTAAAACTTAAAAGGAGGAGAATCCGGGGGCATCCGAAAAGCACAAGTCGAAACGCGTCCGTATTTCCGTGGTGGTAAGTGTGGGCCAGCCGCCCCGTATCCGTTCCCCTCCTTCCAAAAATCACAGGAACTAAAAACTGGATTGGCCCGTACAGTGGCTGCACTGTGCTGAAGGTTTGCGGGGGTGGGGTGTTTACATGATTTATGAACTCCCCAATTCAAGACAATTTGGCTTTTGGGATTCACACATGCCTAACTAAGTGACTTAGAAAAAATCTGCCTGTTTATCAGTATAAACTCCTTTGGCAAAGTGTAGTATTAACCTTGTATTCTTTCCGACCTTCAATCTAAACCAGTGTTTCTCAACCATGGCGACTTTCAGATGGGTGGACTTCAACTCCCAGAATTTCCCAGATGGTTTTGTTGACGATGCCTCGTTTATCTTACAAGAAACATACGAAAGAGATCTCTGGGCCCACGGAATGTATTTTCCAAAAGAGAAATCAATTCAATAAGGGTAGCTCTTTGCAGCTCAGTCTTTAATATGATGTAGACCAGGGGTCTCCCCAACCTTGGCAACTTTAAGCCTGGCGGACTTCAACTCCCAGAATTCCCCAGCCAGCTTTGCCTGGAGGACTTCAACTCCCAGAATTCCCCAGCCAGCTTTGCCTGGAGGACTTCAATTCCTAGAATTCCCCAGCCAGCTTTGCCTGGAGGACTTCAATTCCTAGAATTCCCCAGTCAGCTTTGCCTGGAGGACTTCAACTCCCAGAATTCCCCAGCCAGCTTTGCCTGGAGGACTTCAACTCCCAGAATTCCCCAGCCAGCTTTGCCTGGAGGACTTCAACTCCCAGAATTCCCCAGCCAGCTTTGCCTGGAGGACTTCAACTCCCAGAATTCCCCAGCCAGCTTTGCCTGGAGGACTTCAATTCCTAGAATTTCCCAGCCAGCTTTGCCTGTTGGACTTCAATTCCCAGAATTCCCCAGCCAGCTTTGCCTGTTGGACTTCAATTCCCAGAATTCCCCAGCCAGCTTTGCTTGGACGACTTCAATTCCTAGAATTCCCCAGCCAGCTTTGCCTGTTGGACTTCAACTCCCAGAATTCCATGCTGGCTGGGGAATTCTGGGAGTTGAAGTCTATGCATCTTAAAAGTTGCCATGGTTGACAGACCCTGCAGATCTTTGTTTGCATAATATCGTGCAAATATGTTTAGAATAAAGCTGTGCCTTTGGTTCTTTGCACATCCTGGCCAACCCATACTTAGGCTGAGTGGTACTATCCTTATCATTAGAAGAAATCTGGCATGTGGCACCATTGTATTCGTTTTGATAAGCCCTTCCTAAAGTTTCCGAGGTTGAAAATCACTGATATAGATAACAAGTTGCCAATTAACGTGAGCCCGTATCTTATCTTCAGATTAAACAAGCACACACAATGCACACTTAATTATGGCATATAAATAGGACTCAGAGTATATATAGAAAGTGTCTGACGTTGGAAACATTTCACCTCGTTTAAGCTTTTTTTTATTATTATTTTTTTTTATTTGCATTTATATCCCACCCTTCTCCGAAGACTCAGGGCGGCTTACACTATGTCAAGCAATAGTCTTCATCCATTTGTATATTATATACAAAGTCAACTTTTATTGCCCCCAACAATCTGGGTCCTCATTTTACCTATCTTATAAAGGATGGAAGGCTGAGTCAACCTTGGGCCTGGTGGGACTTGAACCTGCAGTAATTGCAAGCAGCTGCTGTTAATAACAGACTGCATTAGTCTGTTGAGCCACCAGAGGCCCTGAGCATTGAACTGTCCAACCCTTGGTTGACATTCTTTGAACTGATTTTCTGGGACAATTTGCACAGGAAACCCAAATTCAGCATTGTTTAGAGAAAAATGTGAAAATTCCCCTAATACAGGGGCCTCCAACCTTGGCAACTTTAAGACTTGTGGACTTCAACTCCCAAAGCTGGCTGAGGAACTCTGGGAGTTGAAGTCCACAAATCTTAAAGTTGCCAAGGTTGGAGACCCCTGCCCTAATATATAATATAATAGATTATTTTCTGAGGTTTTCACGGGTGTTTGTATATGGGTCTTTGGTTGTTCGGGTTTTCTCACTTCCAATTTTACACGGGAGAAAACCCGAACAACCAAAGACCCATATAATAGATTATAATATATAATATATTGACTTCTAGCTCGGGCAGCTTCCAAATGTCTGGATTTAAACGCTCAGAATTCTGGCTCGGGAATTCTGGGAATCGGACCTCAGCCATCTTAAAGCCACTGAGAAACACTGTTCTAATGTACAGGCGGTCCTTGACTTACGACCACAATTGAGCTCCACGTTTCGGTCGCTTAAGCTTGTTGGGTGAGCTTTGATGACCTTTCTTGACCCCGTTGCAAAGCGAATCACTGCCGTCGTTAAGTTAATAATGTTTAAATAGTTAAGTGGATCTGGCTTGCCCGTTGCCTTTGCTTGTCAGAAGGGCGCAAAAGTGGATCACGTCACGTGACCTCCCCCTCCTGCCCTGGACATTGCGACCGTCATAAATATGAACCGGTTGCCAAGTGCCCGAATTTCAATCGCACGGCCACAGTCTCAATGGTCGTTAAGTGTGAAAAACCGTCACACGTCACTTTTTTCACGTGCTGTTCTATCTTCGAATGGTCACTAAATGAATGGATGTAAGTCGAGGACTACCTGTATGGCCACAATCCGGTACCTTCAGCACAGTTCCGCCTCTCATCCTGATTCTCTTTTTGTGTTAGCGGTAGCTGAAAAAAAATCTTCTCTTTCGGTTGATTTATTTAACGCCATGTCCTCTGGAACAACCAATCCTAAATATTTCTTGCCTTCATCCCCGCCTCAGAATTGCTAGCTTCCCTGCCTCCTTTCCATCTTTCTATCCCGAAAATAAATCTGCATCATGAAAGTGATTTTTTTGGGGGGGTGATTTTCTGCCAGTCTCTTAAGAAGATGGCGAAAGAGAGGTTGAAATAGAGACAATCCCGCTGGGTGAATGTTGGCCGTTTAAGGGCTTTTATCCCCCTTTGGTTGACGATGTCTCGTCTTCTTGCAAGGAACATATGAAAGAAACTTGTGGGCTCACGGTATGCCTTTCCCGAAGAGAAATCAATTCAACAAGCGTAGCTCTTTGCAGCTCAGCCTTTATTGTGATATACACAGTGACGCAGTCCTGCTGCTAAAGATGCTAATACAACGTTAGTCTGTATTGACGGAAGCATCAAATAACCCAGTTGCTGCCCTGGATCTTTTGCAAAAAGTCCTGCGTATGATTCAAGGCACCAATGCAAGCCACGAGGTGAAAGTCTAGGTACCTGGGAGAAGATAAGAGTCAGGGGGTCCTTGCGCTACATTCACATGATATACGTAACCTGGTTACTGATTTAATCCAATGATGGTATTCAACCGGTTCGGACAGGTTCGAGCGAACCGGTAGTGGTGACCTGTATGGGTGGCCGCCCCGGCCGTCCTATTTAGCCACGTTGTTAGCTTTGGAAGTCATATTAGGCCGGAAGCTTCCGTGCTGCCATTTTCTCATGTGGGAGTAGGAGGGGGGATTTAGTAAATTTAGTAGACATAATAGCATTCTTCCTGTCGGTCAAGGTCAGGCCAATCCTGTATCTGGAGGAGGAGTGGTCGGAGTGCTGTCTCGAGATGGGACGGATGGCGATTGGAGCATGTGATCGACTGTGGAGTGAGGGGATGGTTTTGGGGGGTTTTGATTTCCTGAGTGAAAATCCGGACCTCTCAGATTCGGGTTTTCCCAGACGTGCCAATTTACCTATCCTAGTAAATAGAACTTCAAAAAATACTTGCTTCAGAGTTTTTAATTGGAGTTGGGTTTTTTTTCTGGTACGCTGACACATGTTTCCTAAGGCGCACGCATGAGCAGAAGGCCCACGCATGCGCAGAAGGCGCGCACTCACATTTTCAGTGTGCGGCAAAATTATGTGAAACCCCCTCTGATGTAATCCATAATGTGGGCTTGCACAGTGCATTAAACCAGGGGTTTCCAACCTTGGAAACTTTAAGACTTGTGGACTTCAACTCCCAGAATCCCTCAGCCAGCAAAGCTGGCTGAGGAATTCTGGGAGTTGAAGTCCACAAGTCTTAAAGTTACTTAAGGTTGGAGACCCCTGCATTAAACCATAAGCTAACCCAACAGCTGGGGACTTTGCACAGCAGACTAGTGCAGGGTCTGCTCTTACATGTAGGCCTCGACTTACAATCACAAACGAGGTCAGATTTTCAGTTGCTAAGCAAGGCCGTTCATAAGTGAGTCCCGCACCGTGTTAACGACCTTTTATGCCACGGCTGTTAAGCGAATTACTGCTGTTAAGTGAATGGCATTCTTGGTTTTATAAACAGAGGCATAGCGTCAACATCAGGTGACGTATTAGTACCGCTTTACAAAGCCTTAGTAAGGCCACACCTGGAATACTTACATCCAGTTTTGGATGCCACATTACAAAAAAAGATGTTGAGACTTTGCCAAGTGCAAAGAAGAGCAACTCAGATGATTGAAGGCCTGGAGTCTAGAGAAAAGAAGGACTGGGGTGACATGATAACCGTTTTCCACTATTTGAGGGGCTGCCACAAAGACGAGGGAGTTAAGTTATTCTCCAAAGCTCCTGAAGGCAGGACAAGAAACAGTGGATGGAAACTAATCAAGGAGAAAAGCAACCTGGAATTAAGGAGAAACTTCCTAACAGTGAGGACAGTTATCCAGTGGAACAACTTGCCACCAGAAGTTATGGGCTGCTCCAACACTGGAGGTTTTTAAGAAGGGACTGGACAGCCATTTCTGGGGGAGGGAAGGCAAGGGTGAAAAACATTCCTAAGTTGCTTTTTTCAGTGCCGTTGTAACTTCGAACGGTCACTAAATGAACTATTATACGGTAAGTCCAGGACCTCCTGTAGTTCTCGTGCCAGTTCCTGATTCTCCTCATTTGACTGCAGTCTCTACCCCTTTGTCACCAGTTCAGCCAGCTGGGCCTCCCCTCCTTCCGCTGCCAGTCACACCCTGCTGGGTCCCTTTCCCCACATACATGGCTGTGGTAAATGTCCCTCCTTTCTTTGTTTCTCTTGCAGGAGGAATTCGATCCGGTTAGCGAGATGACTCCAACTGAGGTAAGGTTCTGGTAGTCCCCAGTTTTGACCGAGGTGCTCCAACTTTGAATGGAGAAGCATTCCTGCCACCCTCCTTTGCAAATGCTCACAGAAATAAGTCTAGTTTGTGACTGGATAGCCGCCTTCTTCTCCTTCTCATTCTCCTTCTTCTTCTTCTTCTTTTTCTTCTTCTTCTTCTTCTTCTTCTTCTTTTTCTTCTTCTTCTCCTCCTCCTCCTCCTCCTCCTCCTCCTCCTCCTCCTTCTTCTTCTTCTTCTTCCTCCTCCTCTTCTTCTTCCTCTTCCTCTTCCTCCTCTTCCTCTTCTTCCTCTTCCTTCTTCCTCCTTCTCCTCCTCCTCCTCCTCCTCCTTCTTTTCCTCCTCTTCTTCTTCTTCCTCTTCCTCTTCTTCATCTTCTTCCTCTTCCTCTTCTTCTTCCTCCTTCTCCTCTTCCTCTTCCTCCTCCTCCTTCTCCTCCTCCTCCTTCTCCTCCTCCTCTTCTTCTTCCTCTTCCTCTTCTTCCTCTTCTTCTTCCTCCTTCTCCTCTTCCTCTTCCTCCTCCTCCTCCTCGTCTTCTTCCTCCTCCTTCTCCTCCTCCTCCTTCTGCCATATCCATCATCATTGGATATTGGCCATCATGTTGGCAGTCCTATTTTTTATCAACAGCCACACAAAAAAGTGCTGCTGAGTTTTGTCCAAACCAGTCCCTTAAAATTTGAAGCCAGGATGTTCTTCTTCTACCTGGACCTCATTAGCCTTCGTTGGAAGAAATGTCCATTGGGGTTCAGTTCCAAGTGGGGAGAAAGACACTGGAAACATGGAGACTACTTGGAAAGATGGTTTAATGGTGGATGGGACCACATGGTTTTGAGGTCCTGGGCGAACAAGAACATGGCTGAGACAGAGAGATTTATACCTTCTGTTGGGCTTTGAATTTGAGCTTGTATTCTGATTGGTTGTCAGACTGCCATGGGGCCATGCAAGAGTAACTTTGTAGGTTGTCTTTTTAAGTCCCAGCCTTGGTTGACTCCTACTGGGTGATGATGTAATGAAAGGGCTTTGGGCAATTCTTACATCCTACTGGGTGATGATGTAATGAAAGGGCTTTGGGTAATTCTTACTATGGCTCTGCCTGAAGGAGATAGATCTTTGTTATGTAGAATAGACTGGCCCAGGCCTTTATGGCCCATTGACAAAGGGGTGGGGGGGCTGAGTTTCTGCTTCCCTTTTAGGGGAAATATTCTGCCCTTTTAATATTTCCTAAAATATCTCATTTCCCTCGGGGAGGGGTGGGTGCTAACTTCCTACACTTGCAAGATTGTGCTATTATATTTCAATAAAGTATGGTTTTCGTCTACCTGTAGAGTTGATTCTCAGGTCTAGTCCACCTAGGTGGGTCTGACAGCTTTTTATTAAATCAACCCAGTTGTTTTCTTGCATCTGGGGGGAAAATAAGGACTTTATCTCCTCTTTCTTGATTTTTCCTGAACTGGAGAGGATTGCAATTGAACCTTGGACCATGTGCAAAACAGGCTCTGTGCCATTGATGGAGCATGAGATGGCTACAATTGCCTTACTCAAGAAGTACTGGGAACAATCTGATAACGCGCTGTCCATAAAGATCTCGGATAGGTAGCAAATAATTAACAAGCAGAAGCCTTTGAGCTTCTGGTTTGTCTTATTTGTTGCTAAGAGCTGGGGGAAAAGCTTGCCTGTGGTTGCACTAATTAGGCTTTCTCTTAATCACCTACCTATCCGCTTTAAATTATTCGCACACTGGCTGCGATCAAACAAAACACTTAGCCAGATAAAGACCTCGCAGATAATTCACACGACTTGCAAAATGTGATTAGAATTGCTTTTTTAAAAAAAAATCTACAGCTTCACCTCTGCAAATCTAGCCTGTGTCTGATTATTCCAAAAATTATGAAACCCCCAAATAGGTTAACTCTGGAACCAAAACTGAAGCATATTATCTGGAAACAGTCACGTCTTCCAAAGTCGGCATGCTGCAGTAATTAGGATTTTAAAATTAATACAAGGGAGATTCAAGTTTTAGGTCCCTTCAGGCATGATTTTCAGACTTTATGCCCATCTGTAGTACTTCCCTTAATATGTTAAACGTTAGACCCAGGTTAACAAATCTCAATAGAATAGAATAGAATAGAATAGAATAGAATAGAATAGAATAGAATAGAATAGAATAGAATAGAATAGAATAGAATAGAATAGAATAGAATAGAATAACCGAATGGAATGATATGGTATGGTATGGTATGGAATGGAATGGAATGGAATGGAATGGAATGGAATGGAATGGAATGGAATGAGGTAGGGTAGGATAGGATAGGATTGGATAAGATAGGATAGGATAGAATAGAATAGAATGGAATGGAATGGAATGGAATGGAATAGAATGAGGTAGGGTAGGATAGGATAGGATAGGATAGGATAGGATAGGATAGGATAGGATAGGATAGGATAGGATAGGATAGAATAGAATAGAATAGAATAGAATAGAATATTCTTTATTGCCCAAGTGTGATTGGACATACTAGGATAGGATAGGATAGGATAGGATAGGATAGGATAGGATAGGATAGGATAGGATAGGATAGGATAGAATAGAATAGAATAGAATAGAATAGAATAGAATAGAATAGAATAGAATAGAATAGAATGTTCTTTTTTTTTTTTTTTATTGAAAGAGTTTTAAAAAAAACAAAAACATTTTTCCCCTTTTTTCCCCCTCCCCCCCCCAAAAAAACAAAAACAAAACATCCCCCTCCCTCCCCCACCCCCGGCTTCCCGGGTCAATCACAAGGTAAAGTCCAATCCAAATAACCACATCCAAAGCTTTTCGTCTCCCAACCCCCTCCCCATTACATAAAATAACTTTCTAATTATTCAAAGGCAATCTGATATTTCTTAATCTGATATCTGTTTTGTAGATAATCAATCCATTTTTTCCATTCAATTAAATATCTTTCCTGCGTATTGTCTTTTAAAAACGCTGAGATTTTAGCCATCTCAGCCAAGTTAATAACTTTCAATATCCATTCTTCTATTGTAGGTATCTCTTCTTTCTTCCAGTATTGTCCAATCAACAGTCTTGCTGCTGTTATTAAGTTCAAAATCAGTTTAGTCTCAATCCCTGTACAATCCATTATAATTCCCAAAAGGAAAAATTGTGGCAGGAACTTTATCTTCTTCTTCAGTACATTTTGAATAATCCACCAAATTCTTATCCAAAAGACCTTAATTTTCTTGCAAGTCCACCAAATATGAAAATATGTAGCATCATCACAATCACACCTCCAACATTTCGCTTGGATATTAGGATACATACATGATAATTTTTTGGGATCTAAATGCCATCTATAAAACATCTTATAAAAATTTTCCTTAAATTCTGTGCTTGTGTAAACTTAACATTTCTAACCCAAATTTTCTCCCATGTTTCCAACATTATTGGTTCCTGAATATTCTGTGCCCATTTTATCATACAATCCTTTACCAAATCCTTTTCCGAATCTATTTCAAGCAACACATTATACAATCTCTTTATATGCTCCTGGGTCTGATTTCTAATTTGCTTTATTAAATTTTCCTCCCTTTGCATTATACCAATTTTTTGATCTTCTTTCCATCTAGCACTTATTTGCCCATATTGAAACCAAGTATAATTCCTCCCTTCTTCATTTAATACCTGTAATGATTTTAATTGCAATCTACCTCCTTCAGCATACAAAAGTTCTTTATATGTAATCATTTCCTGTTTCTGTTCTATATTTATATTCTCTATTGCATGTCTAGGGCTCGCCCATATAGGAATCTTATAATCTAATTTATAGGAATATTTATTCCAGACCCGCAAAAGAGCACTTCTCAACACATGATTCTTAAAAGCCCTATCCACTTTTTTCCCATAAAATAAGTACGCATGCCATCCATATAACAAGTCATAACCTTCTATATTCAAAATTCTTTCCTCTGTTAAGTTAAACCAGTCACTTATTACTGAAAGGGTTACTGCTTCATAATATAGTTTAAAGTTAGGCATTCTTAAACCACCTCTTTCCCGTGAATCCTGTATTATTTTCATTTTAACCTCGCCTTTTTACCCTGCCATATAAATTTATTAATCCCACTCTGCCAATCTTCCAAATTTTTATCCTTTTTAATTATAGGTATCATCTGGAACAGAAACAAAATCTAGGTAACACATTCATTTTAATAGCCGCAATCCTTCCCAATAGGGATAACTGCAATTTCTTCCAGCCATTCATATCATTCTGAACTTTTTGCCATAGCAAGTCATAATTATTCTTATAAAGTTTCTTGTTCGATGAGCTAATATAGACCCTAAATATTTAACCTTTTTTACTACCTCAAATCCTGTCATTTCCTCTAGTTTTTGTTTCTGTTGTATAGACATATTTTTAATTATCACTTTTGTTTTATTCTGATTTATTTTAAATCCTGATACCTTTCCATATTTATCAATTACTTCCAACAAAATCTACTTGAATTTATAGGATTCATTAACGTAACCACTACATCATCTGCAAAAGCTCTAACTTTGTACTCATATTGTCTAATCTTAATTCCCTCTATTTTCATTAATTCTCGTATTTTATCTAATAATGGTTCCAGAGTCAAAACAAACAATAATGGTGATAAGGGACATCCCTGTCTTGTTCCTTTCGCAATCTTAATAACTTCTGTCAAACTACCATTTACTATAATCTGTGCTGTTTGCTCTCCATAAATCGCTTTAATTATTCTAATAAAACAGTCTCCAAATTGCATTTTCTCTATTAATTTAAATAAAAAATCCCAATGCAATCGATCAAAGGCTTTCTCTGCATCCAAAAAAATAAGTGCCGCTGAAGTATTCTTCTTTTCCAAATATTCCAATATATTAATAATCTGTCTAACATTATTCCTCATCTGCCTCCCTTTTATAAAACCAGATTGATCAGTATGAATTCTTTGTTGTAAAACTAACATTAATCTATTTGCTATTATTTTTACAAAAATCTTATAATCATTATTTAAAAGTGAAATCGGCCTATAGTTACCAGGTTTAGAGCAGTCTTGCTCCTCTTTCGGTATCAGTGAAATAAAAGATGTTTTCCATGACGGGGGTATTCCACTCCTAATTGTATCTGATTAAATAATTCTTTAAGTGGGCCTAATATTTCATCCTGTGTTTTTATAATAAGTTGCTGTAAGACCATCTGTACCAGGGTTTTCCCATTTTAATTGTTTAATTGCCTCCACTATTTCTCCAGTAGCTATCGGCCGGTTCAGCTCCTCCCTCTGTTCTAATGTTAGAATATTCACCTTATAATCTTTCAAATAATCATAAATGTCCCTATCCAATATTTTGTCTTTTGCATATAGTGCAGTATAAAATTCTGAGAATGCCTTTTTAATTTTATCCTGTTGATATCTCTTTACCTTTATATTCTATTTTTTGTATGACACGTGCTTTCTGTTTCTTCCTTAAATTATATGCCAACCATCTCCCAGGTTTATTTGCATTACAAAAGGTATTATGTTTAGCATATTGTATATTCGTTGCCACCTGGTCTGCCATTAACATATTAAATTGACTCTGTAATATTTTTATAGCCTCTTTAAGTTTATGATCTTGTGGGTTTTGAATTAATAACTGTTGCTTCCTTTGAATTTCTTCTTCCAAATATCTACGCTGCTTTTGTTTATTATTCCTTTGCCTGTTGTCCAAATAAATCAATATCCCTCTAATAAACGCTTTGCTCGCTTCCCACACAGTTCCTATAGGTGTCCCTTTGTACATATTAAAATCAAAAAATTCTTTTAACTGTTTCTTACAATAAGTTACATTATCCTCATATCTAAACAGATTTTCATTCAACCTCCATGTTCTACCACCTTTTTTCCCTTGTAATAATTCCATCCATACTGGGCTATGGTCAGTTAAACACCTCGAAAATATCTTCGTTTTCTTCACCCTAGAAAGCAGAATAGAATGTTCTTTATTGGCCAAATGTGATTGGACACACAAGAAATTTGTCTCCAGTGCAGAAGCTGTCAGTTTACAGTACATAGAAGCATCAAAAATGATAAATGATAAATCATAAGATACTGTCATAAAGCATAAGACACAAACAACAGTGATAGTCATAAGCTAATCAATAGGAGTAGGTAATAGGAAGAATGAGAAAGGTAATAGCAATACAACCCTATTCACATAGTTAGATATCCATAGGCATAAGACAATGCTGTGGGAGTTAGGTGTTTAGCGGAGTGATGATATGGGGTGGAGGGGAATTGTCTTTGTGTCTTAGTTGTTTTGGCATGCAATGCCCTATAGCGGCATCCTGAGGGGAGAAGTTGAAAGAGTTTATGTCCAGGATGTGAGGGGTCTGATGTTTTCTCAGCCTTGCTTTCTGATCCTTGTAAGTATACAGGTCCTCAATGGAAGGCAGGCTGGTTGCAGTTGTTGTTTTTCTGCAATCTTAACTATCCATTGAAGTCTGTACCGGTTCTTGTTGGTTGCTGTACCAAACCAGACAATTACAGAAATACAAAGGACAAGACTCAATAAAACTGTAACTGATAAAACTGTATCAACAGCTCCTGGGGCAGTCTGAACTTTCTGAGTTGACGCAGGGAGTGCCTTTTTAATGATGGTTTCCGATGCTAGGTGTCGTGGGAGATTACAGAAGCCAGAAACTTGACGGTTTCTAACTGGCTTTGTTGTCTTACATCAGGGGGGTCAAACTCAATTTCATTGAGGGATGCATCAGGGTTGTGTTTGACATGAAGGGTGGGTAGGGGGGGGCGCGTCAGGGGTGAAATGCTCCCAGTTCGGACCGGATCACCAGTAGCGATGACGGCGGGTGGTTCGGAGAACCGGTAGCAAAAATCCCTCCTCCTCCCCCCCCGCCCAAGCCCAGCTGAGCCGCGCGATCATCAGAGATGGTTTTTTTTTTACTTTTAAAAGCATTTTTTCTTCGGCTGAAGAAATCGCGCGATCGCTGGCTCAGCTGGGATCGTCAGAACCTTTTAAAAGCATTTTAAAAGCATCGGCGAAAGAGGTTGTAAAAAATGCTTTTAAAAGGTTCTGACGATCAGGCAACTCAGCTAGGATTGTCAGAACCCTTTAAAAGCATTTTTTCTACAGCAAAAGGGGTTGTAGAAAAAAATGCTTTTAAAAGTTAAAAAAAAAGGTGGCTACGTCCACCCAGTCACATTACCCACCACCACCGAGCCACGCCCACAGAACCGGTAGTAACAAATTTTACATTTCACCGCTGCGGAGCGTGGTCAGTGTGGCCATGGCCAGCTCGACGTCACTCATGTTGGGGGCGCGTATGGTGGCCCAAGCGCTCTGCTAGCGAAAACGGGCTCCCGAGCTCCATTTTCAGCTGCGATGGCCAGCAAAAACGAGAGTTCGGGAGAGTTGCGGGCGGCCCTCCCGAGCTCCATTTTCATGGCAGAGGCACTGCGGGCCGGTCCTTCGCTGTTTCCAGGGCAGCTCTGTGGGCCAGATCTAAGCACCCTGCAGTTCGAATCCGGACCCCGGGCCTTGAGTTTGACACCCCTGCCTTATATCATAAGAAGTGATAGAACAGGAAAACCTACTAAAATTTCTCCTAAAATCTACGAGCATCTCTATAGTTTTAAGCATTTTCAGCTTCAGCTCCAGATTGTTCTGGCTGTACCGCAGGGGCAGTTCAACTTCCTGTCTGTATGCAGACCTATCGTGTCCCCCTCCCCCTCCGACGACCGGGTCTAGGAAGTCCGTATCAAGCATGGCAACAAAGCCTCTGCAGCTTTGCCAAATTCCTTCCAGATTTCTCAGGACAGGCAGGAATCCAAGTTGTGACTTCAGCAAACTAGATGAGACTTTGCTTGACTCAAAGTTGGAATGCCAAAAGCGGGTCCTTTATATAGGCTGTGGGGTGTGGCTCCATGACTCAGCATTTATCCAGGCCTGCCCCTCCCTTCCTTCTGCTGGCGCCGCCTCCCAGATCTCCAGAAGCGAGGATCCTCCCACTTTGAATTGTCTTCTGCTGTTTGAGAAAGGGAGGGGTCAGAAGGAGTAGGCCCGAGTAATTCCAATCCGTGGCTGACTTCCTCTGATGGCTGAGCCAAAGGAACACACGCCGTATGAGTGAGGTTTGTTTGTTCATTCCTGACATCCTGTCCGGGCATGGGGCCAGGGCCGGGGGCTGGAGGCATGACAGGCTGTTCATCTTAATTATCAGACTCAGAGTCTGATAGCAGACCCGGAACGAGACGGGAGGGGCCCGGCTGAGGAGAGGAGGGAGGACGAGGCACAACACAACCCATGACCATCTACAATAAGAGAATCGCTCATTGGTGGAACTTGGTTGAACGGTTGACGTTCAGGGGAAAATATTGAAGATATACAGTAAATGCAATAAAAAAAATATCAGCGTGAGTTAGCCTGCTGCATTAATGCATCTCCCGCATTTGTAGGTGATGGAATGGGAGGAGCGACAACTCGATCAGCTGGTCAACTTCAACAACTGCAAGATTGATCCGGCTCCCTTCCAGCTGGTAGAACGGACTTCTTTGCACAAGGTAAGGCCAGAAGCAGAGCTGGGAGATTTATTAGGTAGTCCTCGACATAGCACCACAATAGGAGCTCAACATTTCCATCGCTAAGCAAGACAGTTGCTAAGGGAGCTGTGCCCCGTTTTATGGCCTTTTTGCCACCATTGTTAAGCAAATCGCTGCCGTTGCTAAATGAATTATGTGGCTGTTAAAACGAATCTGGTTTCCCCCGATTGTCTTTGCTTGTTGGAAGCCGGCTGGGAAGGTTACAAATGGTGATCGCACGACCTTGGGACAATGCAGCTGTCAAGGTCAGCTGCCAAGCATTTTGATCACGTGACCATCAACGGTAAGTGTGAGAACTGGTCATAAATCCCATTTTTCAGTGCCGTTATAACTTTCAACAGTCATTAAACAATGGTCGCAGGTCAAGGACTACCTGTAAACAGCCATTCATCAGTAACTTAATCTTCCAGAAATCTGCCAAGTTCTCTTTGAAAGCCATCTAAATCACCCAACACACTCACTAGGAGCTAATTCGTCACTTTACAATGTGGCATGGAAATAAATGCTTCCTTTAATTGGTTCTAAATATTCCTAGGTTTCTGTAGGGAGGGACATCTAAAGAGTCAAGATGGTGCCATAACTATGCTGTCACAATGCACATAAAACAGGCCTGAGACTTCAATGTTGAGTTGGATTGAGTTGGATTTAATTGGGTTGGGTTGGACTGAGTTGGGTTGGATTGAGTTGGATTGGGTTGGATTGGACTGGACTGGACTGAACTGTTGAATTGAATTGAATTGAATTGAATTGAATACTTGGCCAAGTGTGATTAGATAAGGTAAAGATAAAGGTTCCCCTCGCACATATGTGCTAGTCGTTCCCGACTCTAGGGGGTGGTGCTCAACTCCGTTTCAAAGCCGAAAAGCCAGTGCTCTCCGAAGATATCTCCGTGCTCATGTGGCTGGCATGACACAACGCCAAAGGCGCACGGAACGCTGTTACCTTCCCACCAAAGGTGGTCCCTATTTTTCTACTTGCATTTTTTACGTGCTTTCGAATTGCTAGGTTGGCAGAAGCTGGGACAAGTAACGGGAGCTCACCCTGTTACGCAGGGTTATAGCGGGATTCGAACCGCTGAACTGCCGACCTTTCAATTGACAAGTTCAGCGTCTTAGCCACGTTAGATACACAAGGAAATTTGTCTCCAGTATAGAAGCACTCAACATACTTGCAAAGCAACAAGGAGAATAATAACAACAATAATAATGCCAATAAAAGGGGAAAGTGAAGAAGACAATAAAAGAGTATAAATAATACCACTACAGCCAAACTGTATGGGTTGATTTATTTATTTATTTATTATTTAAATTTTTATACCGCCCTTCTCCCGAAGGACTCAGGGCGGTTCACAGCCTGATAAAAAATACAAAATAATACAATATAAATACGATTAAAATATAATTAAAAAACTTATTAAATTGGCCACGGTTAAAATTTAGAATAAAAACCCATTAAAAACCCATAAATTTAAAAACTAACCCAGTCCGGCGCAGATGAATAGGTGAGTTTTAAGCTCGCGACGAAAGGTTACACAGATACACAGACAGTATGCATTAAACAGTACTATGAGAATTAGATCTTCAACAGAATGATGGCCGGAGGGGGGAAAACTGTCCCTGTGTCTAGTGGCCCTGGCATTTTGACTCCTCTGCACCCACATTTAGTTTTATTAGATACCTGTATTTGTTAACGCTGCAAGAAGAATGGAAGTCCGCTAGTCTCTCCAAATTTTACACAGCATCCAAGATTTTATGGCTCTTATTCACAGAGAGGGAGAGGGAGAGAGGGAGGGAGGGGGAGAGAGGGAGAGAGACTTAGTTGCATTGTTGACATCAGTGTGCCATGGTCAAAGTCCTCCTTTACATTGATTTGAAGATGTGGATGGAGCGTGTGGGTGCTATTTTTCTGTACGTTGCGATACCCAGCTGGGATGTTTCCATCTCTTCCAGACACACACCATCTTCTCCCTCTTGGGAGTGGACCAAGCTTACGTCACCAGCATCGGGCGCCTGATTGGCGTGGTGTCCCTCAAGGAGGTGAGTAGCACTTAGAAGGATCCCCCCAAGAATCCTGACACTTCAGAGGTTCGCATTGATTTTGTCTAACGTCGTGCCATGTCCTATACATGCCATGTCCTATACATGTCCTATAGACAATAGGCAAAGGAACAATAAACAAAGGCAGCGTAGATATTTGGAAGAAGAAATTCAAAGGAAGCAACAGTTATTAATTCAAAACCCACAAGATCACAAACTTAAAGAGGCTATAAAAATATTACAGAGTCAATTTAATATGTTAATGGCAGACCAAGTGGCAACGAATATACAATATGCTAAACATAATACCTTTTGTAATGCAAATAAACCTGGGAGATGGTTGGCATATAATTTAAGGAAGAAACAGAAAGCACGTGTTATACAAAAAATAGAATATAAAGGTAAAGAGATATACCAACAGGATAAAATTAAAAAGGCATTCTCAGAATTTTATACTGCACTATATGCAAAAGACAAAATATTGGATAGGGACATTTATGATTATTTGAAAGATTATAAGGTTAATATTCTAACATTAGAACAGAGGGAGGAGTTGAATCGGCCGATAGCTACTGGAGAAATAGTGGAGGCAATTAAACAATTAAAAATGGGGAAAACCCCTGGTACAGATGGTCTTGAAGTCCACGTATATTAAGTGAGACCTACCTGTGCCAAAGCCTAAGCAATTCTGACACCTGTATATGTACACACAGAATAACCAGATATTAGAATTACAAGATAACTGCCTGATATACAGAGGTCTGATAAGCACCTCTGTATATGACACAGCTAAAGAAATGAGACTTTTGCAGTCTGGTGCTGGAGAAGACTCCTGCGAGTCCCTTGGACTGTAAGACAATCAAACCGGTCAGTCTTAGTTTATTTAGATTTAGATTTTTATACCGCCCTTCTCCCGAAGGACTCCCGAAGGACTCAGTCCTAGAGGAGATCAACTCTGACTGCTCTTTAGAAGGCCAGATCCTGAAAATGAAATTCAAATCCTTTGGCCACCTAATGAGAAGGAAGGACTCACTGGAGAAGAGCCTAATGCTGGGAAAGATTGAGGGTAAAAAAAGAAGGGGACGACAGAGAACGAGTTGGCTGGATGGAGTCACTGAAGCAGTAGGCGTGAGCTTAAATGGACTGATCGTAGAGGACAGGAAGGCCTGAAGGAACGTTGTCCATGAGGTCGCCAGATTTGGATTTCAGCAGGTTCTGACCAGTTCTGGAGAACCAGTAGCGGAAATTTTGAGTAGTTCGGAGAACCGGTAAATGCCACCTCTGACTGGCCCCGCCCCCATCTATTCTCTGCCTCCCGAGTCCTAGCTGATTGGGAGAAAATGGGGATTTTGCAGTAATTTTCCCCTGGAGTTGGGTGGGAATGGAGATTTTGCAGTAACCTTCCTCAGCCATGGCCACCTAGCCATGCCCACCAAACCATGCCACGCCCACCAAGCCACACTCACAGAACCGGTAGTCAAAATATTTGGAACCCACCACTGGGGGTCGCGATGGGTCGGACACGACATCGCAAATAACAACAACAACAACAAATATCACACAGCTATCTTGTAATTCTAATATGAGAATCATTAAATATCATTTAAACAGGGATTTTTCTCACAGGAAACAGATATCAGTTTTCATAACGTTATTCTTTGCCGAATTATTATTCTTTAACAGATACGGCATAGAATTTATACCAATTCAAATCCAAGCCCTTCACTTTCTTGTCACAGCACTTGCCCTCATGAAAATAAAATCTGATTTCCCGCCCCCTCCACTTGTCCTGTGTCTGTCCTTTGAAGACGGATGCATCTCATAGTCTTTGCATTTCTGCCATCTCCTTAGCCCAGGGGTCGGCAACCTTAAACACTCAAAGAACCACAAAGGTCCTAACCAGAAGCCCCCCATTCAATTCTGGAGCCGACCGAAAGTCCAGTTCCCCCACCATAGAGTCTTCTCCTAGAGCGGCATCCTTTTTCCTCTACCTGTCCTAACTGAAAGCCCTATCAAGTGTGGAGCCGACCAATGACAGGGAGCCGCAGCAGAGGGATGATAGAGCCACATGCGGCTCTAGAGGCGCGGGTTGCTGACTCCTGCCTTAGCCAATGCTCACAAAAATAAGTCTAGTTTGTGACTGGGTAGCCACTGATAGGCTCTGCACAGGTATAAAATCAAGGTTCGATTCCTGGTACCAGCCCTTTAATAAAAAGCAGGAGGTTTTATGTGGAGACTTGATTTTCATAATCTCTCTTCCCCACCTAGCTGTTTGCTAGGGACTAGATTTTTTTTATTATTAAATTTATAGCAATAGCGCTTAGATTAAATTTATAGCAATAGCACTTAGGCTTATATACCGCTCCACAGTGCTTTATAGCCCTCTCTGAGTGGTGTACAGAGTCAGCATATTGTCTCCAAATATTTGAGTCCTCATTTTACCAACCTCGGAAGGATGGAAGGCTAAGTCAACCTTGAACCAATCAGGATCAAACTCCTGGCTGTGGATAGAGTCAGCCTGCAATACTGCATTCTAACCACTGCGTCACCAAGGCTCCTAAATTTATTTGCTGCCCATCTCACCCAGAGACAACTCTGGACGGCTTACAAACCTAAGCTAATACAATTTTCACCCAGTAGCAGTCACTGTGCTGAACTGGTTCGATTGAAGTCATAGTCCAGCAGGTTTTATGACCATCTTGTTGGGAAAGGCTCTTAGGACGACAGTTTCTGGTCCAAATAGGCAAGCATAGGTAGACCTCGAGCCTCAGTTGAGCCCAAAGAGTTCTGTCGCTAAGCGACAGTTGTTAAGTATGTTTTGCCCAGTTTACGAACTTTCTTGCCATAGTCATTAAGTGAATCACTGCGGTTGTTAACTTAGTCACTTGTAAAGTGAATCTGGTATCCTCATTGACTTACGGTCGCAAAAGGGGATCGCATAACCCCGGGACGCTGCAGCCGTCATAAATATGAGTCAGTTGCCAAGGGTCTGAATTTTGACTATGTGACCATAGGGATACTGCAGTGGTCCTAAGTGTGGGAAATGATCCTAAGTCTCGATTTTTTCAGGGCCGTTCTAGCTTCAAACGGTCGCTGAATGAACTGTTGTAAATTGAGGGCTACCTATATGGATTGGGTGAACGCTGCTCTCCCCCTTCATCCTTCCTTTTCCTCTCTTCCAGCTGCGCAAAGCCATTGAGGGTTCAGTCACTGCTAAAGGGGTGAAGGTGCGCCCCCCACTGGCGAGCTTCCGGGATAGCACCACCAGCAGCAGCGAGATGGAGGCCACCGAAATCCACCAGCTGTGGGATCGGCGGCAACGACACTCCATCCCTCGCGAGTTCAGCCCTTCTGAGAGCGACGACAAGTGCCAGTAACGTTGGGTGTGGGGAACCTGCCAACCGAGAGACGGTTCATCATTGCCATGCCTTGGCTGTTGCTCTCACAGCTGGGCCTCTTCTAAGGATGCCTTCAACATTCCAGCTTTGGAGACCTCAAGAGGACGATCTGTTCCTGGAATAAACTGGAGAATTGCCATCCAGAACCTTGAAGCTGGGCCCCCGGTGCCCCATTGGCACCATCCTTGGTCTCAGGGTTCATTGAAGACTTTACCTCCCCATTCTCCCATTGTCCCACTTTTCAAAAGCTCAGCTCCGCAAGAGCTGGTCAGATGAGGAGAAGGGAGGCTGATGGAGACACAGAAGGATACATGCAGGGAGTGGGGGAGGTATCTTTTCAAATACTCATCTCAACTTCTCCGTACAGGTTCCTTGTACTCCAAGTCTCGTGCATCTCACTCAGGCCACCTCCGAGCATGATTGAAGACTTCCTTCATCTGTTCTCAGCAGCTTCGAAGGTGGCCAGTCCTAGCTGGTTAAGCGTCTGTCTTCTTCGCTGCTGTGCCCCTTTTTTTTCAGGTTTGAAAGGAAGAGGGACTTTTCAGCATGGGTGGATGCCCTCGTGACATCTGTGGGCAGCTGTGCTGAAACCTCTGGGCTTCTCTCCCTGTGTCCTGAATCTTCCCCCTCAAATCTTCAGCGCTGACCCAGCCGTTGTTGGCCCCACGTTGGGCAATTTTCTGGAATGCTGACAGCCGTACTGTGTACGGCGAGTCCCGGTCTGTAGGAGAAATCCTAAATAATGAATGGGGTTTGGATGAGGGGGTTGTTGGTAGGGCTTGTGGGGCCCGAATAAAACAGACACTGGATTTCTTGAACTACTGAACTAGGCAACTCCCCCTTCCTCCCTACTGCCAGATCCTGGAATTCTTCCCTTCCGCCTTCCTCTCTCTGTGGAACCCACTCATGCTCGAATCCACAGGCAGAGGAGAGGGAAAGAAGGATGACTGTATGTACATACCGAAGATTTTTATACATATATATATCTATATTAATTTAATTACAGAAAAGAATACAAATAGAATTATATTATGAACCAAGGAGTGTCTGGTGTGTATCTAAGCCATAGACGGTTGTGTTGTAACCAAGGCCCAAGTAGTGATTACTAAACACAATTCAGTCCTCAACCAACTTATTTTATTAAAACAGCTGAGAATTAATTCATTCTCAGCTTCGTCCAAAACAGAATTCTTAATAACCAGTCTGTCGGCCTTATCACCAACCTTTGAAGTCTTTGGCAACCTGCCAAAGGCTTTTCTTGGCAAAACCCCCACAAAGTTTAAGAGATTCTGACAAGAAGCAATGGAATCAACGTTGCTTTTCTACAAAGAACCCAACGGCTCGTTGCTGCTCTTTTAAGTCTTATGGGAGTGGCCAATCATCTTCTGGCCTTACTCCCAAGTCGTCCTTTTTGCTTTAGCTGCTCTTTCCTTCTGGCAGCTCTTCGCATGCATGCACTAGGAACAGGCTCCTCCTGTTCCTCTGCCTCTCTGTTGTCTGCCTCTGGAGGCTCCGGAATCCATGCATTGCTCTCAGATGGCCCTGGCCCCACCTCAGCCTCCGACACACAGCCCTTTTCTGGGCCTTCCCCTGACTCCCGGACTGGCCCATTGGCCTCCTCAGCCTCCTCACTGTCCGACTTCGCTGCCAGGTCCGCAGGCTGCTGGTGGACCACAATAGGTTGCAGGAACCGAGCCTGGTTTGTTCATTGACATGGCCCAGATCACAACTAGGGTAAAGAGAAGGATGGGTGTCCGTATGAGCCTATTTAGCCTAAAGGTTAAGGCACCCGGCTGGAGATCATGAAACTATGAGTTCTAATCCCACTTTAGATATGAAAGTCAGTTTGGTGACTTGGGCCCATCACTAGGAGATTGTGAGTTCTAGTCCTGCTTTAGGCATGAAAGCCTGCTGGTTCCCCTGGCCAATGACCAGGAGACTGATTTCTAGTCCCACTTTAGGCATAAAAACAGTTGGATGACCTTGGGTGAATCATCAGGTGACTCTGAGTTCTAATCCCATTTTAGGCATGAAAGCCAGCTGGATGACTTTGGGCCAATCAACAGGAGACTATGAGTTCTAGTCCCATTTTAGGCATGAAATCTGGCTGGATGACTTGAGTCAATCACCAGGAGACTGTGAGTTCTAGTCCCACCTTAGGCACGAAAGGTTCCACTCAAAAGATTGAGAGTTCAATCCTAGGTAGCAGCAGATGTTTCGCTTCTAGTGCACAAAGAGAAAATATCTGCTGTGAGCTCTGTGGCATCAGAAAGGACATCCGGCCAGTAAACTCTCAGCCTCATCCAATCACCCCAATTCTATCCCAAATTAAGGGATTACAGAGTTGTAAAAAGGGAGGTGTTTTGTTTTTTTAAAAAAAATTCATGGTTAGATGGCTTTTATGTTATGCAGACCCAGCTAGGGTTCAATTCGGTCTATTGTGGGAACCCAGGAAGTGGGTTAAACTGATAACCCAGGTTAAAGATATTATGTGAATGTGTTCAATGTCTACTTTTCTTTTGGGGGTGGGGGGAAGAAACTCAGGATCCTTTTCAATAAATTATTTCTTCTCAGCTCTGATTTCCTCCATAAATTGATCTAGCCAGCCGAATCTTTCAGATAATCCACCCCACCCCCCCGCCCCAAATATCCCAGCTGGTGCAAACTAGTTAATAGCTAGGTGGAAGATGTCCCAAAATCCCAGATTTGGGGGAAAAAATATTGCTGAAGAATGTATTTGCAAATTCCCTCCATACAGTTGCTTAAAAAAAAAAAAAGAGTGTATCCTTGTAATCTCCCAGAATCACTGAGTTAAGACAATCCGAGTTTCCCATTGTTCCAGGGTTCCTAAACAGATGTACTTCGAGTTCTGAAAGGAGTCCAGAATCCACTAGAGATAGGTGGCCAATGAATATTTATTAACAATAAGAATGGGTACAGTCCCCAAACATCTGGAGCACCACTTGAAGACCTTCGGTATTGACAAAAATCACCATCGGTCAATTGCAAAAGGCAGCTTTATAGCTTACATCCTGAGACCATCCCCTTAACACGGGTGAAATCCAGCAGTTTCTGACAGGTTCTGGAGAACCGGTAGTGGAAATTTTGAGTAGCTCGGAGAACTGGCAAATACCACCTTTGGCTGACCCCAGAATGGGGAGGGAATGGAGATTTTGCTTCCTCCAGGAATGGAGTGGGAATGGAGATTTTGCAATAACCTTCCCCCAGGAGTGGGGAGGGAATGGGGATTTTGCAATATCATTCCCCCAGGAGTGGGGAGGGAATGGAGATTTTGCAATATCCTTCCCCCAGGAGTGGGGAGGGAATGGAGATTTTGCAATATCCTTTCCCCAGGAGTGGGGAGGGAATGGGGAGTTTGCAGTATCCTTCCCCCAGGAGTGGGGAGGGAATGGAGATTTTGCAATATCCTTCCCCCAGGAGTGGGGAGGGAATGGGGATTTTGCAATATCCTTCCCCCAGGAGTGGGGAGGGAATGGGGAGTTTGCAGTATTCTTCCCCCAGGAGTGGGGAGGGAATGGAGATTTTGCAATATCCTTCCCCCAGGAGTGGGGAGGGAATGGAGATTTTGCAATATCCTTCCCCCAGGAGTGGGGAGGGAATGGAGATTTTGCAATATCCTTCCCCCAGGAGTGGGGAGGGAATGGGGATTTTGCAATATCCTTCCCCCAGGAGTGGGGAGGGAATGGCAATTTTGCAATATCCTTCCCCCAGGAGTGGGGAGGGAATGGGGATTTTGCAATATCCTTCCCCCAGGAGTGGGGAGGGAATGGAGATTTTGCAGTATGCGGGCCCCAAAGCAAAAGCCAGCAACCATCTGCAGGGGGTATTGGAAGGCAAAAACCAGGGTTTGTTGATAAGAATAAAACTGCTGCCTCCAAAACTCCTTTGCTCCCTTATGAAGTCACAAGATTCAGTAGCACAATTCCCAGAAAATATATATATATATATCAGTGGGCAGCCTTGCTTTTAATCATTTGAATGAATCTCTTTTACAGTGTTGATTTAAAGCTTAATTACTGTAATTTACAATGCTAATCCGCTCCCCACTCTTTTATATACATAAACTTTCTGGATTCCTGCCTTGAACCAAAACAAGCACCCAAGGTTCCTTAGACCCCAACTTTTAATGGCAGCAATTCATTTAACAACGATAGCAAGGAAGATTGTAAAACGGGGCAAAACTCACATCACTTTCTTTACTTAGCAACAGAAATTTTGGCCTTCGACCATGGTTGTACGTCGAGAACTACCTATATTCAAGGGGAAATTGGTCCGCAATTTGTCGGGGATGGTGTGTAGGGTCTCCTGCTTGGGTGGGTGGGTGGGTGGGGTTGGATTAGATGACCTACAAGGTCCCTTCCAATTAACAATCTATGTATGTTATGATGCCAGCCTAAAACCCAGGTAGCCGGAGAGATTTATCTTTGCTGCCACCTACCCACCATCAAAAGTACTGCGCTCCTCCCACCTCCCCAAACTTCAAGCTTTTAGATCTCATGACATATTTTTTTTTTCATAGAAGCTGTTGCTTTGCCTATCCCAACAATGGAAGAGCACAGCCATTCAGTGGAGGGCTTTCTCTATCACACTGCATGTACAAGTAGTCCTCAACTTACGACTGTTGACGATCAAAGTTCTAACAGTGCTTTAAAAAGTGACTTACAATCAGTTCCTCGCCCTTATGACAGTCTCTTCATCACCGTGCTCATGCGATTGGAATTTGGGCACTTGGCAACTGGCATGTATTTGTGACAGGTGCAGCGTCCTGGGAGGGAGGACTGTCACGTGATCACCGTTTGTGACTTTCTGACAAGCCGCGTCAGTGGGGGAAAGACTGATTCACTTAGCAACGGTGTGATTCATTTAACAACCGCAACGATCTGAACAACTTTGGATTTTAGGTTTTCCTGATTAGATCCGTTTGTTTCTACAGAAATGGCTAGCATATACTCTCATATAGAAGTGAAAAGTTGAGATTTCACGTTGCCACCTTATTCTGCTGTACCGAAAGGAATCCAAAGTCAATGTGTTTCTTTTTTCCTTCTTTTTTTTTTTCCATACACTTTTCTCTCTTCCCCTTTTCCTCCCTTTGTTTTCCCATTGTCCTCATATTCTTTGTATTTTTGCATTTTATAGTTTGATAAATCTATTTGAACCTGGAAAACAAATACTGGTAAGAGAAGAAGAAGAAGAAGAAGAAGAAGAAGAAGAAGAAGAAGAAGAAGAAGAAGAAGAAGAAGAAGAAGAAGAAGAAGAAGAAGAAGAAGAAGAAGAAGAAGAAGAAGAAGAAGAAGAAGAAGAAGAAGAAGAAGAAGAATTGGGAACAACTCAACCAATTCATCGCTTTAGAGATGGAAATCGCAGTCCAAATTGCGGTCATTAAGTCGAGGGCCACTGCAGGATTTTCTTTCTGTCAAATGGACGGGGAATCTAAGGTTGAAGGAATGCATGCCAATGCCATGTGTGGTGCTATGGTACGGGATGGCATGGTGGGTTTCAAATTTTTTTACTACCGGTTCTGTGGGCGTGGCTTGGCAGGGAAAGGATATTATCAAGTCTCCATTCCCACCCCACTCCAAAGGAAGGATACTGTAAAATCTCCATTCCCTCCCCAATCCAGGGGAAGGATACTGTAAAATCCCCATTTCCTCCCAATCAGCTGGGACTCGGGAGGCAGAGAATAGATGGGGGTGGGCCAGTCAGAATTTTTACTACCGGTTCTGTGGGTGTGGCTTGGTGGGCATGGCATGGCATGGCTTGGTGGGTGTGGCTTGGTGGGCGTGGAAGGGGAAGGATACTGTATAATCTCCATTCCCACCCCACTCCAGGGGAAGGATACTATAAAATCTCCATTCCCACCCCACTCCAGGGGAAGGATACTATAAAATCTCCATTCCCACCCCACTTCAAGGGAAGGATACTGTAGAATCTCCATTCCCACCCCGATCCAGGGGAAGGATACTGTAGAATCTCCATTCCCACCCTGATCCAGGGAAGGATACTGTAAAATCTCCATTCCCTCCCCGATCCAGGGGAAGGTTACTGCAAAATCACCATTTCCTCCCGATCAGCTGGTATTTGGGAGGCAGATAATAGATGGGGGCGGGGCCAGTCAGAACTTTTACTACCGGTTCTCCGAACTACTCAAAATTTCTGCTACTGGTTCTCCAGACCTGGTCAGAACCTGCTGAAATCCACCTGTGCATGGCATAGAGAAAGGATGCCCACAAACTAAACTAAAAATCAATCACATATGAGGGACCGTCAAGGTGTGGGCTGACGTGCTGTCTTGGGTGAGAGAGGGCTACGCTTAGAGCTTCACCTCCGTACGATACAGAGGCGATGGGGACAGCTGTCGCCTCCTAGCCGTGATGATCAACTTGCCAGCGTCATTCAGGGAGCAACTGACGGACAGAGGATCCATGTCTGTTGGCAGCTGGCACTTATGGGTGAAGGTGTTGGAGACAATGCCATCTTCGGCCACCTGCAAGGCAAGCAAACATAAGCAGGTGAGCCCTTTCCCCAGATAGCTTCCTGAATTTTCCACCCTGGTGTTTCTAAGGCACCACCAATGTTGGCTTAAAACAAGGGTATTGAACTCAAGGCCCGCAGGCCGGATCCCGGACCATGGGATTCTGAGTTCTGGCTCGTGGGACCCCCCTGGAAACAGCAAAGGACCGGCCTGCAGTGCCTCTGCTAGCAAAAGTAGAGTGTGGCCCTCCCGAGTTCCATTTTCAGTCCTGCAGCCCAGTGGTGGGTTTCAAAAAAAAATACTACCGGTTCTATGGGTGTGGCTTGGTGGGCGTGGCATGGCTTGGTGGGCGTGGCAAGGGAAGGATACTGTAAAATCTCCATTCCCACCCCACTCCAGGGGAAGGATACTGCAAAATCCCCATTTCCTCCCGATCAGCTGGGACTTGGGAGGCAGAGAATAGATGGGGGTGGGGCCAATCAGAATTTTTACTACCGGTTCTCCGAACTACTCAAAATTTCCGCTACCAGTTCGGTCAGAACCTGCTGAAACCCACTTCTGCTGCAGCCCTCTGCCAATGAAAACGTCTACTTCCAGCATGGCCACATCCAGCCTTGCCACCCCCGCCCCCCCCCCCCAGCCCTCCAAGGTCAAACACAACCCTGATGCAGCCCTCAATGAAATCAAGTTTGACACCCGTGGCTTAAAAGCTTAGCTTGAGTTTTTCAAAGGGGTCTCGTCGGTTCACACAAGCTGCCTGACCTGGTTACCCAATTACTGTCATTCATATTCTGGATGTACGCAATACATATTGCTGTAATCTGACCAAAGGAGGTGGGTTTTATCCCAGTGTTTCTTTCTCTCTATTTTTTTAAAAATATTTTTATTAAACATTTTTTAAAAACAAAAAGAAATTTTGACTTTTTTTTTTTTTTTTTACATTTATATCCCGCCCTTCTCCAAAGACTCAGGGCGGCTTACACCATGTTAGCAATAGTCTTCATTCTATTTGTATATTTATATACAAAGTCAACTTATTGCCCCCAACAATCTGGGTCCTCATTTTACCTACCTTATAAAGGATGGAAGGCTGAGTCAACCTTGGGCCTGGTGGGACTTGAACCTGCAGTAATTGCAGGCAGCTGCTGTTAAATAACAGACTGCATTAGCAGTCTGAGCCACAGAGGCCTTTTCAACAGCCACAGAGGCCTTTTCAACAGATTCGTGTCGGTAACGAATTTCTTACTTATACATTTTTTTTCTCCCTTATTCTAAGGTATCTTTTATACATATAAAATTTTACATATACATATTTTTATACATATACTTCTAATATTAATTTATTTATTTACATATATACATATAAATAAGCGTGTACACAATTTCTTTTCTGCAATTTTTGTTTCCACCTCTTTGTTCTTGAATTTCTACTCCTATTTCAACCGTTATTTACTCTTTCCTTGCCTTTTTTATCTCTTTCCTCCAACCATTTACACCATTTCTCCCAGACTTGGTAATATTCTGTTTCCTCTTTTTCTTGTATCTCCGTTGTAAGCTTATCCACTTCCGCACATCAAAAATGGTGTGTCTTTCATCAAACCAGTGTTTCTCAATCTTGACAACTTTAAGATGCTTGGACTTCAACTCCCAGAATTCCCCAGCTCAGGGGTCTCCAACCTTGGTCCCTTTAAGACTTTGCTGGCTGAGGGACTCTGGGAGTTGAAGTCCACAAGTCTTAAAGGGACCAAGGTTGGAGACCCCTGCCCCAGCCAGCATTCAAGGTTGAGAAACACTGGTTTAGGCTGAAGGTCATCAAGAATACAGGTTGCCCTTGACTTAACAACCACAATTCAGCCCAAAATTTCTGTTGCTAAGCGAGACAGTTGTGTGAGTTTTGCCCCATGTTGCTAAGGGAGTTACTGTAGTTGTTAATCCTATTTGGGTGTTGATGACTTCAGTGGATAGAACATCTCTGAAAACAGCAGCAGATAAACAGAATTAAAACTAGAAAATATGGACGTTCGGCTTTCCTTTTTTATGGCTACCTTAATCATAATCATAATAACAGAGTTGGAAGGGACCTTGGAGGTCTTCTAGTCCAACCCCCGCCCAGTCAGGAAACCCTACACCATTTCAGACAAATGATTATCCAACATTATCTTAAAAATTTCCAGTGTTGGAGCATTCACAACTTCTGCAAGCAACTTGTTCCAGTGCTTCATTGTTCTGCAACCCAACAAGAAAGACACAGACTTCAGAGGATAATTAGAACTGCAGAAAAAATAATTGCTACCAACCTGCCTTCCATTGAGGACCTGTATACTGCACGAATCATGAAGGGGGCCGTGAAAATATCTACAGACCCCTCACATCTAGGGCATAAACTGTTTCAACTCCTACCCTCAAAACGACGCTACAGATCACTGCACACCAGAACAACTAGACACAAGGACAGTTTTTTCCCGAAGGCCATCACTCTGCTAAACAAATAATTCCCTCAATACTGTCAAACCAGTGGTGGGATTCAGCCAGTTCGCACCACTTCGGGAGAACTGGTTGTTAACTTTCTGAGCAGTTTGTTGAACTGCTTGTTGGAAGAAATCATTAGGACAGAGAACCGGTTGTTAAATTATTTGAATCCCATCACTGTGTCAAACTATTTACTAAATCTGCACTACTATTAATCTTCTCATCGTTCCCATCACCAACCTCTTTCCATTTATGACTGTATGACTGTAACTCTGTTGCTGGCAATCCTTATGATTTATATTGATATATTGACCATCATTTGTGTTGTAAATGAACGTATCTTTTCTTTTATGTACACTGAGAGCATATGCACCAAGACAAATTCCTTGTGTGTCCAATCACACTTGGCCAATAAAGAATTCTATTCTATTCTATTCTATTCTATTCTATTCTATTCTATTCTATTCTATTCTATTCTATTCTATTCTATTCTATTCTCACCATCAGGAAATTTCTCCTTAATTCTAAGTTGCTTCTCTCCTTGATTAGTTTCCACCCATTGCTTCTTGTCCTGCCTTCGGGTGCTTTGGAGAAGAGCTTGACCCCCTCTTCTTTGTGGCAGCCCCTGAGATATTGGAACACTGCTATCATGTCTCCCCTAATCCTTCTTTTCATTAAACTAGACATACCAAGTTCCTGCAACCCTTCTTCATATGTTTTAGCCTCCAGTCTCCTACCTCCTACCTTCTCTCCTCCTTGCCTTCAATCCGTGTCCTGCTTTTCCCTCCCGATCTGTGACTAAGTTTATGCAACCATTTTAATTCAGATCAGACAAAGAATGCATTTGCATAATAGAAGCAACTTGACTTCTGTTAACCTCAACTAGGGGTTTTGTTCAGGCATGGCACAAACTTTAAAAAACGAGTCCGTTCAGTAATCAGGTTAAGTGTGCTGTTTGAAAACATACGGCGCACCGAGACCAAGAAACGGATTTGTTGTACATTAGCTTAGGCAACTGGTAAGATTTGAGCAAACGTAATACATGTGGCCAGTTACTTAGCAACTGTTCGAAGTTACAATGGAGACCCGAAAAACTATTTACAGCCCAGTTATGAAGTTAACAGAATAATAGAGCTGTAATGGCACCTTGGAGGTCTCTTAGTCCAACCGCCTGCTCAGGCAGGAGATCTTTATAACATTTCAGACAAACCTCTTTCTAAATCTCTGGGTGGGTTAACTTCCATTATTTTATTTTATTTTATTTTATTTTGTCAATCATATATAAGATAACAGGTAAAAGTAAAAACATAATTTGGATACATGAAAAGAGTAAGTAAAAAAGGAATTGTAGGAATTTAGCACCCACCCCCCTCCTAGAAGAATGAAATATTTTAGAAAATATTTAAAAGGCAGAATATATTTCCCTGGATGAGAAATGGAGAAACATGTTTTAAAGACAAAGCAGCTTCCTGATTCCCCCCCCCACCTTTGTCAATGGGCCATTAAAGCCTCAGCTAAGCTCACTCATTTCCCCCCACCTTTGTCAACCATCATCTGCATCATAATAGAACCCATCTAGAACAGAAACTCACCACATGGCAAGGTTCAGGCAAGCTTGAGGGACAACCTACAATGTTAGCTAAGACCCCTAGACCACCTGGGAGCTTGACAACCAATCAGGATACTCTTCCTGTGCCCCAGAAAGTTCAAAGCTCAGAAAAAGCATAAAGCCAGGGAGCACACAGGATCTCAGCCCTTTTCTGTTCAGGATCTCAAGCAATGTGATCCTGGCCACCATTAAACCATCTTTCCAAGCAGCCTCCATGTTTCCAGTGTCTTTGTCCCCACTTGGAACTGAACCCAGATGGATATTTCTTCCAACAGAATATTAGGACAGAGACGATAGGAACGCTGGTGCACTTATGCACACTCCTTATAGACCTCTTAGGAATGGGGTGAGGTCAACAGTAGACAGTCTAAGGTTAAAATCTGTGGGGTTGGAGGAAGAAACTACAGAGTCAGGTAGTGCATTCCAGGCATTGACCACTCTGTTACTGAAGTCGTATTTTCTGCAGTCTAGTTTGAATCGGCTTACCATGAGTTTGCATCTATTGTGTGCTCTTGTATTGTTTTGGTTGAAGCTGAAGTAGTCATTGACAGGTGATAGGTAATTTTATGTACTATGCTTCGGTCAGACCAAAGTCGCTGTGGTTTGAAGTTGTCTAAGCCCAAAATTTGGAGTCTGGTGTTTTATTGCGAACAGAGGAGTGGAGGACTATTTTTGTGAAATATCTCTGGACTCTCTCGGTTGTATTTATGTCCGATATGCAGTGCGGGTTCTAGACAGATGAGCTGTATTCAAGAATTGGTCTAGCAAATGTTTTGTAAGCTCTAGTTAGTAGTACAATATTACCAGAGAAGAAGCTATGCAAGATTAGGTTAACAACTCTTAGTGCCTTTTTAGCAATGTTGTTACAATGGGCTTTGGCACTTAGATCTTTAGAAATGAGTACTCCAAGGTCCTTGACTGAGTGAGGGTCATCTATAAGGTCATGTCCATCTAATTTGTATTTTATGTTTTGATTTTTTTTGTTGCCAATGTGCAAGACAGAGCATTTGTTGCTTGAGAATTGAAGTTGCTACTTGTTAGGCCAATCTGTTGTATCTGCGCCCCCCCCCCCCGAGCCAGGCCTGCTGCCAGAAAGTGACTTGGAAAGTGAGGGGGAAGGGCCATCAGGATTTACCTCGGGAGCACCGGCTTCCCTGGCTCAGCTCCAGGAGCCAGAAGCAGGCCAGGTGGAAGAGATAATGAGGCCTCCGTCTCCTGAGTCTTTCCCCCCCCAGGCCACGCCTCCAGACTCAGCTGATGGCAATCAGGCCTGGCTGGACCCTAGGTTTCGTAGGCAGGAGAGGCGGGAACAACAGAAGCAGGGGTGAGGCAGGCCTAGGAAGTGCTGAGTCATGGAGCCACACCCCACAGGATATAAAGGCAGCAAGAGCTGCTGTGCCTCTTCGTAGCAGGCAAATCAACTGCTTAACTAAGAGCTGAAGCACTGTTTGTTCCTGGGTGACTCACCAGCATCAAGGGAGATAACAGAGTCACTTGGCAGACGCTCGCTAGTTTGCTGCCAGAGCTGATAGTGCCATCGCTCGGACGGAGGCGAGGGGGGACAGAACACAATCTGACACGTAGTCAAGGTCTTCCTTTAGGACTGACAGGTTAGATCTCCGTGCAGAACTGCAGCCAAATTCAGCCACTGAGAGAGATGCCAATCAACATGGAGGATGGCGGGTTTAGGGATTCCCATAACACAAGCGTCTGCCAGAGTTAGCTTAGCCTCATGAGTGACCGTGCTGCTTGGAGCTAATTTTAACAATTAAGTGATCTGTTTAATGACCAGAGCAACTCATCCATCTCGACATTCCAATCACATATGAATTCTCCCTCCCCCCCTCGATTGGGTTTTAAACGTGTTTATTTATTTATTATTTTATTTGTCACAACAGTATATATAAGCATAAGCATGAAATAGCCATACGATATTTAAGCATATATATAATCTTAAGTTTGCAATAACTATATGAAATTGGATACAATCAAAGGGAACATTAGGACAGGAACGGTAGGCACGCTGGTGCTCTTATGCACGCCCCTTACAGACCTCTTAGGAATGGGGTGAGGTCAATAGTAGACAGTCTTTGGTTAAAGCTTTGGGGATTTTGGGAAGAGACCACAGAGTCAGGTAGTGTATTCCAAGCATTAACAACTCTGTTACTGAAGTCATATTTTCTGCAATCAAGATTGGAGCGGTTCACATTAAGCTTAAATCTATTGTGTGCTCGTGTATTGTGATTGAAGCTGAAGTAGTCTTCAACAGGAAGGATGTTGTAACAGATGATTCTATGAGTTAAACTCAGGTCATGTCGAAGGCGGAGGAGTTCTAAATTTTCTAAACCCAGGATTTCAAGTCTGGTGGGAAGGGGACCTGGGGTATCGGTTTCTTTTATCCCCTCTGCATATCTCAGCCCTGACAGAAGCCCCCTTCTTACCTTCTCAGCTTGGATGACAATGCAGTAGTTGTAGGAACTCACCACGATATCTTGAGGTTCAAACTGGCTGAGATCCGCGATGACCTGGTATTTGTTCCCGCTGGCCACCACGTTGCTGCTGCCCAAGGCTGAGGAATGGACTGATGGAGGAGACCCTGGGAGGGGACCAAAGAGAAGGGTGTGTTTTGTGTGTGTGAGAGAGGGGGGGAAAGGGAGAGGGAGAGGAAGAGGGGAGAGAGAGAGAGAGAGAGAGAGAGAGAGAGAGAGAGAGAGAGAGGGAGGGAGAAAGAATGCGAGAGAACACCTGCAGGTTGTCTGGACATATTCCTGCAGCTTTTTTGGGCAAGGTTTTTTTGGGATTCAGTTTGCCATTGCCTCCTTTCTAGGGTTGAGAGAGTGACTGGCTCCGAATCGTCAACTGGCTTTGTGCCTAAGGCAGGTCTAGAACTCAGGATCTCCCAGTTTCTAGCAGGATGCCTTCATTACTACACCAAGCTGCCTCTGGGGCTCCTGTACCTGAGCTGCCATATTGCAAGAGAACCCCCCTAGTGGTGGGAAAGAGTTTTTTGTATCATCCTGCTGCCCTCTAGTGGTGAGGTGGGTTTTTGCAATCCAGTACTGTACTAACTGCAATCCAGTACTGTACTAACTGAAGGGACGCGTGGGCTAACTGTGGTTTAGTGGGTAAGATGCTGAGCTTGTCGATCGAAAGGTCGGCAGTTCAGCTGTTCGAATCCCTAGTGCCGCCTAACAGGGTGAGCTCCCGTTACTTGTCCCAGCTTCTGCCAACCTAGCAGTTCGAAAGCAGGTAAAAAATGCAAGTAGAAAAACAGGGAGGGAAGGTAACAGCGTTCCGTGCGCCTTTGGCGTTGAGTCATGCCGGCCACATGACCACGGAGACGTCTTTGGACAGCGCTGGCTCTTCGGCTTTGAAACGGAGATGAGCACCGCCCCCTAGAGTCGGGAACGGCTAGCACGTATGTGCGAGGGGAACTTTTACCTTTTACTGTACTAACCAAGCTTGATGCTTCTTCGTTCCCCCCCCCCCCAGATCAGCCAAGATTGGCTAGCTGCTGTCATTTGCTATATTTTTTTTAAAAAGGGGGGGGGGTTAATTCATGGTTTTTTGAGGGAGCCCCAGCTATTAATTTTGGAAGATCCACCCCGAAGGAAGCAACTTCTTGCTTAACCCTAACCCTAACCCTGCCTTGCCTCCTGTGTTTTTCCGGGTTGTAACTGAGCATGTTTCAATATCCAGAAATTGAATTGCACTGATGGTTCATTCAATGCTCATAATTAAGTCAGATGCATTCATCCGTCACAATGGGCTTAATTGGATTTAATCTTGGAGATGTGTTCCATGAAGCCGATTAATTCGTAATACATGTCCTTATACAAGTAGTCCTTGACTTAGGACCGCAATTGACCCCCCAAACTTCTGTTGCTTCCCCCTGGGAAGTTTGCCAATTGTGATCACATGACCCGGGACGCTTCGACCGTCATAAATTCACGCCAGTTGCCAAGGGCCGGCGTTTTGATTGCATGGGTGACCATCAAGGAGGCTGCAACGGTCGTAAGTGTGAAACAACGGTCATAAATCCCTGTTTTCAGTGCTGCTGCAACTTTGAAAGATCACTAAATGAATGGCTGTAAGTCGAGGACTACCTGTTTGAATCTTGCAGGACTCCTTCCCAAAGGGGTTAATTCAAGTATCTGGTAAGAGCTATGGTGGCGCAGTGGTTAGAGTGCAGTACTGCAGGCTACTTCTGCTGCCTGCCCGGCTGCCTGCAATTTGCCAGTTCGAATCTCACCAGGCTCAAGGTTGACTCAGCCTCCCATCCTTCCGAGGTGGGTAAAATGAGGACCCAAATTTATTTTTATTTTATTTGCATTTATATCCCGCCCTTCTCCGAAGACTCAGGGTGGCTTACAATGTGTTAAGCAATAGTCTTCATCCATTTGTATATTATATACAAAGTCAACTTAATTGCCCCCGACAATCTGGGTCCTCATTTTACCTACCTTATAAAGGATGGAAGGCTGAGTCAACCTTGGGCCTGGTGGGGCTTGAACTTGCAGTAATTGCAAGCAGCTGTGTTAATAACAGACAGACTTAGTCCGTTGAGCCACCAGAGGCCCAGATTGTTGGGTGCAAGAGGCTAACTCTATAAACAGCTTAGAAAAGGCACTAAAGCACTGTGAAGTGGCATATAAGTCTAAGTGCTATTGCTATTGCTAAGCAGATCACGTCAAGCAGACACACATAGTAAAATAGCAACTAGTTATTGCTCATACAATACCGGAAATGAGAAAACAGTATTCTCTTGGTCCATTTTTGATCATCTAAGGGAGGGATGAGCAATCAATCTTGATCTAACGTCACCTTGCCTCTGAAATCCAAGGGGGAGTTGGAACATGCTGTGCACTTGAGTTCCCCACCCCACCCCAAAAGGCTCTCACTCACCTGAATACCCATAGGGCTCCTGAGTTCTCCCTGCCCCAAAGATCCCATGGGGAGACTCAAGCAGAGGCTCGAAGCGATGTTTGCTCGGGGTGTAGGTGCTGATGTGCTCGGAGCGGAAGGTTGATGAGGAGCTCACCGAAGACATGGCCCTTGGGGTTGCCCAGCAGCTGCTGGATGTGCGCAAGGCTCTGCGTGAAGAGTCAGGAGGAGAGGGCACGTCCTTGGGCAAGGAGAAGCTGTGATGCCCATAATTGGCTTTCTGCAACGTCCTTTGCATCCCACGTGCTGGAATGCAAGATAAGGAAGGCTGCCGTTTCAGCCACTGGGAGATACAGAGCAGAGACCCTTCCTAATCCAGGAGAGAAGCAACCTGGAATTAAGGAGAAAATTCATAACGTGGAGAACAATTAACCAGTTGGCCTTCAGACGTTGTAGGTGCTCCATCACTAGAGGTTTTTAAGAAGAGACTAGACAGCCACCTGTCTGGAATTGTATAGGCCAGTGATGGCTAATTTTTTTGCCATTGCATGCCAGGAGTGGGGGCCAGGAGTGGGGACATGCACGTGACCCCACACCCATAATCCTATGCACCCTGCCCCCACACATGTGTGCACGACACCCCCTCCCGCTCCCCATGCTCCTGGCACGCGATGGTCTGGTAGACCCGTTTTCCTCTCTCACCTAGCTCTAGAGAAGGGGTAGTTAACCTTTTTATACCTACTGCCCACTTTTGTAGCTCTGTTAGTAGAAAAATTTTCTAACCGCCCACCGGTTCCACAGTAATGCGCCATGTATCGTCGTCTGCGCATGCCTCTCGCGCATCGTGGATTGGGTTTGGGGGAGGCGCCAGCTACCATTTCTGCTTGCCTGTTACAGCTGGGTGGTGTGGGGGGAGATGCGCGACCGATTTTGGGGCAAGGCTCTTTTGTTTGAGGTTGCACTATAACGCTATTTAGTTTTCACTTACATAACGCGAACTAAACTTATGCGCGGGCGATACAAACAGTATATTTTCAGAAATGTAAATTGTCACGGGGAATTTTATGAAAACCTATTGAAAATGTTTTTAAATAATGCTATGAAAATTTTTTAAAACGTCAATTAAATTAAAAAAAAGGAAAGTGCTTCAGTATCGGACAAAACCCTTTACCGCCCACCATGAAAGCTGGAATGTCCACTAGTGGGCGGTAGGGACCAGGTTGACTCTAGAGCCTTTTTAGGAGTCTGGGGAGGGTGAAAACGGCCTCCTCCCCCCACCAGAGGTCCTTTGAATGCCAGAAATGGCCCATTTGCCAACTTCCAGTGGGACCAGAAGGCCCGTTTTTTGCTGTCCCCAGCCTCCAGAGCCTCTCTAGGAGTCTGGGGAGAGTGAAAACGGCCTCCCACCCCACCAGAGGTCCTTTGAATGCCAGAAATGGCCCATTTGCCAACTTCCAGTGGGACCAGAAGGCCTGTTTTTTGCTGTCCCCAGCCTCCAGAGCCTCTCTAGGAGTCTGGGGAGAGTCTCCCACCCCACCCCCGGAGATCCTTCGGATGCCAGAAATGGCCCATTTGCCATTTGCCAACTTCCGGTGGGCCCAGAAGGCCCGTTTTTTTGCTGTCCCCAGCCTCCAGAGCCTCTCTAGGAGTCTGGGGAGGGTGACATTCACAGGTATAGGCTCTCCTGCTTGAACAAGGAGGAACTAAGTAAATCGCTGACCAGAGAGTTGACATAGGAACGCCGTTTAATGTGAATTACACAGAAAGGAAATCAAGTGTAATTGTCATTCTGGCTCCGCCCATTCTGGGGAATGCAACATTTGCAGGCCCTTGGAAAACCAAGTGTAGGCTTTCCGTTGCAGACAGGGAGGGCCGTGGATAATGGGCCCCAAAGTCAAGATGATGGACCAAATATCAGGATGACAATCACCACAGTTATCATCTTGACATTTTTGGACCATAACTGGTGGACATCTCTGCTTGTAGAGCTTTGATGGCAAGACAACACAAGCACAGTTCCCTTAGGCATGGAGGTGGAAAGTGTCAAATCCACCAGCCTCAGCCAAACTGAATTACACTTCAGGGGCTAAGACGCTGACCTTGTCAATCAAAAGGTCGGCAGTTCAGCGGTTCGAATCCCTAGTGCTGCCGCGTAACGGGGTTCCTTGTCCCAGCTTCTGCCAACCTAGCAGTTTGAAAACACGTCAAAAATGCAAGTAGAAAAATAGGGACCACCTTGGTGGGAAGGTAACAGCGTTCCATGCGTCTTTGGTGTTGAGTCGTGCCAGCCACGTGACCACGGAGACGTCTTTGGACAGCGCTGGCTCTTCGGCTTTGAAACAGAGATGAGCACCGCCCCCTAGAGTCAGGAACGACTAGCACGTATGTGTGAGGGGGAACCTTTAGTTCAGTAGAAAAATAGGGACCACCTTTGGTGGGAAGGTAACAGCGTTCCATGCGTCATTGGTGTTGAGTCATGCCGGCCCCATGACCATGGAGACGTCTTCAGACAGCGCTGGCTCTTCGGCTTTGAAACGGAGATGAGCACCGCCCCCTAGAGTCGGCAACAACTAGCACGTATATGTGAGGGGGAACCTTTACCTTTACCTTAACAAAAAGAAGATGAACAAAAGCAGATACCAAACACTCATACTAGATACAGATAGTCCTTGAGTTACGGCCGCAACTGAGCCCCGAATTTGTGTTGTGAAGTGAGACATTTGTTAAGGGAGTTTTGCACCATTTTATACCGTCTTTCTTGCCACAGGTGAATCACCGTAGTTGATAAGTTAGTAACACGGTGGTTAAGTGAATCTGGATTTTCCCCACTGGTTTTGCTTGTCAAAAAGTTGCAAAAGGAGATCACGTGACCTTGGGGGGACACAGCAACTGTCATAAGTATGAGTCCGTGGCCAAGCGTCTGAATTTTGATTCACGTGATCGGGGGGGGGGGGAAGTGTGAAAAACGGCCTGGACTACTGCAATGCTCTCTACATGGGGCTCCCCTTGAAGAGCACCCGGAGGCTCCAGTTAGTCCAGAATGCGGCCGCGCGA
Organism: Ahaetulla prasina; assembly: GCF_028640845.1. Classification (NCBI taxonomy): domain Eukaryota; kingdom Metazoa; phylum Chordata; class Lepidosauria; order Squamata; family Colubridae; genus Ahaetulla; species Ahaetulla prasina. The sequence goes on from NC_080544.1 coordinate 106,730,565, forward strand.
GTGATAGAGGGAGCACCGTGTTGCTCCCATATAACACCCATCCTGCGCGGCCTACACTGGCTACCGGTAGCCTTCCGGGTGCAATTCAAGGTTTTGGTTACCATCTTTAAAGCGCTCCATGGCTTAAGACCGGGATACCTTCGAGACCGCCATCTGCCGCCGATTGCCTCCCAACGACCCGTGCGCTCCCACAGAGTGGGCCTCCTCAGGGTGCCGTCGACCAAACAATGTAGGTTGGCGACCCCCAGGGGGAGGGCCTTCTCTGTGGCGGCACCAGCCCTGTTGTGTCTTGCCCGCCCTCAGAGCAGCCGGGGCCTTCTTACCTGCTCCCGCACACTGAGGAATGTATGCCTCCCGGTCCCAGTCCTGGCTCCATGCCCACACAAACTGCAGAAGGAGAATCTCCCTGCCCCAGCCCTGACTCCATGCCCAGGCAAACGGAGCAGCTAGACCCCTCCCCCTCCTCCACAGCAGGTGAGCCTGAGGAGGGTTTATTACCAACAGCTGATTGGTGTGACCCTCGCATCAGAAGATTGGAGAGGCGGAGGCTACAGAGGGAAGGGAGGGGCAGGCCTTAATGAGTGCTGAGTCATGGAGCCACACCCCATGGCCTATATAAAGGATCTACTTTCTGGCAGTCTCTGAGTCAGGCAAAAGTCAAACTTATCTTGCTGAAGTCACTTACTGGTCTCCTGCCTGCTCTGAGGACTTTGCTAGGACTTTGGGCAGAGCTGCAGAGGCACGCCTGATTCGGATTTCCCGGACCCAGCCGTCAGCGGAGGAGTGGGACACGACAAGCCCTGTGGAACGAGCTTCCTCCGGGATTACGACCACTCCCCGACCTCCGGACCTTCAGACGTGAACTGAAGACTTTATTAACATAACATAACAACAGAGTTGGAAGGGACCTTGGAGGCCTTCTAGTCCAACCCCCTGCCCAGGCAGGAAAACCCTACACCATCTCAGTCAGATGGTTATCCAACATTTTCTTAAAAATTTCCAGTGTTGGAGCATTCACAACTTCTGCAGGCAAGTCGTTCCACTTATTATTATTTCAGCGCGCTGGACTAGCCTAAGAATAAAATGTTTTAACTAAATTTTAAGGGTTTTTTAATGGGTTTTTACCGTTTTTAGTGATTTGGCTATGATAATATTTAGTTTTAATTGGTTTTTTAATGCTTATTTATTATATTGTTTTTTAATATGCCTGTGAACCGCCCTGAGTCCTACGGGAGATGGTGCGGTATAAAAGTATGATTAATAAATAATAAATAAATAAGTCACTTTTCCTCCCCAGTGGCGTGGCAACTTTGAACGGTCACTAAATGAGCTGTTGTAAGTCGAGAACTACCTGGACTCCGAAAGACATCCGGGAAGGCAGGGATGGAAAAAAAACCCAAAGCTGCCGGAAGCAAAGGCATGGAAAAGAAATAGCAAAACACGGTCTGAATCGGGTAAAATCACCTTTTTAATGAATTTACAGATACAAAGAAAACGAAACAGACAATCGTTAACCAGGCTGGGCTATACATCAGGAACAAATTGGGTGAGAAATAGTGACACACAGAAACAATACTGTGCATTTGGACCGGGACACAGGAGTGCAAGGATCAGAGAGTTTGGGAGGAAGGAGTAAAGAAGAGGGCGATGCCCTAGGCTCTCTTCGGGCATCAAGGGAAAGGCAAGACAGGAGTCCGCACAGAGATTTTTTCGGGGGGGGTAGGTAGGGACGGGGACGTGCGACAGTGCCACCGAATGGACTGGTGTTGCACAGACGATGCAGGAGAAGATGGGCTTAGCAAGGGAGGTTCTTGAATGAGACATGTTGTTTTCGTTCCCTCCCCATCTCACCCTACTTCCTAGCGGCCTTCTTTTCCGGTGAAGGAGCCCCTGCTCACCCACGATCACCTGACTAGGTCTTGCTGCACTTCAGATGGATGAGTCACGATGAGACTCAACTCTCCTGCCGTCCCTGAGCCAATCGAAAGATCCCCAGCCTCTACCAAATGGTTGGAAAAGAAAGCACCATTTCAAATATCCCCATGAAATCTCAGAGTCTCTGGAGTGACTAGGACACTAAACCCTCCCCGCGACTAGTTATTTAACCACTCGGACTAGTTGACATATCCGAGACTTCCCGCCCCCCGCCCCTCAACATCATCCCTACACTCTGTTCTCTGCAACCTCTCCTTCCTTAGAAGAATGTCAATGGTTGGGGATAGACCAGGCCATGATGGTCCTCCTGCTAGTCATAATTTCCTTCTTCTCCAATTGAAAGAACGATTGGAGACCGTCTGCTCTGAAGCCAATGAGAAAAAGCTGCCACAAAGAAGAGGGCCCAACCCAGTGGTGGGATTCAAATAATTTAACAAACGGTTCTCTGCCCTCATGACCGGCTGAGTGGGTGTGGCCATGGGGTGTGTGACAGGCAGCCGGCAGCCTCCTGCGTGGGAACAAAATTGAACCACGGGAGGGGGGGGGCACGCCACACATCTCCGTGCCCCGTTTGGGGCCCAGTAGGCCTCTCTGCAGCCTCCTGGGAGCAAAAATGGGCCACGGGGTGGGGGGGGCGCACCCTCCGTGTCCTGTTTTGGGCCTAGTAGGCCTTCCTTATTTGGGAGCCAAAACGGGATGTGTGGGGACTCCTGGAAGGGGCAGGGAGGGAGGGGAGGGGCCAGCCAGCAATTTAACAACTGGTTCGGCCTAAATGGTGTGAACCGGTTGAATCCCACCACTGGGCCAACCTATTTTCCAAAGCACCTGAAGGCAGAACAAGAAGCAATGGATGGAAACCAGTCAAGAAGGGGACCAACCTAGAACTAAGGAGAAATTTCTTGACAGTGAGAACAATTAATCAGTGGAACGGCTTGTCCTAATCCACCACTGGATGTTTTTAAGAAGAAATTGGACAACTGCTTGTCTGAAATGGTATAGGGTCTCCTGCTTGAGCAGAGGGGTGGACTAGAAGACCTCCAAGGGTCCTTTTCCAACTCTGTTATTCTGTTAGTCAGCTCTGGATTGTACAAAATTCAGTAACCCCACCTTGCGGAAACTGTAATTTACAAAGAATTGGGCAATGGCCAGAATAAAACTAGGAAGAACTACTCTCCAATGTCTTTCTAAGACAGGCTTCCCAAACTTTTTTCTACATTACACAAAACCTCATTTGAGAAAGTTCTTTCTACTGTTGGTCAGAGAGTCCTTAGTTTAAGGTCCCTGTTATGACTGGGTAAGAGGTTTGTGCGTCATTGCTCAAAGAAAAACCACTTCTACCCACGTTTGAGTAATTTAGCCAAGTTTTGGAAGCACTGTGCTAGAAGTCGAGACGGCATCTACGGTCCAGTCAAGGGTATCTCCAGGATGTGATCTCAAAAGACAAGTAGGCCTCTCCTTGTGTTTATGTCCATGTGGTCAGAAAAATCAAGACGGCAGCTGCAAGGACGTAAACAAATCGGATCTTCAATAACAGCAAGGTTGCCGTCTTGAATTTTATGACCACACCCTGCTGACAGCACGGTTGTTCAACTCTTTTTATCCAAATCACATGCATGAATATTGGTGCGGATGGGGCCTTTCCCTGGGAAAACACGCGCTGTAGGTCTTGTTGGAAGAAATATCCATCTGGGTTCAGTTCCAAGTGGGGACAAAGACACTGGAAACATGGAGACTGCTTGGAAAGATGGTTTAATGGTGGTCAGGATCACATGGCTTGAGATCCTGAACAGAAAAGGGCTGAGATCCTGTGTGCTCCCTGGTTTTATGCTTTTTCTGAGCTTTGAACTTTCTGGGGCACAGGAAGAGTATCCTGATTGGTTGTCAAACTCCCAGGTGGTCTAGGGGTCTTAGCTAATGTTGTAGGTTGTCTCTCAAGCTTGCTTGAGCCTTGCCATGTGGTAAGATTCTGTTGCTAGATGGGTAGGGGCTAATCCTATCTTTGTCATGTAGACAATGGACTGGCTCAGGCCTTAATGGCCCATTGACAAAGGTGGGGGGAGTTGCTTTGTCTTTAAAACATGTTTCTCCATTTCTCATCCAGGGAAATATATTCTGCCTTTTAAATATTTTCTAAAATATTTCATTCTTCTAGGAGGGGGGTGGGTGCTAAATTCCTACAGTCTCAAAATGATTTAATCGTCCTTCCTTCTCCCCCCCCCCCTCAAAAAACCTTTGCTAAAACTGGTGTGTGGACAACCTTAGGACTTTTATCTCGGTATCCTCAACCCTTTTACCAAACTACAATTCCCAGGAACCTTTGAAAGCAGCTTTGACAATTACATCAGGGTAAAACCAGTGGTGGGATTCAGCCGGTTCGAGCCGGTTTGGGAGAACCGACTGTTAAACTGCTGGCTGGCTCTGCCCCTTCCAGAAGTCCCCATGCGCCCTGTTTTTGCTCCCAGAAGGCTGCAGGGAGGCCTACTAGGCCCAAAACGGGGCTCAGAGGGGCCACTGCGCCTCCCCTGAGCCCCATTTTTGCTCCCAGGGGGGTGCAGGAGGCCGGGTGCTGCCTGTCACACCCCCTGGCCTCGCCCACCATGGCCACGCCCACCCAGCTGGTCAGTAGGGCAGAGAACCGGTTGTTAAATTATTTGAATCCCACCCCTGGATAAAACCGATTGGATCCTTACGGGGCAGGATAAAGATCATAATATTCCCAACCCAGGTGGGCCACGGTGGGAGAGCAGAGCAGAGGACAGGGTACCCTAAGGAGATCCATCCATATGCGGGGTACCAAATCCCGGAAAGGCAGAAAATGGAGACAGACATACAAAACTATAGAAAAGATCTGGAACAAGATCGTGTGGACTCACTCGTGCTTCATTTCCGAAGAGATGGGGGGGGGGGAAATGGCGCGTATTAGCACACACCGGGACACCCAAACCCCCTCCTAGCTTCCCCACTTTCTTCCAATGAGTCCACAGTATAAAATCTGAGACAATAAAGCCAAGGATTGCCCTTCGGGCTGGGGTGTATATTTTTTTTTTCTTGGGTTTTTGGGGAGGTTTTTTTTTTGTTTTGTTTCGTGTTTTTTTTTTAAAAAAAAGCATAACAAATCACACATCTTCTTGAATTTCACGTCCTTTTTCAGCTCTTTGCCACAAAAACCACAGGAGCCGGGATCGGAAAGGGGACATACAGGTCGTCTCAAAAGTCTGTCGAGTTTCGTAGTCTGAAGAAGAGAAATGATTTTCGGCTTGAAAAGAGCGTTAGCCATGCCACCTGGACAGCAAATGAGGGCACCTAGGTTCCTAGGGCACCATGATTGGGTTTTGCCCGATGTCCCCCTGCCCCGAGTTGTGATGACTCCCACCAGCGTCGCCCTTCTTCCAATAGTTTGCTCGGCGTCCTCGCCCTGCACCCCAAAGACATTCCCATGCAAAGGAAACAAAACAGGCCACGAGAGAAAGAGAGAGAAAATGCAGCAGGCAAAAAACCCACGAAGCCATTAAGCAGCTCCTGAGGCTTCAATGGTGGCATCGGATGGCACGGTGGAGCTCAGGAAGGCCTGGGAGGGGAGCTTTCGAACCCGCCACTCCTGCCCATGCTGCCTTCCTTCATCCAAAGGTGGGGGAGGAGGAACCATCCCGCTGAGACAACTGATGGGCCGTGGAGCTGGGTGAACGAAAGGTGCCACGGAGCGGGGCAAAATGGCAGGTGAAGCATGCCACGGAACGGAAGGGGATTCACGGCTCTTCAGCATCCTCCTCCTCCTCCTCCTCCGGCTCTTCTTCGACCTCGTCACCTTCGTTGTCGTCGAGCGACACCACACCGGAGGAGGCCACATCGGAGACTTTTCTCCGGACCTGGCAACTGTCCTCATGGACTTTGTAGTCCTTGCACGGAAGGCCCTCCTCCTCCGTGGGCGAGAGGCAGGACTCAGTGAAGGACATGGAGTACATAGAGTCCTGGCACTCCAGTTGTGCCAGGCTCCGGAAGGCACATTCTCCGGCAGTCTGTGTGGTGGGCAACTTGGAGATCAGCATGTCCTCCCTGCCGGATATGGAGCCTAGCAGTTTGGCGGCAAGTTCGGAAGGGGAGCCCAACTCCTTGAGAAGGAAGCTGTCGTCAAGGCTGCAGAGACTGGAGCACAAGGTCTCCGGGGAGATGGTGGACTGAGAGGAATCGCTTTCCGGGTCGCAAGAACCTTGTCGGGAACTCAGGTGGCACAGGCGGCTGTGCAGGAAACCTTTCAAGAGGGTGTTGGTGGGGAGCTGGCCCACTGCGTCTGGAACACAACAACCAAGAGGGAAGAAGTTAGCAATGCAGCATTTCAGTTCAATGCAAAGAAGGACTTGGGGTGACATGTTGTGCCTCGTCCGCTTTCCCCGCAGCCGGGGCCTTCTTATCTGCTTCCGAAGGAAGGATAATGAGGAATGTCCTAGGATGCCTCCCGGCCCCAGCCCTGGCTCCATGCCCAGACAGGCTGAGGAAGAAGAAGCGCCTCCAGCCCCCAGCCCTGGCTCCATGCCCAGGCAAACGGAGCAACTAGACCCCTCCCCCTCCCCCACAGCATGTGAGCCTGAGGAAGGTCAATTACCAGCAGCTGCAGACTGGAGTGACCCTCGCTTCAGGAGAATTGATAACCGGCGTCAACAGAAGGAAGGGAGGGGCAGGCCGGGATAAGTGCTGAGTCATGGAGCCACACCCCATGGCCTATATAAAGGATCTGCTTTCTGGCATTCTCTGAGTCAGGCAAAGTCTACCTTATCTTGCTGAAATCACTTTCTGGTCTTCTGCCCGTCTTGAGAACTTTGCTAGGACTTTGGCAGAGCTGCAGAGGCACGCCTGATTCGGATTTCCCTGACCCGGCCGTCAGCGGAGGAGTGGGACACGACATGACATGATAGCAGCGTGGTGAACCTCTAAGGTGCTAAAAAAGTCACGCAGGAACATTTTGCACATGCTTGTCGGGGGGCTGAGCTCTGGAAAAGCCGAACCTCTGGGTTCTAGTATGCATGCGTGCCCAACGATCAGCTGGCCGGCACACATGTGCTGACCAGTTTTCAGCACTGCCGCATGCACGAAGGACCGCTGATTGTCACGCCGGAAATCCAGGAGACGAACAAGCAAGGCTGAGCGTGCCGGGCGACATGGCTTCGTGTGCCACTTTGGGCACCTGTGCCATAGGTTCGCCATCACAGATCTAAGGGGTTGTCGCAATGAAGAGGGTGTCATTGTGCCTGACTAGGTGGCTCAGTGGCTAAGACACTGAGATTGTCAATCAGAAAGGTCGGCAGTTCAGCGGTTCGAATCCCTAGTACAGGTCTCCTGCGTACTAGGGATTCAAACCTAGCTCCCTTTCAGCTCTGTTTCTGTTTAACTATTCTCCAAAACACCTGAGGACAAAACAAAAAGTAGCGGATGGAAACTCGTCAAGGAGACAAGCAACCTAGAAATAAGGAGGATTTTCCTGACAGCGTAAACCATTAATCAGTGCAACGACTTGTCTCCAGAAGTTGTGAATGCTCCAACATTTTTTGCTCCAGTTTTTAAAATGAGACTGGACAAACATTTGTCTGAAATGGTGTAGGGCCGTGATGGTGAACCTATGGCGCGTGTGCCAGAGGTGGCACGCAGCGCCTTATTTATTTATTTTATTATTTATTATTTAAATTTGTATACCGCCCTTCTCCCGAAGGACTCAGGGCGGTTCACAGCCAAGTAAAAAATGAAAATACATTATAAATACAATTAAAATACTAGTAATGGCACACAAGCCATTGCCCCAGTTCAGCACACGCCTCCCTCTGGCCAGCTAGTCAGGTCTCTGTCGCGCATGCGCAGGGTGGTGTGTATGCGGGGGGGCAGGGCACATGTGGGTGCATGCATTGGATTTTAGGGGTTTGGGCATACTTTGGGCGCTCGGTCTGAAAAAGGGTCTGTGGCACATGCGCGAGGGGCGGTGCACATGTGGGGGGGCTGCGTGCGCATGCGTGGTGGGGCGGGGCATTTGCAAGGGGTGTGCGCATGCATGAGAGTGGGGTACATGCGGGGGGAGCACACATACGTGGGAGTGGGGTGCATGCACGGTGGGCATTTTGGGGTTTCGGGCGCGCTTTGGGCACTCGGTCCAGAAAAGGTTAGGCATCACTGGTGTAGGGTCTCCTGCTTAAGCAGGGGTAGGACTAGAAGATCTCTAAGGTCCCTTCCAACTCTTTTATTGTGCCCACCATCCTAAAAGTCTCAAGGTTAGCGGCATTCCATAATACGTTGCCTGACCTTAGCCTCTCTTAAAAATAAATAAGGCTATTCAAAAGTATAGGATCTCACGTACAAGAGCTCATTCCTGACCTTGGAATATATCTCATATATATATATATATATATGTTTGGCTGGCAGCTCCACAGAACTTGGACAAAGGGGTACCTAGATTTCCAATCTAATCGGTTGTAGATCCAACAACAGCTTCTTTCTACAGCAGCCTCTTTGATCTGTTCCCTTTCAGTCAAACTAGACCAAGGATCAGCAACCTTTGGCTCTGGAGCCGCATGTGGCTCTTTCATCCCTCTGCTGCGGCTCCCTGTCGGTGGTCGGCTCCACAATTGATAGGGCTTTCGGTTAGGACAGGTAGAGGAAAAAGGATGCTGCGGTAGGAGGAGACTCTATGGTGGTGGAACCGGACTTCCAGTCAGCTTCAGAATTGAAGTGGGGGCTTCTGGTTAGGACCTTTGTGGCTTTTTGAGTGTTTAAGGTTGCCAACCCCTGAACTAGAGTAATGGTGAGAGTTGAGTTTTAAAATGAGATTCGGGGAAGCTTTTTAGATTAGCACTGAAGGTGTTACCTAGATTCGGTAATGAAACATCTACAAGAAAAGCACCAAGCTCAGAGGACACCAAAGATTCCTCACTTTTAGATTATTTCCTCAAGTGAACCACCTTGGCTAATTTTTGATGACATTGATTGTGCTAATATTCTCATTTTTTAAAAAACACCTTAAAACCATGAGCCAAGCTTACCAACAACCAATTTTTTTTTCTGGTGGGAATTTTGCCATAGCAAAGACCCACATCCTTATCAAGTACACACCCCACAACCAGAAAAGATTTAGGCAGGGGTAGGTTGCTAGGGGTTCGCAGGGGTTTGGGAGAAACTCTAGCTAAGATTCTGTGAAGTTGGAGAACCCCCAAATCCCACTCTCGGATGGCCCCGCCCACCCCATCCCTCCCCTCCCAGGAGTCCCCATGCGGCAGGGGTGAAATCCAGGAGGTTCCAACAGGTTCTGGAGAACCGGTAGCAGAAATTTTGAGTAGTTCAGACAACAGGCAAATGCCACTTCTGGCTGGCCCCAGAGTAGGGAGGGAATGAAGATTTTACAGTATCCTTCCCCTGGAGTGTGGCAGGAATGGAGATTTTGCAGTATCCTCCCCCTGCCATGCCCACCAAGCCACACCCACCAAGCCACAGCACGCCCAAGCCACGCTCACAGAACCGGTAATAAAAAAAAATTGGATTTCACCACTGCCACGCGGCCCATTTTGGATGCGGGTAAGTGCAGGGCAGACGCGGTGGCTCGGGCTAGGACGTTGAGCTTGTCGATCGAAAGGTCAGCAGCTCAGCGGTTCGAATCCCTAGTGCTGCTGTGTAACAGGGTGACCTCCTGTTACTTGTCCCAGCTTCTGCCAACCTAGCAGTTTCGAAAGCACGTAAAAATGCAAGTAGAAAAAATAGGGACCACCTTTGGTGGGAAGGGAACAGCGTTCTGTGCGCCTTTGGCATTGAGTCATGCCGGCCACGTGACTACGGAGACATCTTCGGACAGCGCTGGCTCTTCGGCTTTGAAATGGAGATGAGCACCGCCCCCTAGAGTCGGCAACGACTAGCACGTATGTGCGAGGGGAACCTTTACCTTTAAGTGCAGGGCATGCGCGGACTTTCAGGGAGGGTGAAAAACGGGCGTACTGGGGGTTCGGGAAGGCCAGAAACAGGCCCATTTTCGCCCTCCCAGAGGTTCGAGGAAAGCCTCTGGAGCCCGGGAAAGGCAAAAACACGCCCCCCCCACCATGGTGCAGGAGGTCAATTAGGCCACACCCACCATGGCCACGCCCACCCAGGAACCAGGCAGAGAACCCCTTGCTAATATTTTTGAAGCCCACCCCTGGATTTAGGGGTTCTCATCCAAACACTTCCTCGGTCTCTTGCCTACATACGATAGAGAGGACTAATTTGAATTCTCCTTAGATGTTACACTGGCAGATTACCGCTAACTTTTCTTTGATATGTAAATGGAGCCAGATTTGTCAGCAATTCATTGTAAGCAAAAGAAAGGCTTTTTTTTTGCTCCCAAAGTATAGAGATTACACACTTTGTCAACACGCATGTGGCCAACTGGGAGGCCTCTTTGTGGACACAAAAGCTTCTAAAAGGCCCAGAAGTCCTTCATGTGCAACTAGGGGTGAGCAGCCAAGAGAGAGAGAGAGAGAGAGAAGGTGGAGTTACACACTTCTCTGAACGGGGCAGCTGGAACACTTAATCAGAGTATCCAAGCGGGTAGATCCATATTTAGAGCTTTTCTCCGCTTGCACCATGCAAGTCCTTGAAATATCTTTATCTGGTGTGTTTTTTCCCCCCCTTTTTTTCTTTTGTCCTATCTCCGGCCCAGGAGCGAGCAGAGCGACTTAGTCATCATCGTAGAAGTGGACAGAGACAGTGCACCGTGACATGACATGGCCCTCTGCAGGGGACGAGCTGGTATGGTGATGGCACAAAGCTTGGCTTGACCATTTTGTAGGATGGGTCTCTCCTCTGACATTTCCTCCTCCTCTTCTTCCTCATCTCCTTCTTCCTCCCTCCTCCTCCTCTCCTTCTCCTCCTCTTTATCCCTCCTCCTCATCTCCTCCTTTCTCCTCTTCCTCCTCCTCATCTCCTTCTCCTCTTCTTCCTCCCTCCTCCTCCTGTCCTTCTTCTCCTCCCTCATCTCCTCCCTCCTCCTCCTTCTCATCTCCTCCTCCTTCTGTCCTCCTCCTCTTCCTCCTCCTCCTTCTGTCCTCCTCCTCCTCCTCATCTCCTTCTCTTCTTCTTCCTCCTTCCTCATCTTCTTCTCTTCATCCCTCCTCTTCATCTCCTCCTTTCTCCTCTTCTTCCTTCCTCCTCCTTCTCATCTCCTCCTCTTTCTCTTCCTCTCTTCTTCTTCCTCCTCATCTCCTTCTCTTCTTCCTCCTCCTCATCTCTTTCTCCTCCTTTCTCCTCCTTTCTCCTCTTCCTCCTCCTCTTCTTCCTCCTCCTCCTGTCCTTCTCCCCCCTCATCTCCTCTTCCTCTTCATCCCTCCTCTTCATCTCCTCCTTCTCTTCCTCCTCCTCCTCCTCCTCCTCCTCCGCATCTCCTTTTCCCCTTCCTCTCCTCTTCTTCCTCCTCATAGATACCTTGATGAAGGTATCTTTTCTTTTATGCACGCTGAGAGCATCTGCACCAAGACAAATTTCTTGTGTGTCCAATTACACTTGGCCAATAAAAAATTCTATTCTATTCTATTCTATTCTATTCTATTCTATTCTATTCTATTCTATTCTATTCTATTCTATTCTCAGCTCCTTCTCTTCTTCCTCCCTCCTTCTCTTTCTGACCTTTTCCTCCTCCCTTCTCATCTCCTCCTCCTCTTCATCCCTCCTTCTTCTTTCTCCTCTTCTTCCTCTCTCCTCCCGCCCCCCACCCCCACCCCCTTGTGACTGCTTTCTCAGGCAAGAGGAACTACAGGAAGAAAAAAAAAACATTTTCCCTGCAAATGAAAACATTCTGGAACTCCAAAGATGTCGCATTGTGCAGGGGCTTAAAAGAGGTTCCAAAAATGCCAAGATAGCCCCTCTGTGTTGCCTGAGAAGAGACCCTACCTCTTTCAGTCTGAGGTCAGGCTTGCAGTCATAAAGCTAATCTGGCAATCTCCTGGGCTTGAGGGCCACTCCTGAACTAATAGGATACAAATGGTTGGAAGAAACTATCCTTCTGGTTTCGGTTCCAAGTGGGGGGAAAAGACACCAGATTTATGGAAGTTGCTTGGAAAGGAGGTTTATGGATGAACAGGATCGCATGGTTTGAGATCCTGGGCAGAAAATGGGAAGAGATGCTGAAAGTGCCTGGGTTTTATACCTTCTGTTGGGCTTTGAATTGGAGCTTCTGTTCTGATTGGTTGTCAGACTCCCATGGGGTCATGCAGGGGTAACTTTGTAGGTTGTCTTGAGTCTCAGGCTTGGTTGACTCATGCTGGGTGATGATGTAATGAAAGGGCTTCAGGCAATTCCTACCATGGCTCTGCCTGAAGGAGGTAGATCTTTGTTATATAGAATAGACTCGCCCAGGCCTTCATGGCCCATTGACAAAGGGGCGGGCGCTGAGTTTTATTTCATTTTGTCACAACAGTATACACAAACATTGTCGTAAATAAAACAACATATCTTGAAGATATATATATATATATATATATATATATATATATATATATATATATATATATATATTTGTTTTCTGAGGTTTTCACGGGTGTTTGTATATAGGTCTTTGGTTGTTCGGGTTTTCTCCCGTGTAAAATTGGAAGTGTCTTGGCGACGTTTCGACGAAGTCTCATTCGTCATCTTCAGGCTTCAGCTTCGTGCTTCTGGGAGCAATGTGTGATCGCAGCTGTTTCTTCCTTTTAACTGCTAGTGGGGGTTTGAACTGATTGGGTGGGAGCTTGGCTGTGCTCTGATTGGATGGGGGTTTTTCTGTGCTCTGATTGGATGGGGGTGTGTCCTGTGTTGGTGGGGGCTTGGTTGTGCTCAGTCTAGTCTGTGCTGCAGGGGGATTTGAGCTGGTGAGCTGCATAGCTGTTGTTTGGCTTTGTGGTCGTGCTACATCTTCATAGTGGGTGTCAGTCTGCTGCATGAATGGATTGGAGGGGTTTGAAATGGCTAATGTTGCAGCTGCAGTCTGGCTTCTGGTCCTTGGTCGTGCTTCATGACTTCGTGCTTCACCCAAACCCACACTGATCATGAAGCACAACCAAGGACCAGAAGCCAGACTGCAGCTGCAACATTAGCCATTTCAAACCCCTCCAATCCATTCATGCAGCAGACTGACACCCACTATGAAGATGTAGCACGACCACAAAGCCAATGTAGCACGACCAATGTAGCACGACCACAAAGCCAAACAACAGCTATGCAGCTCACCAGCTCAAATCCCCCTGCAGCACAGACTAGACTGAGCACAACCAAGCCCCCACCAACACAGGACACACCCCCAGCCAATCAGAGCACAGAAAACCCCATCCAATCAGAGCACAGCTTTTATATATATATATATATATATATATATATATATATATATATATATATATATATATATATATATATATATATATATATATATATATATAAGCAAAAAAATATGCATCAACTATATTAATTTGATATAATAAAGGGAACAATAGGACAGGAACGGTAGGCACTTTTGTGCTCTTATGCACCCTCCTTATAGTCCTCTTAGGAATGGGGTGAGGTCAATGGTAGACAGTTTTTGGTTGAAGATTTTGGGATTTTGAGTAGAGACTATGGAGTCAGGTAATGAGTTCCAAGCATTAACAACTCTGTTACAGAAGTCATATTTTCTGCAATCAAGTTTGAAGCGGTTGACATTTAGCTTGAATCTATTTTTTGCTCTTGTAATATTGCGATTGAAGCTGAAGTAGTCTTTTACAGGAAGGATATTGCAATAGATGATTTTGTGTGTTAAACACAGGTCATGTTGAAGTCGACGGACTTGTAAGTTTTCTAATCCCAGGATTTCAAGCATCTGCTTTCCTTTTAGGGGAAATATTCTGCCCTTTTAATATTTCCTAAAATATCTCACTTCCCTAGGAGAAGGGTGGGTGCTAACTCCCTGCAATAGTCTTAAATGCAACCGGTCCTTTCAGATGCTGATGCGGCCCTCAATGAAATTGACCTTGACACTGAGGACCTACAGTGTGCTGGTATTGCATTGAGACCTCGATTTTGGAATACAGTAAGTGGATCGGTCCATTCTTTCTTTTCTACCTGGTTCAGCCTCCCGCTGTTGGCTTTCAACCTACCAGAGACGCCAGCCGTCCTCACTTACCAGCTGCCTGGGCAGTTTCACCGGAAGTGGGGAAATCTTCGTCGTAAGATTCATCGTTGGAGTCATCCCCCTCTACTGATGACCAGGCTCGGAGTTTGGCCTCAGCGATGGCAAACTGTTCAGCTACACCTGGGGAAGAAAAGGAGTGTTGTTATGTAGAGGCGGTGAAACGCAGCGGGGTAGAAATCACGGCGGAAGAGGTGCCAACCCTAAGGGCTGCCGTAGAAGTCGGAAATCCGAGCTTTGTACTTTACCAAACTGGAGTGACAAGCTGGGGGAAAATATTAATCTAGTAGTTTTCAGACCTTCAGCTGATTGATAAAAGGTTGGAAAGTCACCTGGGGAAAAAAATGTTCCATAATCGTATGATGGCGAACAGGTGGCATGCATAGCCATATTGGTGGGCACGCGAGCTTATGTGTGCACCGGCCAGCTGATTTTCGGCCCTTTTGGGCCCCACCAGAAGTAGGGAAATAGGCTGTTTCCTGCCTCCGGAGGGCCTCCAAGGGGAAGGAAAGGCCATTTCCACCCTCCCCAGGCCCCTAGAAAGGCTCTGGGCTCTGGAGAAGAGCAAAAAACGGGCCTATCGGGCCATCGCATGCCAGGAATGGGACAGGAAGGGAGGGGGTCTCGTACGCATGCACAGGGCGCATAGCATTACAGGTGTGGGCATGCGTGTGCATGACCCCCCTCCGCCTCCCCTCCTGCTCCTGGCATGTGATGGCAAAAAGATTAGCCATCACTGATATAGAACATAAAACAATAGAGTTAGAAGGGACCTTGGAGATCTTCTAGCCAATTCCCTGCTCAAGCCGGAGACCCTAAAGCAGTGACGGCGGACCTATGGCATGGGTGCCAGAAGTGGCATGCAGAGCGATTTCTCTGAGCATGCCAGCCATTGCCCATTGCTCTTCCAGGTTCTGGCACACTGGCCAGCTGGTCGTGTGCGCATGCATGCCAAAAACTTCTGTTCTGTCTCCTTCCCCACTTCAGAGCAATGAGCTGGCCTTTAGCCAGTGGATTCACAGCTCTTATCAGTCCTGGCAGAGAAATCACAGCTCTCTGCCAAAGTTCAAACAAATGACTCACAGAGTAAGACTTTCAGCTCTCTTTGAAATGGTTCAGCTAATTTTTGCTTCCCGTGGAATGAGAGCAGTCCCAAAGCTCCTTATATATCCTGTGGGGTGGGGCTTCTGCCCCACCCTTCCCTTTGATGATGCCGCCTCTCTAATCTTCTGAAGCGTGGGTCGATCCAAGCTTGATTATTATTATTGTCAGCTGGGTCTGAAGGTGTAGCCTGGGGAAGGGAGGAATCAGGGGATGATGGCCTCATTACGTCCTCCGACTGGTCTGGTTCTGGCTACTGGAGCCGGGCCAAAGGAATCAGTGCTCCTGAGATAAGCCTTACCAGCCCTTCCCCCTCATTCTCGGAGTCACTTTCAGGCATGGGGCCAGGTTCGGGGGCTGGAGTCACAACAAAAACTGGAAGACCAAGTGACCAATGCACATGTGCATGCCGGAAACCGGAAGCTCAGCTTCCCCATGCGCGCATGCATGCAAGGTTCGCCAACATTGCCCTATACCATTTGAGACAAAGGGTTATCCAGTCTCTTTTTGAAAACCTCTGGTGATGGAGCACGCACAACTTCTGAAGGCAAGCCATTCCATTTCGTTGATTGTTCTCGCTCTTAGGAAATGTCTAGATTGCTTCTCTCCTTGATTAGTTTCCATCGATTGTTTCTTGTCTTGCCTTTTGGTGCTTTGGAAAATAAGTTGACCCCCTCGTCGTTGTAGAAGACCCTCAAATATCAGAACACCTGCTATCATGTCACCCCCAGTCCTTCTTTGCATTACACCAGACATACAGACATAGCCAATTCCTACAATCATTCTTCATGTGTTTTAGCCTCCAGCCCCCTAATCATCTTTGTGGCTCTTCTCTACACTCTTTCCAGAGTCTCAGCATCTTTTTTTATATTGTGGTGACCAGAACCGGATGCAGTATTCCAAGTGTGACCGTACTAAGGCTTTGTAAAGGGGTACTAATACTTCATGTGAAGTAAAACTTTGTGTTGTGACCGAAGCCCAAGTAGTGATTCCCAAACACAATTCAGTCCTGAACAAACTTATTTTATTAAAATAGCCGAGAATTAATTCATTCTCAGCTTAGTCCAAAACAAATTCTTCATAAACAGTCCTTCGGCCTTATCACCAACCTTTGTTGTCTTTGGCAACCTGCCAAAGGCTTTTCTTGGCAAACCCCCCACAAAGTTCAAAAGACGCTGACAAGAAGCACTGGAATCAACATTGCTTTTCTACAAAGAACCCAATAGCTTGTTGCTGCTCTTTTAACCCTTATGCGAGGGGTCAATCATCTCCTGGCCTTACTCCCGAGTCCTCCTTTTTGCTTTAGGTGCTCTTGCCTTCTGGCAGCTCTTCCCATGCGTGCACCAGGAACAGGCTCCTCCTGTTCCTCTGCCTCTCTGCTGTCCGCCTCTGGAGGCTCCAGAGTTCGCTCCCAGTTGGCCCTGGCCCCATCTCTGCCTCCGATGCAGATCCCTCATCCAAGCCTTCCCCTGACTCCAGGCCTGGCCCATCATCCTCCCCAGCCTCCTCACTGTCCGACTCCGCTGCTAGCTCCACAGGCTGCTTGCGGACCACAATACTTCGCTTATGTAAGAAAAACAAGCTGATCTGGAAGGTGAGGTTAAACATGTCATCAGTGTGAAATCATTGTGTTACCCCAAGAGACTAAGTCCAACCCTACCTCCATGAATACCGTTGACCGTTATCTAGCACTCATTCAGATTTGACCATTAGTTGACTAAATTCTTGGATTAGAGGTAGCAATAGTAAACTCTTCTGTACCTAGAACTCAACAAATGTTCTTTGTTATTTGCACCTGGCATTAATCTAGAAGAGAAGAGTTTATAATATAATACAGTATAATATGAGAGTTGGAAGGGACCTTGGAGGCCTTCTAGTCCAACCCCCTGCCCAGGGAGGAAACCCTACACCACTTCAGACAAATGGTTATCCAACATGTTCTTAAAATCAAATCCAGTGTTGGAGCATTCACAACTTCTGGAGGCAAGTTGCTCCACTGATTAATTGTTCTTACTATCAGGAAATTCCTCCTTAGTTCTAACTTGCTTCTCTCCTTCATTAGTTTCCACCCATTGCTTCTTGTTCTGCCCTCAGGTGCTTTGGAGAATAGCTTGACTCCCTCTTCTTTGTGGCAGCCCCTGAGATATTAGAACACTGCTATCATGTCTCCCCTAGTCCTTCTTTTCATTAAACGAGACATACCCAGTTCCTGCAACCGTTCTTCAGGAACAGTTTATTGTTGCTATCTCTAATACAAGGGTTTAGTCAACTATCGGTCACAGAGGGCTGGACTTCAGTCTCTTGGGGCAACACAATGACTCCAAACTGATGACATGTTTAACCTCCACCTTCCAGCTCAGCTTGCTTTTCTCCTACACTTTTTTTTTTTGCTTTAACAGTTTTATTAGCTTATAATGTAATACAAAATACAAAAATACAAAAGCAAATAGGAAAAAAAGGGTGGGGGAGAAAGGCGTAGACTTCCAATTCTCTCTGGTGCAATAGAGCAGGGGTCTCCAACCTTGGTCCCTTTAAGACTTGTGGACTTCAACTTCCAGAGTCCCTCAGCCAGCAAAGCTGGCTGAGGAACTCTGGGAGTTGAAGTCCACAAGTCTTAAAGGGACCAAGGTTGGAGACCCCTGCAATAGAATAAGAAATATATATATTTGCAGTCATTTATTTAGAAATGCAAAGTACAAGATGATGAGAAAGGACACTCTTGTTCCAGTGTTTAGGGAAATTGGGCTGCAGAAAAAAGCCAATTCGTGTGGGATAGCTCTCCTAAGGAATAAGAATACTGGAGGAAACATAATTTAATTATTATATAATTATAATTTTATAATTATAATAATAAAGGCCAATAAAGTAGCTTTTTTTTTTCCCCTAACAGGGCTTATGTGCCTTTAACTGAAAACTTCCTGCCCGGGTGCCTTTCAATTGCATTGGTAACATAATCTGAATCCCTGCCAATGGCCCAGCTGTTTGTGAACTCATTGTCAAAGTGTATTATCTTCATTACGTTAAAAAATAAAATCTTTCTTAATTTTATTACCCACTTTATGAGTGCTTCTTAGAACATACATTTAATCGCCATAGATCAACTGCGGCGACATGCAAGAATGACTAAGTAAATTGAACTGGAATTGCTTTCGAAACAGACTGCAATGCCGCTCGGGTGTGCGTTTTGTTCGGGACGCGCTAATTAGAAAAATAGAGTCCTCTTGGTTGTTTTTTTCCCCTAACAGGGCTTATGTGCCTTTAACTGAAAACTTCCTGCCCGGGTGCCTTTCAATTGCATTGGTAACATAATCTGAATCCCTGCCAATGGCCCAGCTGTTTGTGAACTCATTGTCAAAATGTATTATCTTCATTACGTTAAAAAATAAAATCTTTCTTAATTTTATTACCCACTTTATGAGTGCTTCTTAGAACATACATTTAATCGCCATAGATCAACTGCGGCGACATGCAAGAATGACTAAGTAAATTGAACTGGAATTGCTTTCGAAACAGACTGCAATGCCGCTCGGGTGTGCGTTTTGTTCGGGACGCGCTAATTAGAAAAATAGAGTCCTCTTGGTTGTTTTTTTTTTCCTCAAGCTCTTTTTTCTGAGTATCCTCATTTCCCTTCTGCACGTAAGATTTCCCACACCCCTAAATTAAATCTGCACATCTCAACATCGCTTAAGATCGTGGGTGTCAAGCTTGATTTCATTGAGGGCCCGCATCAGGGTTGTGTTTGACTTTGGGGGTGGGGGGAGCAGGGGGGGGGCTGACCAGTTTGATGTCACTCCTGTTGGGGGATCCTATGGCGGCCCGAGGGCTCTGCCAGCGAAAACAGGCTCCCGAGCTCAGCTTTCACTGGCAGAGGGTTGCAGGAGGCCGTGGCAGCTGAAAACGGAGCTCAGGATCTCGTTTTCTCTGGCTGCTCCTTCGCTGTTTCCAGGGCGGCCCTGCGGGCTGGATCAAAGTACCTCGCGAGCCAGATCCTGCCCCTGGGCCTTAAGTTTGACACCCCTGACATAGATTATTTCTCCTTCTGAATAATATTGTGGGCCATTTAGAATAGATTAACAGAGTTAGAAGGGACCTTGGAGGTCTTCCAGTACAGTAGTGGAAAAAGTTTTTCTGTTTCCACCACTGGAAAAAGTTTTACTACCGGTTCTGTGGGTGTGG
Organism: Ahaetulla prasina; assembly: GCF_028640845.1. NCBI lineage: Eukaryota > Metazoa > Chordata > Lepidosauria > Squamata > Colubridae > Ahaetulla > Ahaetulla prasina. Next base: position 106,749,910 of record NC_080544.1, read on the forward strand.
CTTGGTGGGCGTGGCATGGCTTGGTGGGCGTGGCTTGGTGGGCGTGGCAGGGGAAGGATACTGTAAAATCCCCATTCCCTCCCCACTCCAGGGGAAGGATACTGCAAAATCTCCATTCCCACCCCACTCCAGGAAAGGTTACTGCAAAATCCCCATTTCCTCCCGATCAGCTGGGATTTGGGAGGCGGAGAATAGATGGGGGAGGGGCCAGTCAGAATTTTTACTACCGGTTCTCTGAACTACTCAAAATTTCTGCTACCGGTTCTCCAGAACTGGTCAGAACCTGCTGAAACCCACCTCTGTTCTAGTCCAATCCCCTGCTTTGGCAGGAAACCCTGCCACCATTTCAGACAAATGGTTATCCAACATCTTCTTAAAAACTTCCAGTGTTGGAGCATTCACAACTTCTGGAGGCAAGTAGTTACACTGTTTAATTGTTCTAACTGTCAGAAATTTCTCCTTAGTTCTAACTTGCTTCTCTCCTTGATTGGTTTCCACTCGTTGCTTCTTGTCCTGCTTTCATGTGAATTGGAGAATAACTTGACTTCCTCTTCTTTGTGGCAACCCCTGAGATATTGGAAGACTGCTATCATGTCTCTCCTAGTCCTTCTTTTCATTAAACTAGACATACCCAGTTCCTGCAAGCCCTTCTTTTTTTTAAATCCAACATCTTACAAACTTCCAGTGTTGAAGCATTCACAACTTCTGGAGGCAAGTTGTTCCACTGGTTAATTGTTCTCAGTGTCAGGAAATTTCTCCTTAGTTCTAAGTTGCTTCTCTCCTTGATTGGTTTCCACCCGTTGCTTCTTGTCCTACCCTTCCATGTCAGGCAGCTTTTTTTAATGGCTTATTTTTATTTTTTTTCAATGGTTGGCTAAAGACCAAGAATGAATGGCAGGATCCAATCTGGGTCAGTTACCAGGATCAGAGGTTTAGTCTTCCAAGCTTTCGGACTTGCGCCGCAACCCATCCTCAGGGAACTTTTCTCTCGCCAGAATGTGTGCTGGGTGCTTACTACCAGATTTCAAGAACACAAGAATCAAGATCACGTGAAGAGTTAATACCACTTTATAATGCCTTGGTAAGGCCACACTTGGAATACTGCATTCAGTTTTGGTCGCCACGATGTAAAAAAGATGTTGAGACTCTAGAAAGAGTGCAGAGAAGAGCAACAAAGATGATTAGGGGACTGGAGGCTAAAACATGAAGTACGGTTGCAGGAACTGAGTATATCTAGTTTAATGAAAAGAAGGACTAATGGAGACATGATAGCAGTGTTCCAATATCTCCGGGGTTGCCCCAAACAAGAGGGAGTCAAGCTATTCTCAAAAGCACCTAAGGGCAGGACAAGAAGCAATGGGTAGAAATTAATCAAGGAGAAAAAACTTAGAACTAAGGAGAAATTTCCTGATAGTGAGAACAATTAATAAGTGGAACAACTTGCCTGCAAAAGTTGTGAATGCTCCAACACTGGAAATTTTTAAGTGAACGGTCAGAGGAGGAGACCCAAGTTCATTGGTAGCCTCAGATTGCAGTGAACAAGGAAATACATTCAATTTCACCTCTACTAAGATTGTTGGCCGAGCAGGCACAAAAACAGCAGGAGAAATGATGGAAGCCTGGGGAAGGAGCCACTTATCAGTCAACTGGAGTGATGATTTACCACCAGATTATCTGGTACTCAGGAACCGAGGACTTGGCAGCACAAGGAAACAACAGGCAATAACCGGCCATCAACACCCCAATCAACAACTAAAAAGCTACACACAACCAGCCACCACATAAAATAACTACGCATAGAATAACTCAAAGTACACGTTCTGGTAGAGAGAAATTCCTCTACCCCTAGAGCCCCTAGCGGAAATTTTAAGTAGTTCGGAGAACCGGTAGTAAAAATTCTGACTGGCCCCGCCCCCATCTATTTTCTGCCTCCCGAGTCCCAGCTGATCAGGATGGAAGGGGGATTTTGCAGTATCCTTCCCCTGCCATGCCCACCAAGCCATGCCCACCAAGCCATGCCCCACCCGCCAAGCCACACCCACAGAAACCAGTAGTAAAAAAATTTGAAACCCACCACTGGTATATTTGCTTTCATTTGCGAATGAATTGTTTAAACCAGGGGTCTCCAACCTTGGCAACTTTAAGCCTGGCGGACTTCAACTCCCAGAATTCCCCAGCCAGCTTTAATGGTTCTGTTAAGTATGAGTTAATGTATTATAGGTGTTGGATCCACTTTCTCGATTCTCGAAAGTGTTCGTTTCATGGTACAGAATAGAGGTGGGATCACCTGGTGCCCCCCTTTCCCTCTAAAGGTAAAGGTAAAGGTTCCCCTCGCAGATACGTGCTAGTTGTTCCTTACTCTAGGGGGCAATGCTCACCTTCGTTTCAAAGCCGAAGAGCCAGCGCTGTCCGAAGACGTCTCTGTGGTCATGTGGCCGGCATGATTCAACGCCAAAGGCGCACAGAACGCTGTTACCTTCCCACCAAAGGTGGTCCCTATTTTTTCTACTTGCATTTTTTACATGCTTTTGAAACTGCTAGGTTGGCAGTTTCCCTCTACTACTGCTATAAACATTAAAGGATTCAACCAAGAGTAAGTCAAGGTCAGTCCCTTTGGAAATATGCATGCTCATTAGCTGCCGTATTGTTTACGGTTTTTTGACCTATAGAAAATATAAATTGTTGCCTGTTACTTGTGTTCCAATAGAAACCACTAGGTAAAGTTAAAGGTTCCCCTCACACACATGTGCTAGTCGTTGCCGACTCTATTGGGCGGTGCTCATGTCCGTTTCAAAGCCGAAGAGCCAGCGCTATCCGAAGACGTCTCCATGGTCATGTGGCCGGCATGACTCAACGCCAAAGGCGCACGGAACACTGTTACCTTCCTACCAAGGTGGTCCCTATTTTTTCTACTTGCATTTTTACATGCTTTTGCAACTGCTAGGTTGGCAGAAGCTGGGACAAGTAACGGGAGCTCACCCTGTTACACGGCAGTACTAGGGATTCGAACCGCTGAGCTGCCAACCTTTCGATCGACAAGCTCGGACATGACTGTTGCTATCTACCCTAGTGGTGGACTAGATCTGGAGTTCTCCCCCCATCTCATCCTGTGCAGAAACCCAAGGTCTGAGGGCAGGGTCCCCAAACTTGGCAGCTTTAAGACTTGTGGACTTCAACTCCCAGAATTCTCCCAATTCTCTTCAACTCCCAGAGAATTCTGGGAGCTGAAGTCCACAAATCTTAGAGCTGGCAAGTTTGAAGACCTCTGGTCTGAGGCTTTCAACTGAACCCCATTAACGTGTCTGTTGATTTGACCCGTCATTAGGCAGCTGAGCCCGTCCTTAACTAGGGGTGCACCACAGGCAACTAATTTGGAGCTCACAGCTGCCTGTGGGTGTCACTTCAGAGAGAGAGAGAGAGAGAGAGAGAGAGAGAGGCGATCAATGGCAGCAGCTTTCAGTGCCAGCCTTTCATCATTGGCTCCGAACTGCCTGGCAACCTCCGGCTGAATCATACAACATGCTGAGCTGTGGAGGGGCCCAGCTGGAAGATCCAGCATGATTGATTTGGAGATATTTTTTTTCCTGCTGCAATTCTAAATTTTAGAGTCGCTCAAAAGGAAGATGACCCTGCACTTAAGCCTAACTGCTTCTCAAGGGAGGGAGGGAGGGAGGGAGGGAGGGAGGGAGGAAGGAAGGAAGGAAGGAAGGAAGGAAGGGATAGGTAGATGGAAAGCTGGGAGGAGGAGGAGGGAGGAAGGAAGGAAGGAAGGAAGGAAGGAAGGAAGGAAGGAAGGAAGGAAGGAAGGAAGGAAGATGAAAGCGGGGTGGAGATGGAAAGGAGGAAGGAAGGGAGGAGGGAGGAATGGAGGAAGAAAGGAAGAGAGGGAGGGAGGGAGGGAGATGGGAAGGAAGGGAGGAAGATGAAAGCAGGGAGGGAGGGAGAAAGATGGAAAGGAGGAAGGGAGGGAGAAGGAAGGGAGGGAGGGAGGAAGATAGAAAGGTGGGAGGGAGTGAAGGAGTGAAGGAATGAAGGAAGAAAGGAAGGAAGATGAAAGCAGGGAGGGAGGGAGAAAGGTGGAAAGGTGGAAAGGAGGAAGGGAGGAAGGAAGGGAGGGAAGGAGGGAGGGAGATAGAAAGGTGGGAGGGAGGGAGGGAGGGAGGAAGATGAAAGCAGGGAGGGAGGGAGGAAGATGGAAAGGTGGGAGGAAGGAAGGAAGGAAGGAAGGAAAAGATTAATCCTTCTCTCTCAACCCAACTCACTTTATAGGATTGTTATTATGAGGAAAATATAAGGAGGAAGGTATGTTGGATACGTTCAAAAGTAATAAAAACACAGGAGAAATAAACGCAACCAACCAACCCAGCAGGCGAAGAAGGGTCAGGGCCTGAGAAAATACTTTCGTTCTCCCACAATGTCTCCCAGAAAGACAAATCTTATCTTCTCCAAGCAAGGGGCCTCTAGGCCAGCCGGTGTGATAAAGCTGGAATTTGAGGAATGTTCAGCATTGTTTTCTGGCCAAGCAATGGACCAATAGAGAAGTGGGGAGCATGTCCCCCATCTCCTTTGTGGCCTCCAGAGCAGGGGTCTCCAACCTTGGCCACTTTAAGCCTGGCGGACTTCAACTCCCAGAATTCCCCAGCCAGCTGAATCTGTTTCTTTTTCTCTTAATCTCTTAAAGTGGAGAGATTGCAGAGGAAGGGATTACAAGAGAGTAAGCTTTTCTGGCTGGAGAATTCTGGGAGTTGAAGTCCAACAGGCTTAAAGTGGCCAAGATTGGAGACCCCTGCTCCAGAGCATCAACACACACACACAACTTTGTGTGTGTGTGTGTGTGTGTGTTGAAAAGTTAAAATAGGGGCCTACAATCTCGCAGAGGCTCAAAGCACCCTAGAGGGAGTTCTCCACTTCCAACCGTAAGGGAGTCTGCTCATCAGGTTTGTAATTTGTGACCGTTGTAAAGTGGGTCACTGTTGTGTCTTGTCCGCTCTCACAGCAGCCGGGGCCTTCTTATCTGCTCCCGAACACGGAGGAATGTATGCCTCCCGGCCCCAGTCCTGGCTCCATGCCCAGACAAGCTGAAGAGGAGGGGGCACCTCCCGGTCCCAGCCCTGGCTCCATGCCCAACCAGGCTGCAGAGGAGGGAGCACCCCCCGGCCCCAGCCCTGGCTCCATGCCCAGGCAAACGGAGCAGCTAGACCCCTCCCCCTCCTCCACAGTATGTGAGCCTGAGAAAAAGTTTACTTCCAACAGCTGCTGATTGGAGTGACCCTCGCATCAGAAGACTGGATAGGCGGAGGCAACAGAAGGAAGGGAGGGGCAGGCCTTAATGAGCGCTGAGTCATGGAGCCACACCCCATGGCCTATATAAAGGATCTGCTTTCTGGCAGTCTCTGAGTCAGGCAAAGTCGAACTTATCTTGCTGAAGTCACTTACTGGTCTCCTGCCTGCTCTGAGGACTTTGCTAGGACTTTGGCAGAGCTGCAGAGGCACGCCTGATTCGGATTTCCCTGACCCGGCCGTCAGCGGAGGAGTGGGACACGACAGTCACCCACACGACGGGCCTCATTTTTTTGTTGCGGCGGTTGTGAAATCGTCACAGTCATAAAGCGACCGTGGCACTTGTAAAGCGAATGCCACAGTCGTTAAGTGAACCCATGGGGTGGTGGTGCTATGGGTCGGTTTGGTCGAAAACCAGAAGTAAACGCCGGTTTTCAGTGAAAGCATCGTAAAATGAGGTCATGGGACCATAGAGTGCTACACTCCTGCGTGAGCAGGGGGTTGGACTAGATGACCTCCAAGGTCCCTTCCAACTCTGTTACTGTTATTATTATTAAACAGGCATAAACTGGTTCCCAACTGGCCAAAATGGGATCATGTGACCATGGTGGGGGGGGAGGGGAGTTGTTAGAACTTCTGCACTAGCTAATGAATACCCCTTTGGAGGTCCATGGTAAACTTGACCGGTCACTAAGCAATTGTCATAAATCAAGGATTACCCATATTGCACCATTTAATTCCAAACACAGATAATATCAGAATAACAGAGTTGGAAGGGACTTCAGAGGTCTTCTAGTCCAACCCCCTGCTTAAGCAGGAGACCCTGCACCATTTCGGACAAATGGTTCTCCAATCCCTTCTTAAGAACCTCCAGTGTAAGTCCTCGAGTTATGAACCGCAACCGAGCCCAAAATTTCCATGGCTCAGTAAGACAGTTGTGAAATGAGTTTTGTGCCATTTTACAACCTTTCTTGACACCGTTGTTAAGGGAATCGCTGCAGTTACGAACCTGGCTTCCCCAGATTGACTTTGCATGCCAAGAAGCTCGCCAAAGGGGATCATGTGACCCAGGGGTGAAATGTAAAATTTGTTACTACCGATTCTGTGGGCGTGGCTTTGGGGGGGGGGTTAATGTGACTGAGTGAGCGTAGCCAACTTTTTTTTTTAAACTTCTAAAAGCATTTTTTTCTCCAACCTCTTCAGCTGAAAAAATGCTTTTAAAGGGTTTTAAAGGTTTCTGACGATCCCAGCTGAGCCGCGCGATCATCAAAGGCTTTTTTTTTTTTTACTTTTAAAAGCATTTTTTTTGGCCGAAGAAATAAATGCTTTTAAAAGTAAAAAAAAACAACCCTCTGATGATCGCGCAGCTCAGCTGGGCCGGGTGGGGGGGACGACAGGAATTTTTGCTACCGGTTCTCCAAATCACCCGCCGCTAACGCTACCGGATCGCACGATCCGGTCCGAACCGGGAGCATTTCACTCCTGATGCAACCCCGGGACACTGCCACCATCATAACTAGGAGCCAGTCGCCAACCGTCTGAATTTTGATCGGGTGACCATGGGGATGCTGCAATGGTGGTAAGCGCGAAAAGCACTTTTTCAGTGTCGTTGTAACTTTGAATGGTCCATAAACAAAAGGTTAAACAAAATTATAGGGAAAATTTGTCTTTTCCTCTCTGATGTTGCTACACAATAACAGCCCCGGAAGGGACCTTCGAGGTCTTCTAGTCCAACCCCCTGCTCACACAGAAGACCCTGGCTATACCATTTCAGCAAATGGTTGTCCAAGTCTCTTCTTAATAACCTTCAGTGTTGGAGCACCCATAACTTCTGGAGGCAAGTCATTCCACTGGTTAATTGTTCTAACTGTCAAGAAATTTCTCCTTAGTTCTAAGTTGCTTCTCTCCTTGATTAGTTTCCGCCCATTGATTACAGACCCCTCGCATCCTGGACATAAATTGTTTCAACTCCTACCCTCAAAACGACGCTACAGAGCACTGCACACCAGAACAACTAGACACCAGAACAGTTTTTTCCCCGAAGGCCATCACTCTGCTAAACAAATAATTCCCTCAATACTGTCAAACTATTTACTAAATCTGCACTACTATTAATCTTCTCATCGTTCCCATCACCCATCTCCTCCCACTTATGACTGTATGACTTTAACTTTGTTGCTTGTATTCTTACGATTTATATTGACTGTTTCCTAATATGATTCAATTGCTTATTTGTACCCTATGACTATCATCAAGTGTTGTACCTTATGATTCTTGATGAACGTATCTTTTCTTTTATGTACACTGAGAGCATATGCACCAATAAAAATTCCTTGTGTGTCCAATCACACTTGGCCAATAAAATTCTATTCTATTCTATTCTATTCTATTCTACTCTACTTTCTCTTCTCTTCTCTTCTCTTCTCTTCTCTTCTCTTCTCTTCTCTTCTCTTCTCTTCTTCTCCTCTCTCCTCTCCTCTATTCTATTCTAGTCTAGTCTAGTCTAGTCTAGTCTGTTCTCTTGTCTTGTCTTGTCTTGTCTTCTCTACTCTACTCTATTTTCTATTCTATTCTGTTCTGTTCTATTTTCTCTTCTCTTCTCTTCTCTTCTCTTCTCTTCTCTTCTCTTCTCTTCTATTCTCTTCTCTTCTATTCTATTCTATTCTATTCTATTCTATTTTTGTCCTGCCCTGAAGTGCTTTGGAGAATAGCTTGACTCCCTCTTCTTTGTGGCAGCCCCTCAGATATTGGAAGACTGCTATCATCTCTCCCCTGGTCCTTCTTTTCATCAAACTAGTCATACTCAGTTTCTGCAACTGTTCTTCCTATCTTTTAGCTTCCAGCCCCCCATCTTGGTCATTGTTGGGGTGATGCCACCCACTTCAGCCTCCCACAACTTCCTTCAAAAGTTTCCTGGCTGCAGAAAATTTGCCTGACACCCCCTTCCCTTTGCCTCTCCCTTGCTTTGAGTCAATTGTTCACACACACACACACACCCAACCCAGGCAGCTAAATGAAGGACAACCAAGTTGAAAAACTAGCCTCCTTTAATTAAGGGAGTAACTGGGGAATCAGCTCAAACGCATCAATCTTCATTTGCTACTTGACAGGCTGGGAAAGAAAAGGTGGAGCAGAAGAGAGACGGAGCCGTCCCGGGGAAAGCACAAAAAATAAAAATAAAAGACGGCAAATATACTGCATTTGGCAAGGTTTGAGCAAAACTCTCCCCCCCCTCCTCTTTCCCTGGGACTCTAGATAGAGCAGCTGACTCAGAACAGCTTGAAGACAGATAAATCTGCAATGTCCTGGCATGTCATTGGACCGTCTGTCCGCAATGCCAGGCATGACCTGAGTTTGTCAGGAAGGACCTTGGCTTGAGGTGACTTGAGGAAAAGGGCTACGGCAAGTGGAAATATTTCACCAGGAGCTGTTCCTAAACCTTGGGGCACGAAGCTGGTTGAAACTTTGCAACAACCAATGGCGTTTCCCTGACTCTTTACAGCAGGGGTGTCAAACTCAAGGCCTGCAGGCCAGATTCAGCCCGCGGGTTGTTTAGATCTGGCCCTGGAAACAGCGAAGGACCTCCCTGCGGTGCCTCTGCCAGCGAAAACTGAGTTCGGGGAGGCTGCGCGCGGCCCGCACGGGCTCTGTTTTCGGCTGCGACAGGCTCCTGCAGCCTCCTGGGGCAAAATCAAATGTCTCACTTAACGACATAAATTTTGGAGTCAGTGGTGGTCATAAGTGGAGGGCTACCTGTATCATATCTGGGCTGTTAAATCTCCTGCTCTGTTCACACAATGACCATCTTTCCCATTTCTGATTTACATTACATGCAAAACTCTAGACAGCCAGCAGGTGGCAACAGTAGTTGTCTAAAACTAATTATATGCTTCTCGTCTAGTGGTGGACTGGAGTTTTGCAACCTAGATCTTTTTAAAAATCTACATTATGCTCAAAAATCTAGATAACCAGCAGGTGGCAGCAGTAGTTGCCTAAAATTAATTATATGCTTCCTGTCTAGTAGTGGACTGGAGTTTTGTAATCTGGACCTTGAGTTTCCAGCAAGAAACTCAACTTCCCATTTCTGGTTTAAACTATGTGCAAAACTCCAGGTAACCAGCAGGTGGCAGAAGTAGTTGCCTAAAACTGACTCTATGATGCCCTCTAGTGGTCATCTGGAGTTTTGCAATCTTGGTGCCAGCAGCATAATAAGCAAAAAACCCAAATTATACCGATAACACCTCCCTTTCTGGAGCCTGGTCCAACCACAATCAAGATTAACAAGCAAGAATGAATAAACTTACATGAAAGCAATAAAAACAGCACATATCATGTTATATTAACAACACTTGTTCATCTCCTGGGTTTCAAAATTTAGGGGAGTTCATTGCCTTCATGCACCCCCTTGTAAAAAGATTTTCAGGATTCACACAAAACACTGAAGAGTATACTAAAGAAAGAATCAAGGATCTGCCAGCTCATTCATACATACAAATTGAAACAAATAAGGTTAACATTTGCCAAACTTAGTATGTTGTGTATGCACAGCAACTAAGTCTTTAACTGAGTGGGTTAAATATGTTGTGTGAATGCAATCACTCAGCCAGCACTGCATTAGCCTGTTATCTGTTACCTGGCTTTGCATAACAGACTAGGTCAGTGTTTCTCAAAAGGCAAATTTAAAGAATTAAAATCCACTCATCTTAAAAGTTGCCAAGTTTGGTAAACCCTACACTAAACCATGATCTCCCATGTGGGCTGGGCTGGCATTGCTAGCTGAGCTGCAAAGTGGTAGCCCAGGTTTAAACTAACCAAGTTCAGCATCAGGGGTGGGTTGTTCCCGGTTCGGTCCGGTTCTTGTGAACTGGTAGTAACGGCGGTGGGGTGAGGCTCCACCCACCTGCCCAGACGTCATCATGAATGATCTGCGCATGCGCTCCCGTTGCGAACCGGTGGTGGAGGTAAGTAGAACCTGAACTGACTTGATGATAATACTGAGGGTCATTCAGAGCCAGTTTGGTCTAGTAGTTAATGCATCAGATGTTGTGACCCAGGTCCAAGTAGGTAGTAGGAAACTCAGTCCGTGAAAAAACAAACAAACTTTATTCGAACAGCTGAGAATTACTTCATTCCCAGCGTAGTTCAACTAAATTAAAACAAATTCCTCCCAACACTAATTCCTCAGTCCTATCGCAAACCTTGGTCCAATTAGGCAAACTGCCAAAGGCCTTTCTTGGCAAATGTTCAGAAGTCACCAAAATAAATGCAAGACGTAGATGAAGCAGAAGACGCAGCTACCAACGTTGTTTTCCAGTAAAGCCCAAACATCGTTGCTGATCTTTTAAGCCTTATGGGAGGAGCCAATCACCTCTTGGCCTTACTCCTGAGTCGTCCTCTTTGCTTGAGCTGCTCTTGCCTTCTGGCAGCTCTTCTCATGTGTGCATTAGGAACAGGCTCCTCCTGTTCCTCTGCCTCACTACTATCAGTCTCTGGAGGCTCTGGAGTCTGCACCTCACTCCCCGATGGCCCTGGCCTCACCTCAGCCTCATTGCTGTCCGACTCCGTTGGCAGCTCTGCAGGCTGCTGACGGACCACAATATCAGACTAGAAACCAGGAGAAAGTGAGTTCTAGTCCTGCCTTAGGCATGAAGGCCAGTTGGGTGACTTTGGACCAATCCCCAGGAGATGATGCATTCTAGTCCTGCCTCAGGGATGAAGCCCACCTGGGTGACTTTGGATCAATCACCAGGAGCCGGTGGGTTATAGTCCTGCCTTAGGAATGAAGGCTGGCTGGATGACTTTGAGCCAATCCCTCTGTTGTGACTCGTCCTCCCTCTTCTCCTCAGCTGGGCCCCTCCCATCTCCAACCGGGCCTTTTATCAGACTCCGAGTCTGATAATGAAGATGAACGGCCTGTCATGACTCCAGCCCCCAGCCCTGGCCCCATGCCCGGAGAGGATTCAAGGAGTGAAAGGAGAACCCCAATAAACCTCACTCATACAGCGTGTGTTCCTTTGGCTCAGCCTTCAGAGCAGGAAGCCAGCCAGGTGGTGGAATTACCCGGGCCTACTCCCTCTGACCCCTCCCTTTCCCAGACGCTGACAGCAGATCCAGCTGAAGACAATTCAGCTTGGGAGGACCCTCACTTCCGGAGATCTGAGAGGCGACGCCAGCAGAAGGAAGGGTGGGGCAGGCCTGGATAAATGCTGAGTCATGGAGCCACACCCCACAGCCTATATAAAGGACCTGCTTTTGGCATTCCAACCTTGAGTCAAGCAAAGTCTCATCTAGTTTGCTGATACCGGACTCCTATCGCTGAAGTCACAACTTGGACTCCTGCCTGCCCTGAGAAACCTCGAAGGAACTTGGCAAGCTGCAGAGGCTTCGTTGCCAAGTTTGTTACGGACTTCCTTGACTCGTTTGTCGGAGTAGGGGGTGGGACACGACACCCTCTCTCTCAGCTCAACCCATCTCACTGGGTGGTTGTTGTAGAGAAAAAAGTAGGCGGAAGGGATATTAGGTGTGTTGGCAGCCTTGAGTTTTTTATAAACAAAACTAAAAGCAGGATAAAAATCAAATAAATAAAAGAGCACAATTCAACCGTGTCTTTAAGAGGCACGCAAATAAGAAAGGCAGACAGACACCCCCCCACTTTCCCTGGCCAGAATTCCTCAGAATGGCTGGCTGGGGAATTCTGGGAGCTGAAGTCCACACAGCTTAAAGTGGCTGAGGTTGAGAAACACCGGTCTACTGTCATAAAAGCTGGGCCAAGGGTGGGAGCTGCCTTCTCCATCCTGTCCTTATTTATCCCATGGAATGGCTATTCCTGCCTGTCCTCTTCTCCCCTCAGCTGACAAGCTGTCAAAATGCAAAAAAAACAACAACAGCAGTTCAGCCATTAAAGCCAATGCACAGCTTGGACGATGGCCATAACCCCTGCTAACCCTTTGCTTTACAAAGCGGGATGTCTTCTCCCCAAAAATCAATTGCACGGGCCTTGCTAGGACCAAGGCTTTGAATTAAATGGAGACATCTCTCCCCTGCCTCAGCTTAAGAAGGTCAGGAGAGAGTTAAATTCTTCTCTGGCTTTTTGGAGTGACTCAGATGCTGGGCTTGGTAAAGCTCGGCCAGGTAAGGACAAAGCCAGCCTCTTCAGAACAACAGGATAACAAGAGCTGGGACCTTGGAGGTCTTCTAGTCCAACCCCCTGCTCAAACAGGAGAGCCTATACCGGGGTAGTCAACCTTTTTATACCTACCGCCCACTTTTGTATCTCTGTTAGTAGTAAAATTTTCTAACCGCCCACCGGTTCCGCAGTAATGCGCCATGTATCATCATCTGCGCATGCCTCTCGCGCATCATGGATTGGGTTTGTGGGAGCGCCGGCCACCAGCTCTGCTTGTCTGTTACAGCTGGGTAGTGTGGGGGGGAGATGCACGAGCTATTCTGGGACGAGGCTCTTTTGTTTGCGGTCGCACTATAGCGCCATTTAGTTTCACTTGCGTAACGTGAACTAAACTTTTGCACGGGCGGTACAAATAGTATATTTTCAGAAATTTAAATTGTCACGGGGAATTTTATGAAAACCTAATGTTTTTAAATAATGTTATGATTTTTTTTTAAAAAGTCAATTAAATTTAAAAAAAAGGAAAGTGCTTCAGTATCGGACAAAACCCCTACCGCCCACCATGAAAGCTGGAACGCCCACTAGTGGGAGGTAGGGACCAGGTTGACTACCACTGGCCTACACCGTGGGTGTCAAACTCAAGGCCAGCGGGCTGGATTTGTCCCACGAGGTGCTTAAATCTGGCCTGCTGGGCCGTCCTGGAAATATCGAAGGACCGGCTTCCGCAGTGCCTCTGCCGGCCAAAACGGGCCACCGAGACCCTGCAAGGCCCCATTCATGGCCCATGTTTGGCCGGCAGAGTTCTGCTGGAGATTGGAAAGGCCAAAAATGGGCTGCGCGGAGAATTACAATGCTGATCCAGCCCTGGAAGAAATCCAGTTTGACACCCCTGCAATTTCGGACAATTGGCTATCTAACCTCTTCTTAAAAACTTCCAGTGATGGAGCGCACCCACAGCATCTGGAGGCAAGTCATTCCACTGATTAATTGTTCTGTCAAGGCATTTCTCCTTATTTCCAAGTTGGATCTCTCCTTGATGAGTTTCCACCCACTGCTTCTTGTCCTGCCCTCAGGTGCTTTGGAGAATAGCTTGACCCCCTCTTCTTTGTGGCAGCTTTTCAAATATTGGGACTTTGCTATCATGTCAAGTTCAGCTTGCGTAGAGAGAGAGAGAGAGAGAGAGACAGGCAGGGAGGAAGAGAGACAGAGCTGGTCCAAAATATATGACCCCTGAGTCTCCCGACGACCCACATATTCAAAGGCACCAACCTAATTTTTTTTTTTAAAAAAAAAACCTTGGTGATTCAAGAAAAGAAACATCTCCCCGGGTGCACGCTGACATTGTTCTGTCTCTCTGGGTGCCAATCGTTCAAACGTTGCCCAAAGCAAACCAGCCAACCGCAATGAAAACAAACCTCCGCGATGAAATTGGCAGCTTCGACCGCTGCCCAAAACTTGGTTGATGTTTTGGGTTTGTTTGTTTTTTTAAAGGGAAGTGTCATTTTTAACCGAGATGTGGGTTTGGTTGGCCAAGCTGCGGCTTCCAAAGAGATGCTTAAAAATAAAGCCTCATTCTTGGAAGTAAGATTTTTTTTAAAAAACAAGTTTTTATTGATTTTTTAATTTCCACACACACACACACAGAGAGAGAGTTTATGAACAGAGGAATGGCCATATCATATCTTATACAACTTAACACATCCAAATACATTTTACTTAGTTACAATTTTTGCCAGAGTATTCTTTTTCCATATTTTAATCATGTCCAAATATTTCCATGCTCATTTATATAAATCACATCTTCTTTCGCCCTCGAGTTCTAATTTCTCCATTTTTACTAATATTTATTCTCTTGTATTATTTTGTTAGCTAGTTCAGTTTTTATCCTGATATATTCAAACATGTTCGGGGTTGTCTTTCTTCCATTTCATCTTTTTTTGTTTTACGGCAATCTTTCTCCTCCTCCTCCTTCCTCTCCCTCCCTTCTTTTATCCTTCCTACTTTCTTCTCTTCTCTCCTACTCCTTCTCTACTTGGAGTAGGAGATTTTGAACGGATGGAAAAGGAAATGGATAAACACCACGGCATGAATGAGGTTCCTCTGGGCCCTTGTTCTGCTGGAGAGGGGCTTTAAAAAGAATAATAATAATCAGGAGGCAGCTCACTCATTTTCATTCAGTATATGCTCCAAACCTGGGGAAATTTCAGATGGGCTTGGATGGTCCCTTGACTGAGCTACTACAGAACCAGTGGTGGGATTCAACCAGTTTGGACTGATTCAGGAGAACTGGTAGTTAAGTTGCTGGCTGGGCCCTCCTCTCCCCACCCCTTCCAGGAGTCCCCATGCACCCCATTTTCACTCCCAGGAGGCTGCAGGGAGACCTACTAGGCCCAAAAAAGGGCGAGGGAGCGGTGCGTTAGTCCCCCCCTCCTCCGCGGCCCATTTTTGTCCGGGGTGGGGATTGCAGGAGGCCGAGTGCTGCTAGGAGTGGGGAGGGAATGGGGATTTTGCAATATCCTTCCCCCAGGAGTGGGGAGGGAATGGGGATTTTGCAATATCCTTTCCCGAGGAGTGGGTTGGGAATGGGGATTTTGCAATTTCCTTCCCCCAGGAGTGGGGAGGGAATGGGGATTTTGCAATATCCTTCCCCCAGGAGTGGGGAGGGAATGGGGATTTTGCAATATCCTTCCCCGAGGAGTGGGGTGGGAATGGAGATTTTGCAATATCCTTCCCCCCAGGAGTGGGGAGGGAATGGGGATTTTGCAATATCCTTCCCCCAGGAGTGGGGAGGGAATGGGGATTTTGCAATATCCTTCCCCCGCCATGCCCACTAAACCGCACCCACCAAGCCACGCCCCACAGAACCGGTAGTAAAAAAAAAATTGGATTTCACCACTGGGTATAGCCCAGCCTTTTTCCAGACCAGCATTAAAGACAGACTGGTGCCAGCACACCTGTAGTGGGTTTCAAATTTTTTTACTACTGGTTCGGTGGGTGTGGCATGGTGGGTGTGGCATGGCTTGGTGGGTGTGGCTTGGTGGGTGTGGCAGGGGAAGGATACTGTAAAATCTCCATTCCCTCCCCACTCCAAGGGAAAGTTACTGCAAAATCTCCATTTCCTCCTGATCAGCTGGGACTTGGGAGGCAGAGAATAGAGTGGGGTGGGGCCTGTCAGAATTTTTACTACCGGTTCTCCGAACTACTCAAAATTTCCGCTACCGCTTCTCCAGAACTGGTCAGAACCTGCTGAAACCCATCTCTGCAGCACACCTTAACCAAACATGATTTTAATCTGCCCCCCCCCCCCATGGTGGGGCAGAGAGATGATGGAATAGCCCATCTACTTGGGACTTTACGGAAAAGGCAAAACACACATCACGATAACAAAACAATACAATCTGTCACAATGACATTATAGTACAAACAACCTGTTTCTAAGCTAGTACCATCCTAGATCTTGTGTTGTTCTATGAGTCTCTTTGTCCTCAAGGATAACCAGTATTTGTGTAAATCAGAGGTGGAGAACTATGGCCCCCCTTATGACTTGTGGACTTTAATCCCTAGAATTCCTGGGCCAGCATGGCTGACTCAGGAATTCTGGGAAGTCCACAAGTCATAAAAAGGCCATTGTTCTGTTCTTGCTATATACACCAATTATATGCAGGGGGACATGACAGTCATAGTTCCCCCCATGCCTGATGTAAGTGAATGAAGTCACATGCACCAAGAATTCAGCTAGGCTGAAATGGAAGACTTTGGATTCCAGCAAGAAGTTAACTACTTGTTGTGACCCAGGCCCAAGTAGGTAATAGGAATCTCAGTCAGTGTAAAAACAAACAAACTTTATTCGAACAGCTGAGAATTACTTCATTCTCAGCGTAGTTCAACTAAATTAAAGCAAATTCCTCCCAACACAATTCCTCAGTCCTATCACCAACTTTGGTCCAAACGTTCAGAAGACACCGATACAAAATAAATTCAACAAGACGAAGCTATCAATGTTGCTTTCCGGCAGAGAGCCCAAACGCCGTTGCAGGTCTTTCAAACCTTATGGGAGGGGCCAATCATCTCTTGGCCCTACTCCTGAGTTGTCCTCTTTGCTTGAGCTGCTCTTGCCTTTTGGCAGCTCTTCTCATGCATGCATTAGGAACAGGTTCCTCCTGTTCCTCTGCCTCACTACTGTCAGCCTCTGGAGACTCTGAAGTCCGCACATCACTCCCTGATGGCCCTGTCCCCACCTCTGCCTCCGACGCAGAGCCCTCATCCGGGCCTTCCCCAACCTCCAGGACTGGCCCATGTTCTTCCTCAGCCTCATCGCTGTCTAACTCTGTTGCCAGCTCCACAGGCTGCTGGCGGACCACAACACTACCCTGCATT
Organism: Ahaetulla prasina; assembly: GCF_028640845.1. Taxonomy (NCBI): domain Eukaryota; kingdom Metazoa; phylum Chordata; class Lepidosauria; order Squamata; family Colubridae; genus Ahaetulla; species Ahaetulla prasina. The sequence goes on from NC_080544.1 coordinate 106,766,693, forward strand.
GTCTGTAAACAGTTCTGTTTGTGTGAAATGCTAGTATTTGAGATGGGTGGGCTTCAAAAATTTTAGCAAGGGGTTCTCTGCCCGGTTGCTGGGTGGGCGTGGCCATGGTGGGCGTGGCCTAGTCAGCCTCCTGCACAATGGCAGGGGAGCGTTTTTGCCCTCTCCGGGCTCCGGAGGCTTTCCTCGAGCCTCCAGGAGAGTGAAAAAGGCCTCCCCAGCCTCTGGAGGCTTTCTGGAGACCCCCTTCCCGAACTTCCGGTAGGCCCGTTTTTTGCCCTCCCTGAGCCTCTGCATGCACCCTGCACTTACCTGCATCCAAAATGGGCTGCGTGGGGATTCCTGGGAGGGGCAAGGCAGGGCAAGGTGGGCCAGCCAGGAATGGGATTTGGGGGTTCTCCGAACTGCACAGAATCTCAGCTAGAGGTTCTCCTGAACCCCTGCGAACCCCCACCCCTGATTTGAGGCCATGGTTTCCCGTGATGTGATGTACGGTTTTCCTATGCATATTTATTTCTATTTGCAAGCAAGTTCCCCTGTTATTATTCATCAGAACCACTCAGAAACAAGCCGTAGCTAGGAACCAGTCTTAATGAACTAATTAAGTCTTAATGAACTTCCTCCCAACACTTAACTTCTACTAGGATCTGATTAAGGTTGCAAATGAGCAGTGGGAAACATTTATAAAATATCCAGGCAAAATCCAATTAAACAATCATGACTTTGACCTCCAAACATCAGCCTGGAATTCATTTCTCCTGCGTTTTGGTTCTATCTAGCTCAGGGGTGTCAAACTCAAGGCCCGGGGGCCGGATCCGCTTAGATCTGGCCCGCAGGGCTGCCCTGGAAACAGCGAAGGATCGGCCTGCTTCTGTCAGCGAAAACCGCGCTCGGGAGGGCTGTGCATGGCCCTCCTGAGCTCAGTTTTCACTGGCAGAGGGTTGCAGAAGGCCATCACACCCAGAAATTTTTGTTGTTGTTAGTTGTGGTGTCCGACCCATCGTGACCCCACGGACAATGTTCCTCCAGGCCTTCCTGTCCTCTACCATCCTCTGGAGTCCATTTAAACTCATGCCGACTGCTTCAGTGACTCCATCCAGCCACCTCGTTCTCTGTCGTCCCTTTCTTCTTTCGCCCTCAATCTTTCCCAGCATTAGGCTCTTCTCCAGGGAGTCCTTCCTTCTCATTAGGTGGCCAAAGTATTTGAATTTCATCTTCAGGATCTGGCCTTCTAAAGAGCAGTCAGGGCTGATCTCCTCTAGGACTGACTTGTTTGATCGCCTTGCAGTCCAAAGGACTCACAGGAGTCTTCTCCAGCACCAGAGTTCGACGGTCTCCATTCTTTGGCACTCAGCCTTTCTTATGGTCCAACCTTCACAGCCATACATTGCAACTGGGAAAACTATAACCTTTCACCCAGAAATAGAACTTGCCAAAAGAACACTTAAAAATGGACGTGACCCTTCTGGGGAGGTTATCAAACCAAACTTCTCCAGAAGATCTGAAGGCTGAGACGTTCCAGGAACCAAGCAGTTCAGTAGCTGCGGATTCACCAGTTGAGTAATAGGTCCGAGTACCGTGTCAGCATACAGAAAGTTGGCTCGATTGAATAAGCGATGGTGAACTTCACCGTGAATTAAAGATGTCGGGGAAGCGCAACAAACCATGTGTCTGTAAATCACCCCATCTGCCTCCCACCACTTGGAAGCTGCTTAGCAGAGATGGGGCTTTCTTCCCCAAATGCATTACAAACCAGCAACTAAAAATTTACTTCATACAGGAAAATATGCAGCTATCAAACACAGGAAAGCACGGGAACCTAGATTTGGTGCAAAACCAACACAAAGCACTAGATGGCAGAATAGAATAGAGTTGGAAAGAACATTGGAGGTCTTCTAGTCCAGGGGTCTCCAACCTTGGCAACTTTAAGGCTTGTGGACTTCAACTCCCAGAATTCCTCAGCCAGCGTTGCTGGTCCGCTTTGCTGGCTCGAGGAATTCTGGGAGTTGAAGTCCACAAGTCTTAAAGTTGCCAAGGTTGGAGACCCCTGTTCTAGTCCAGCTCCCCCCTGCTTAGGCAGGAAACCCTACACCACTTCAGACAAATGAAAAGAGAAAGAGAGAGAGAAAGGATACTATCTCTGCTTCCAGATAGTATCAGCTTTGGCTCTTGCAGCTCAGATCTGGCCTTAAATTTCTTGCGTAGTCTAGACCAGGGGTCTCCAACCTTGGCAACTTTAAGCCTCCCAGACTTCAACTCCCAGAATTCCACAGCCAGCAAAGCGGACCAATGTTTCTCAACCTTGGCAACTTGGAGTTGAGTGGACTTCAACTCCCAGAATTCCCCAACTAACATGCCGACTTTGGAATTCTAGGAGCTGAAGTCCATGCATGGTGGCCGTAGAATTCTGGGATTTGAAGTCCACGCATGCTGGCTGTGGAATTCTGGGAGCTGAAGTCCACGCATGCTGGCTGTGGAATTATGGGATTTGAAGTCTATGCATACTGGCTGTGGAATTCTGGGAGCTGAAGTCCACAGTTGCTGGCTGTGGAATTCTGGGAGCTGAAGTCCACGCATGCTGGCTGTGGAATTCTGGGAGTTGAAGTCCACACATGCTGGCTGCGGAATTATGGGAGTTGAAGTCCATGCATACTGGCTGTGGAATTCTGGGAGGTGAAGTCCACACTTGCTGGCTGTGGAATTCTGGGAGTTGCAGTCCACACATATTAATTGAGAAACACTGATCTAGCCTAAGGGACTTCCCTGAGAGAGCTCCCTCCCCCCCACCCCACCTGATTTCCCCTCCCTCGCAGTCCCACCTGCAGCAAACCTGGCCTCCTGCTCTCCTTCACTGAGATCCGAATAGGAGTTGAAGGTGCTTTCCAAGGTCGCAGGAGAATCGATGGGTTTGCACCACCCCTTCCACTCAATCAGGTGGGCGACCCTGCCTTGCGCCATGGCGGTGGGCTTGGTCACATGGTCCTTCACCACCTGGGAAATACCTGCAGCCGAACAAACAGACAGTGTTAGCTGGAGATGCTCTCGAGTTCCTGAGATGATGTCTCTTTGGTTCTGCAACCCAACAAGACAGACACAGACTTCAGAGGATCATTAGAACTGCAGAAAAAACAATGGCTACCAACCTGCCTTCCATTGAGGACCTGTATACTGCACGAGTCAAAAAGAGAGCTGTGAAAATATTTACAGATCCCTCACATCCTGGACATAAACTATTACAACTCCTACCCTCAAAACGACGCTATACAGCACTGCACACCAGAACAACTAGACACAAGAACAGTTTTTTCCCCAACACCATCACTCTGCTAAACAAATAATTCCCTCAACACTGTCAAACTATTCACTAAATCTGCAGTACTATTAATCTTCTCATTGTACCCATCATCCATTTCCTTCCACTTATGACTATATGACTGTAACTTTGTTGCTTGTATCCTTACGATTTATATTGATATTGATTGTTTCCTGATTGCTTAATTGTACCCTGTGACTATCATTAAGTGTTGTACCTTACAATTCTTGATGAAGGTATCTTTTCCTTTATGTACACTGAGAGCTTATGCACCAAGACAAATTCCTTGTGTGTCCAATCACACTTGGCCAATAAAAAATTCTATTCTATTCTATTCTATTCTATTCTATTCTATTCTATTCTATTCTATTCTATTTTTTTCCCTTTTAGGACACTCCCCAACCTGTGAAAGATCCTGGCAACCACGAATTATGGCACTTGGAATTCTTATAATTAACGTATTTCATGTTCTAAGGAAACTCGTTCTTCTATAAGAGCTAAATCTGTGATTCATGGCTTGTGTTGAACTTCCTCCATGCCTTCTGTATGACTGACATGAGCTTTGTTAATTAAAATATGCTTTTGTTTCTGCATGCATTCATATTTTTAATGTTTTCATATTTGCGATGCAGGCAGAGAGCAGTTGCTGGAAAGGAGAAAAGCTGTATAATTTAGCAGGCTGTTGGGAAAGAGGTTTTAGAGCAGTGTTTTCCAATCTTGGCAACTTGAAGGTGGGTGGACTTCAACTCCCCGGCTGGGGAATTCTGGGAATTGAAGTCCACCCATCTTCAAGTTGCCAAATTTGGAAAACACTGCTTGAGAGGCCTCACGGATCAGGTTGACCTACAAATAAGGAGAGGATCGAAAAACTGCAATGAGAGAAACGAAGCTACAAATAGCAGGCTGAAACAAATCCATATACGTACTTAAAACTTTTGAAATTGGTAAAAAATTAAACACAATGGTACAACACAACAAGTATTATAAATAGGGCATCAACCTTTAAGCTATTTGGATTTTCACACACACACAGGCACCCTTGGCAGAAATTTTTTTCACTTCAGAATATTTTCCAGTGTCCTTTATAATTGATTTCAGGAGGAAAAGAGATGTACATTTACCATGGTACTTAAATGGCAAAGAGGTGGAGAGGGTTGGTAGTTTTAAATTTCTGGGCATTTATATCTCGGAGGACCTCTCATGGACTATCTATCTATCTATCTATCTATCTATCTATCTATCTATCTATCTATCTATCTATCTATCTATCTATCTTATCTATCATCCATCTATATATCTATTTGTCAAGTATGTATTAGATAATATATATGTATAAGCATAAATTGAATACATAAAATGAATACAATTAAAGGGAACATTAGAACAGGGACGGAAGGCACGCTGGTGCTCTTATGCACGCCCCTTACAGACCTCTTAGGAATTGGGTAAGGTCAACAGTAGACAGCCTTAGGTTAAAATTTTGAGGGTTTTGGGATGAAACCACAGAGTCAGCTAGTGCATTAACAACTCTGTTGCTGAAGTCATATTTTCTGCAATCGAGTTTGGAGCGGTTCACTTTAAGTTTGTAATCTATCGTGTGCTCATGTATTGTTGTGGTTGAAGCTGAAGTAGTCATTGACAGGTAGGACATTGTAGCAGATGATTTTATGAGCTATGCTTAGGTCATACCGAAGGCAGCATAGTTCTAAATTTTATAAGCTCAAAAGTTCAAGTCTGGTGATATAAGGTATTTTGTTGCGAGTGGAGGAGTGGAGGACTCTTCTTGTGAAATATTTCTGGACTCTCTCAACTGTATTTATGTCCGATATGCAGTACGGGTTCCAGACAGATGAGCTGTATTCAAGAATTGGTCTAGCAAAGGTTTTATATGCTCTGGTTAGTAGTGTGATATTACCGGAGAAGAAGCTACACAAGATTAGGTTTACAACCCTTAATGTCTTTTTGGAGATGTTGTTCCAGTTGGCTTTATCAGTTAGATCATTTGATATGAGTACTCCAAGGTCCTTGACAGAGTGAGGGTCATCTACAAGGTCATGTCCACTTTGTTTGTATTTTGTGTTCTGATTCCTTTGGCCAATGTGTAAGACAGAGCATTTGCTGGTAGAGATTTGGTTGTGATTTGGAGACTATGAATGTTAAAATGCTTGAGAAGAAGGCACAGAAGAGGCTGTACTTCCTGAGAATGCTCAGGAAGATAAATCTATCTCAGCAGCTACTTCTGTCCTACTATCGCAGCACCGTTGAGAGTGTCCTGACATAAGGCATTCTTGCATGCTATGGGAGCAGCGGACAAAAAAGGCTCTACAGAGAATCATTAAAACTGCCCATAATATCATTGGGCTCCAGCTACCAGCCCTGGGCGACATCTTCGCATCTCCCTGTTTGAAGAAGTTGCATAACATTCTCAGAGGCTCTTCCCATCTGTTGTGGTCCACCACCAACCTGCGGAGCTGGCAACGGAGTCGGGCAGCGATGAGGCTGTGGTGGGGCCAGGGCCCTCTGGGAGTGAGGTGCGAACTCCAGAGCCTCCAGAGACTGATAGTAGTGAGGCAGAGGAACAGGAGGAGCCTGTTCCTAATGCACGCATGGCAAGAGCAGCTTAAGCAAAAAGGACAACTCGGGAGTAAGGCCAAGAGATGATTGGCCCCTCCCATAAGGCTTAAAACAGACCAGCAACAGCGTTTGGGCTTTGCCGGAAAACAACATTGGTAGCTTCGTCTTCTGCTTCGTCTACGTCTTGCATTTATTTTGGTGACTTCTGAACGTTTGCCAAGAAAGGCCTTTGGCAGTTTGCCTAATTGGACCAAGGTTTGCGATAGGACTGAGGAATTTGTGTTGGGAGGAATTTGTTTTAATTTGAGTTGAACAACGCTAGGAATGAAGTAATTCTCAGCTGTTCGAATAAAGTTTGTTTGTTTTTTCCACAGACTGAGTTTCCTACTACCTACTTGGGCCTGGGTCACAACACCATCCTGCTTACAATCTCTTTGGGCTGTTGCCTTCTGGCAGAAGATAGTGATCAATTAAAACTCGGACCCCACGCCTTCTGAATAGTTTTTATCCCAGAGCTATCGTTGCACTCAACAATGAACTAAAGGGCCTCCGTCAGTGAGCTATCGGAGAGCATTGCATGTCTGTTGTGTGGATGTTTGGGTGGTTTAGAGGCGGGGAATTTGTGGTGGGTGGTGGGTGTGTTTGGGGATTGTTATGAGTGTTGGGCCCGGTCTTTGAGTGTTATGTGAATTTCGTTGTATGGGTATACTGTGGATAGACGTACAATGACAATGAAGTTACAATAATCTTTCAGCATCCTGTTCATTTTGCTATTTGAGCCAGCCTGGATTCTTGGCAGCTTTATGGGACAAATATATTCCATCTTCTAGCAAGATTTTCAAAAGTTGCTTGCCTTTGCTGTCTTCTTTCTAGGGGCTGAGGGAGAGAGCAGTGGGCCCAAAGTCATCCAACTGGCTTCATGCCTAAGGCAGAACTCAAACTCACGGTTTCTAGTCCTTCAATCACGAGACTAAATTGGCTGTCGTTCTCAGGGCGAAGCAACATGGGCCTTGTGATACCAGAAGGGATCTTTGGTTGTTCTCTGAGCTTGCTAGTTTTTCTTGCAAGAGGTTTCATTACCCAAACTGGGTAACATCATCGGTGCTAGTCTTGTTCTACTTGCCCAACAATATGGGTTATGTTCAGCGGTGGGCTTCAAAAATTTTAGCAAGGGGTTCTCTGCCGGGTTGCCGGGTGGGCGTGGCCATGGTGGGTGTGGCCTAGTTGGCCTCCTGTACCACAGCGGGGGGGCGTTTTTGCCCTCCCCGGGCTCCAGAGGCTTTAATAATAATAACAACAAAGTTGGAAGGGACCTTGGAGGCCTTCTAGTCCAACCCCCTGCCCAGGCAGGAAAACCCTACATCATCTCAGACAGATGGTTATCCAACATTTTCTTAAAAATTTCCAGTGTTGGAGCATTTACAACTTCTGCAGGCAAGTCGTTCCACTTATTAATTGTTCTAACTGTCAGGAAATTTCTCCTTAGTTCTAAGTTGCTTCTTTCCTTGATCAGTTTCCACCCATTGCTTCTTGTTCTACCCTCAGGTGCTTTGGAGAACAGCCCGACTCCCTCTTCTTTGTGGCAGCCCCTGAGATATTGGAACACTGCTATCATGTCTCCCCTAGTCCTTCTTTTTATTAAACTAGACATACCCAGTTCCTGCAACCGTTCTTCATATGTTTTAGCCTCCAGTCCCCTAATCATCTTTGTTGCTCTTCTCTGCACTCTTTCTAGAGTCTCAGCATCTTTTTTACATCGTGGCGACCAAAACTGGATGCAATATTCCAAGTGTGGCCTTACCAAGGCATTATAAAGTGGTATTAACACTTCATGTGATATTGATTCTATCCCTCTGTTTATGCACCCCAGAACTGTGTTGGCTTTTTTCGCAGCTGCTGCACACTGTTGGCTCATATCTAAATGGTTGTCCACTAGGACTCCAAGATCCCTCTCACAGGTACTACTATTGAGCAAGGTACAGCTTTCTTCGAGCCTCCAGGAAAACGGCTTCCCCAGGCTCTGGAGGCCCTCTGGAGGCCAGATATGGCCCTATTTCCAGCCTTCCCGAATGTCTGGTAGGCCCGTTTTTCGCCCTCCCCGAGCCTCCGCATGTGCCCTGCACTTACCTACATCCAAAACGGGCTGCATGGAGACTCTTGCGAGGGTCGGGGTGGGCAAGGCTTTGGGGATTTTAAAGTTCCTGAAAGTGCCTGCTTTTGTTGGGCTTGTTAGCCAGCACCCTTTTCACTACACAGGGATAAAATAAACCAATATTCAGACTGAACCTGAAATTCAGCACAGCCCCCAGGGGCATTCCTTAAGCGTCCTTTACAAAATCCAGAGTGGGTTCTACATCCTTTTGGCCTGCTACTTCACTTTATTTCAGTCATCAAATCTTGGCCAGACTCTTTCTCAGTCCCATTTCCTGGACTTTTTTTTTTTTATTATTTGAATTTATATCCCGCCCTTCTCCGAAGACTCAGGGCGGCTTACACTGTGCTAAGCAATAGTCTTCATCCATTTGTATATTATATACAAAGTCAACTTTATTGCCCCCAACAATCTGGGTCCTCATTTTACCTACCTTATAAAGGATGGAAGGCTGAGTCAACCTTGGGCCTGGTGGCACTTGAACTTGCAGTAACTGCAAGCAGCTGTGTTAATAACAGACAGACTTAGTCTGCTGAGCCACCAGAGGACTTCCCCGGAGCACTAAATAACAGCCTCCTCTGAGCCATAAGCAGTGGTGGTATTCATCCGGTTGTATCCGGTTCAGGCGACCATCCCACGCAGACATCATGACCACCCATTTTGCCACGCTTTCGAGGCTCTGTGCATGCGCAGAAGGCCTTGCACATGCGCGGAAGACGGAAATGTGCGAGCGCACATTTGTGAACCTTTAGGGAAGGTAAGTGAACACCATCCCTGGCCCAGGGATGAAGTGCTCCCGGTTCGGATCAGATCGCCCGATCCGGTAGCGATGGCGGCAGGTAGTTCGGAGAACCAGTAGCAAAAATCCCTCTCCCTTCATGCCCAGCTGAGCCACGCAATCATCAGAGGTGTTTTTTTTTAACTTTTAAAAGCATTTTTTCTTTGGCCGAAAAAATGCTTTTAAAAGTAAAAAAAAAAAGCCTCTGATGATCGCGCAGCTCAGCTGGGATCGTCAGAACCCTTTAAAAGGATTTTTTCTACATCCTCTTCAGCCGAAGAGGTTGTAAAAAAAAAAAAGCTTTTAAAAGGCTCCCCAGGTGATCCCGGCTGAGTTGCCTGATCACCAGAATCTTTTAAAAGCATTTTCTACAACCTCTTCAGCCAAAGAAGTTGTAGAAAAAATGCTTTTAAAAGTAAAAAAAAAAAAAAAAGTTGGCCATGCCCACCCAGTCACATTACCCCCCCACCAAGCCACACCCACAGAACCGGTAGTAACAAATTTTACATTTCACCCCTGCCTTGGCCGTAAGCCAAACCTTGCTAAAGTTATGGTTGTGAGAATATGGCTGGGGTCTTCTACAGCTTACCATGCAAGGAAGATCGAGCGAGGGCTGCAATTTCCTGAATGGTCAGCGCTCGCCGGGACTTGGGTAGCATTTCGATGGTGTCTTCAACATTTACCTGTGAAAGAGACGAAACCAGCGGTCAATTAAGAAGGTTCACGTAGAAACACCCAGCGTGCCTCTAGATCAGGAATCTCCAACCTTGGTCCCTTTAAGACTTGTGGACTTCAACTCCCAGAGTTCCTCAGCCAGCTTTGCTGGCTGAGGGACTCTGGGAGTTGAAGTCCACAAGTCTTAAAGGGACCAAGGTTGGAGACCTCTGCTCTAGATCAGAGGTGGGGAAGATGGCCCCTTTATGACTTGTGGATTTCAACTCCCAGAAGATATTCATCTTCCCAAAGAGTTCGAAACTCCAGGAATGATAATAAAGATTGGGGTGCTGTAGAATACAGATGATTGACTTCCAGCTACACATACGTCCTGTCTGATGGAGATCAGACCCCCTTATACAGGTAGTCCTCAAGTTACAACCAGTCGCAGAGTGACTGCTTGAAGTTACGACAGACCCCCTCAAAAGGGTCTTATGCCCTGCTTCTGAAGTTTGTAACACTGAGTCAGTTATGGGATGATCTGCTTCACAACATGATAGCAGTATTCCAATATATATTCAGAATGCATATATTCAGTATTCCAATATATATTCAGAATGCAGCTGCACGGGTGATAGAGGGAGCCTCTCGTGGCTCCCATGTGACACCACTCCTGCGCAGGCTGCACTGGCTACCTGTGGTTTTCCGGGTGCATTTCAAGGTATTGATTACTACCTTTAAAGAGCTCCATGGCTTAGGGCCGGGTTACTTACGGGACCACCTACTGCCACCGATTGTCTCTCACCAACCCGTGCGCTCTCACAGAGAGGGACTCCTTAGGTTGCCGTCCGCCAGACAATGTCGGCTGGCGGCCCCCAGAAGTAGGGCCTTCTCTGTGGGGGCTCCCACCCTATGGAATGAACTTCCCCCAGGACTTCACCAACTTCCTGACCTTCGAACCTTCCGCCGCGAGCTGAAGACATATTTGTTCATCCGCGCAGGTCTGGCATAGGGTTTTTGATTTTATCTGGTTTTAATTCGAGTGGGTTTTATTCTTTTAATCGTATTTTTAACATGGGCCAAATGGAATCAGTTTTTTAAATTGTATTTTATTCTGTATTTATTTTGTTTGGTGTTTTATCTGGCTGTAAACCGCCCTGAGTCCTTCGGGAGAAGGGCGGTATAAAAATTTGATTAATAAATAAATAAAATAAATAAATAAAATATCTCAGGGCTGCCACAAAGAAGAGGGAGTCAAGCTATTCTCCAAAGCACCTGAGGACAGGACAAGAAGCAACAGGTGGAAACTGATCAAGGAGAGAAGCAACTTAGAACTAAGGAGAAATTTCCTGACAGTGAGAACAATTAATAAGGGGAACAACTTGCCTCCAGAAGTTGTGAATGCTCCAACAATGGAAGATTTTAAGAAGAAATTGGACTACCATTTGTCTGAAGTGGTGTAGGGTTTCCTGCCTATGCAGGGGGTTGGACTAGAAGACCTCCAAGGTCCCTTCCAACTATTATTATATTATATTATATTATATTATATTATATTATATTATATTATATTATTATATTATATTATATTATATTATATTATATTATATTATATTATATTATATTATATTATATTATATTATATTATATTATATTATATTATATCTTCAGCTCTGACTGGATGGTGGGGAATGGAAGGATTTATACTCCTTGCAAGCAGCTTGTCATTTGCATCCTTTTAGAGAGCCGTTGAGGTCACTTGCGGGTTTATCTGTGTCCTCAGGATCACCCGAATGGTGCAAAGGTGACCCTGATGACAGAGTTAAACCTCCAGGTGACCTTAACGACCCACTAAAAGAAGGAAAGGAGTCTTCAAGACCTAGAAATCCTTCCATTCCCCACCATCCAGTCAACCTGGAAATGAGAAATTGCATGACAGAGAGAGCAACCGACCAGTGGAACAGAAGTTGCCTTCAGAAGTTCTGGGAGCTTCATCACTGGAAGCTTTCGAGAAGAAACCGGGCTGCCATCTGTCCAAAATGGGTTCTCCTGCTTGCGGGGGTGGGGGGGTGGGGGGCGGACTAGAAGACCTCCAAGGTCCCTTCCAACTCTGTTATTCAATTCTATAACTGTCAGGACTCACAACCGTAATTCGCAGGCTCCATTACGATGGTAAGTCAAGGACTACCCATAGCCATTTGCCCTTGGCAATATCCCTTTTGAGATCTGGCTCCTTCCAAGAATAATAACCTTTCTCTTCTTCTTTGATCAGCCCCCCCCCCTGCATTCATCTCTTTTTTCCCCCTCCTCTTAACTCCAAACTGGATCACCTTCTGAAGGGCACCAGCAGAAGAAGAAAAAAAGAACCATGACATTCTTTATTAAATCCCACAGGCTTGGGATCCAACTCAACAAAAGATGATTCCTCGCCATGCGATAAATACGGCATGATTGCTCCGTGTGAAATGGAGAAGTCAAGCCATCCCCTGCTCAGCCTTCCCAGGCAAGCAAAAAAAAAATATATGATGCGTTTTTAAAAACTTCCAACTGGTTTAAACGGTTCCAATTGGGGTTGGTTTGCTTTAAACTTGGTTTGGTTGATTCCTTTTAGCGATTTGGGATGTCGCGCAAGCCCAGCCTCAGGGTCAATCAGAATAGAGCTGAAGGGGCCTCGGAGGTCTTCTAGTCCAGTGGTCACCAATTGGTGGTCCGTGGACCACTGGTGGTCCGTGAGAAAATTTTGGTGGTCCACAGAAAAATTATTTGCATTTTTTATATTGCATTAAATCAGGGGTCCTCAAACAACGGTGCCTGGGACAGATACGTATAATGAATGTTTGTGTTGCTGCAGAGAGTCTCCCCCTTCGGGGTCTTTTTGCGTAGATTGGAGGGGGGGCAGAAATTCCAACTTGGGGTCTGCTTCGGCCTCTTGGTGCAAAGCTTTGGGCGAAGGCTGGAGGGAAGTGCTGCTCGTGGCAAAGAACCGGAGGCCTTGTTCCAGTGGGACTGCATCATGGCCTGAAACTGGCTGACCATCTCAGCCCACTGAGCCTCCAGGCACCAGCACCTGGCTTTGCACTCCCACAGGCCTTCCCTCTGCTTGGAAAGCCTATGCTCCTAGTCCTCAGTGAGGTGCTTCTGCTGAGTCTCCTTCTTGGGCAGATCCAATTTGAACTGAGCCAGCTGTTTGGCCAACTCTTTCTTGTGGTGGCTGCTTAGCTCCAACAACTGCTTCCTCTTAGGGCCCTAAGGAACCCGGGCGGGGAGGCGAGGGGTGGCTGAGAGGGGAGGGGCGAGTAGAGGCTGGCGAGATGCCCCTCAAGGTGACATCGAGTTGGCCACGTCCACCCAGTCACATGACCACCTAGCCACGCCCACCCAGCCCGTCATTAGGTAGATCATATTGGTGGTCCACAGGATTTCAAATTATGAATTTAGTGGTCTCTGGGTTCCAAAAGGTTGGGGACCCCTGTTCTAGTCCAATCCCCTGCTCAAGCAGGAGGCTAAACTATGGTTGGAAACATTTGTTCCTTTGCGTGCGGTTGGAAGGCAACTTCTGTCTTAGCAGAATAGCTTATTTCTTCCAGACGAATATATTATGTGAAGATGACAATTGTGTCTCACTGACACAGGTTTAGGTAACTGTCTTAACCTGGCACCCAAGCAATCAATCCAGGGGTGAAATCCAGCAGGTTCTGACGGGTTCTGGACAGTGGTGGGTTGCTCCCGGTTCTGTCCGGTTCTTGAGAACCAGTAGTAAAAGTGGCGGGAGGCTCCGCCCACCCGCCCTGACGTCATATTTGGTGATCTGCGCATGTGCAGAAGCTTCTGCACATGTGCAGAAACACGCGAGCGAGCAAGCAAAATGAGCACACACACGCGCTTCCGTTGCGAACCGGTAGTAAAGGCAAGTAGAACGTGCCTACCGTTCCTGTCCTATTGTTTCTTTTCGTTATATCCAATTAATATAGTTACTACAAACTCATACTTATATACAGTGGCGGGATTCGAATAATTTAACAACAGGTTCTCTGCCCTAATGACCAGCTGGGTAGGCGTGGCTTGGTGGTCATGTGACCGTGTGGGCGTGGCCAACTCAACGTCACTCAGGTCGATGGGCGCTTCGCCTTAGCGGTTACAATGTAATAAGCGTTAAACCAGGGAGGCAGTTTCTGTAAGCAGGGCAATAAAGATGAGGCTAGAAACACCACCAGAATGTTGCCTTCCTGCCTTCCGTACAGGATTAGCCCTGTGAAGCGGAAAAAAACAAAATAGGATTTCTTCCAACAACCAGTTCTCCAAACTGCTTAGAAAGTTAACAACTGGTTCTCCAAACTGCTTAGAAAGTTAACAACCGGTTCTCCCGAATAGGTGCGAACCGACTGAATCCCACCACTGCTTATATATATGCTTATATATTGTATAGTTATTACATGCTTATGCTTATATATACTGTGTGACAAAAATAAATAAATAAATAATAAATAAACCCACCCTTGGTTCTGGAGAACCCGTAGTGGAAATTTTAAGCAGTTCAGAGAACCGGTAGCGGAAATTTTGAGTAGTTCAGAGAACCGGCAAATACCACCTCTGGTTGGCCCCAGAGTGGGGTGGGAATGGAGACTTTGCAATATCTTTCTCCCAGGAGTAGGGAGGGATGGGATTTTGCAGTATTCTTCCCTTGCCACACCCACCAAGCCACACCCACAGAACCGGTAGTAAAAAAAATTGGATTTCACCACTGAATCAATCAAATAGAATAGAGTAGAGCTGGAAGGGACCTTGGAGGTCTTCTAGTCCAACCCCCTGTTTAAGCAGGAGAGCCTATATCATTCCAGACAACTAGCTGTCCAGTCTCTTCTTAAAAACCTCCAGTGATGGAGCACCCACAACTTCTGAAGGCCAACTTCCGCGTTAGGAAGTTTTTCTTTAATTCCAGGTTGCTTCTCTCCTGGATTAGGAAGGGTGTCGCACTCTGTGTTGTGCCTCGTCCGCTTTCCCCGCAGCCGGGCCCGTCTTATCTGCTTCCGAACGCTGAGGACTTTCTGGTCTCCTGCCTGCCTTGAGAACTTTGCTAGGACTTTGGCAGAGCTGCAGAGGCACGCCTGATTCGGATTTCCCTGACCCGGCCGTCAGCGGAGGAGTGGGACATGACACTCTGCTCTGTTTCTCCCAGTAGCTGAAAGGGCAGCCTTCCTTATCTTGCATTCCAGCGTGTGGGATGCAAAGGACATTGCAAAAAGCCAATTATACCGTTTCAGACAAGTGACCGTCCAGACTTTTCTTAACAACTGCCAATGATGGAGCACCTACAACTTCTGGAGGCAAGTTGTTCCACTGGTTAATTGTCCTCACTGTTAGGAAGTTTCTCCTAAGTTCCAGGTGGCTTCTCTCCTTGAGTAGTTTCCACCCATTGCTTCTTGTCCTGCCCTCTGGTGCTTTGGAGAATAGCTTGACTTCTTTCTGGCAGTCCTTCAAATATTGGAATTCTACTGTCATATCCTGCCTAGTCCTTCTTTTCATAGACCAGGGGTCTGCAAACTTGGCTCTTTTAAGACTTGTGGACTTGAACTCCCAGAGTTCCTCAGCCAGTTTAGCTGGCTGAGGAACTCTGGGAGTTGAAGTCCACAAGTCTTAAAAGAGCCAAGTTCGCAGACCATTGCACTAAACTAAACATATATCCAATTCTTGCAACTGTTCTTCCTATATTTTAACCTCCAGTTCCGCCCTAATCCTCTTTGTTGCTCTTCTCTCCACTCTTTCTAGAGTTTCAAGTTCTTTTTTACATCGTGGCGACCAAAACCGGATGCGGTATTCCAGGTGTGGCCTTACCAAGGCCTTATAAAAGGGGCACGTATATTTGCCTTCGTTGGCACAACATCGAATCGACCGCAACCCGTTTTTCAAATTTCACCATAGAAACAGATGGCAAGTCCTGCAGTCTACAATTTAAGTGAACACAGATTGGAAAGGGCTGGATTGAAGCCGCTTGCTGGAATAAGGAGACAAATTAAATAACGTAAATCAAGGCTTTCG
The DNA here is from genome assembly GCF_028640845.1 of Ahaetulla prasina. Taxonomy (NCBI): domain Eukaryota; kingdom Metazoa; phylum Chordata; class Lepidosauria; order Squamata; family Colubridae; genus Ahaetulla; species Ahaetulla prasina. The sequence continues at coordinate 106,782,194 of NC_080544.1, forward strand.
AGGCTGATGACCAGCCAGGGACCAAAGAAACAGACAGCTTATAAGGTTACAAGGAAATAACTACTGTCTCTTGAAAACGGCCCTTAAAAAACCTCAAGACACTCAAAAAAAACTGGAAAACATAGGTTGTCCTCGCCTTATGACTACAATTGAACCCAAAGTGTCCACTGCCAAGCAAGACAATTGTTAAGTGAGTATTGCCCCATTTTACCACTTTTCCTGCCACAGTTGTTAAGTGAATCTCTGTACATCAATGACTCCATCTCTAACGATCCATCTGTTAAACTACTGAAGTTCACAGATGACACAACAGTGATCGGTCTCATTCGAGACAATGACGAATCCGCATACAGAGGGGTGGTCGAACGACTAGCCTTGTGGTGCGACCGAAGCAATCTGGAACTGAGCACACTCAAAACCGTAGAAATGGTGATAGACTTTAGGAGAAACTCTTCCATACTTCCACCTCTCACAATACTAGACAAAACAGTATCAACAGTACAAACCTTCAAATTTCTAGGTTCTACCATATCGCAAGATCTAAAATGGACAGCTAACATCAAAAACATCATCAAAAATAACACAACAAAGAATGTTCTTTCCGCGCCAACCCAGAAAGCTCAAACTGCCCAAGGAGCTGCTGATCCAGTTCTACAGAGGAATTATTGAGTCTGTCATTTGCACCTCTATAACTGTCTGGTTTGGTTCTGCAACCCAACAAGAAAGACACAGACTTCAGAGGATAATTAGAACTGCAGAAAAAACAATGGCTACCAACCTGCCTTCCATTGAGGACCTGTATACTGCACGAATCAAGAAGAGGGCCGTGAAAATATCTACAGACCCCTCACATCCTGGACATAAACTGTTTCAACTCCTACCCTCAAAATGATGCTATAGAGCACTGCACACCAGAACAGCTAGACACAAGAAGAGTTTTTTTCCCAAACGCCATCACTCTGCTAAACAAATCATTCCCTCAACATTGTCAAACTATTTACTAAATCTGCACTACTATTAATCTTCTCATCGTACCCATCACCCATCTCCTTCCACTTACGACTGCATGACTGTAACTTTGTTGATTGTATCCTTACGATTTATATTGATATTGATTGTATTGATATTGATTGACTGATTGCTTATTTGTACCCTATGACTATCATTTAGTGTTCTACCTTATGATTCTTGATGAAGGTATCTTTTCTTTTATGTACACTGAGAGCATATGCACCAAGACAAATTCCTTGTGTGTCCAATCACACTTGGCCAATAAAAATTCTATTCTATTCTATTCTATTCTATTCTATTCTATTCTATTCTATTCTATTCTATTCTATTCTATTCTAAATCACTACAGTTGTTAAGTGAGTAACCCAGTTGTTTAAGTGAATCTGGCTTCCCCATTGTCTTTGCTTGTCAGAAGGTCGCAAAAGAGGATCAAATGACCCTGGACGCTGCCACCGTCATAAATAGGAACCAGTGACCAAGCAGCCAGAGTTTGATGACGTGGCCACAGGAAGGCTGCAAGGGCCGTAAGTGTGAAAAACAGTCGTGTCACTTTTTTCACGGTCACTAAATGAATGGTTGTAAGTTGAGGACTATCTGTACTGCCTGGAAGCATGGAGGTTTGGTTTAAAAGTCATAACAAATAGCTACCTGGATGGATTTTTCTCCCCATCAGTTTGTCTGTTTACCTTTTTCGCAAAAGCCCGAAATCAGATGTGAGACGTTTCATCGTTTACGTAAAGATTATGATACAATTGTGCCTCCAATTCTCAGTTGTGAAACTGACAGATTATAAATTTCGGAAAGGATTTCTTTCAAAGCACCTGTTCGTTTTTTTCCAGTAGGCTGCATATACAAATATTATGAACATAACGGAGAATTTGGGACTTTCCAAATCTCCGGGCCTTATAAATTATTTGTCCATACTTTGAATTTTTAAAGCCTTTTTTTCCCTTTGATTTACTTCTGGGCTATTTCTTTCCTTGGATGCTAATCTCTGTGTTTTCCTGTGCCTTGACCTCCATATTATAGGGATTTCAAAACCGGGTGGCGGTGGAAACAAATTATGACGGCGAAAAAATACCCAGCGGTGCCTTTAGTCTGTTGATTGTTTCAGTAATTCTTGGCAGGGCCATAAAGTGTATTAGATGCTGGTATGAAAGAGAATAAAAATGCGTAGAGGTAAGTTTTTAGGGAGTTCTGGGTTCCGCAACATATGGTAAATGGTCAAGAAATGAAATGTTATTAGACATTATGCTCTTTTCTATTCGTAGCCTCAGTGCTGGTAGGGAAGAGGAAATGCTATTACCGATGTGATCAAAATACCGCCATCTACTGCCTTCCATTGAGGACCTGTATACTGCACGAATCAAGAAGAGGGCCGTGAAAATATTTACAGACCCCTCACATCCTGGACATAAACTGTTTCAACTCCTACCCTCAAAACGACGCTATAGAGCACTGCACACCAGAACAACTAGAACAGTTTTTTCCCGAAGGCCATCACTCTGCTAAACAAATAATTCCATCAACACTGTCAAACTATTTACTGAATCTGCACTACTATTAATCTTCTCATAGTTCCCATCACCAATCTCTTTCCACTTATGACTGTATGACTGTAACTTTGTTGCTGGCAATCCTTATGATTTATATTGATATATTGACCATCAATTGTGTTGTAAATGTTGTACCTTGATGAACGTATCTTTTCTTTTATGTACACTGAGAGCATATGCACCAAGACAAATTCCTTGTGTGTCCAATCACACTTGGCCAATAAAAAATTCTATTCTATTCTATTCTACATCGTTTTCTCAACTTCAGCTGTTTTAAGATGGGTGGACTTCGACTCCCAGAATTCCCCAGCTCGGTTGCATTACAAGTAGAGCAGAGGTGGGGTTTCAGCAGGTTCTGACCAGTTCTGGAGAACCGGTAGCGGAAATTTTGAGCCGTTTGGAGAACCGGTAAATACCACCTCTGACTGGCCCCGCCCCATCTCTTCTCTGCCTCGCGAGTCCCAGCTGATCAGGAAGAAATGGGGATTTTGCAGTAACTTTCCCCTGGATGGGGAGGGAATGGAGATTTTACAGTATCGTTCCCAGTGGTGAAATCCATTTTTTTTTACTACTGGTTCTGTGGGCGTGGCTTGGTGGGCGTGGTGTGGCTTGGTGGGCATTGCAGGGGAAGGATACTGCAAAATCTCCATTCCCACCCCACTCCAGGAGGAGGATACTGCAAAATCTCCATTCCCACCCCACTCCAGGAGAAGGATACTGCAAAATCCCCATTCCCACCCCACTCCAGGAGAAGGATACTGCAAAATCCCCATTCCCACCCCACTCCGGGGGAAGGATACTGCAAAATCCCCATTCCCACCCCACTCCAGGGGAAGGATACTGCAAAATCTCCATTCCCACCCCACTCCGGGGAAAGGATACTGCAAAATCCCCATTCCCACCCCACTCCAGGGGAAGGATACTGCAAAATCTCCATTCCCACCCCACTCCGGGGAAAGGATACTGCAAAATCTCCATTCCCACCCCACTCCGGGGGAAGGATACTGCAAAATCTCCATTCCCACCCACTCTGGGACCAGCCAGAGGTGGTATTTGCTGGTTCTCTGAACTGCTCAACATTTCTGCTACCAGTTCTCCAGAACCTGTCAGAACCTGCTGGATTTCATCTCGATCCGTCCCCTGCCACACCCATCAAGCCATGCCATGCCCACCAAGCCACACCCAGAGAACCGATAGTAAAAAAATTTGGAACCCACCACTGAGGTCATGTTTTTAAACCCCTTTTCACAAGGAAAGCTAGCATAATAGAATAGAATAGAATAGAATTTTATTGGCCAAGTGTGATTGGGCACACAAGGAATTTGTCTTGGTGCATATGCTCTCAGTGTACATAAAGTGGGATGGGAAGCCCTTATATTGTTGAGAAGTGATGGCAGAGCTCAAAACTAAGCTACGGATTGCTGTTTTGTGCACAGCAGGCTAGAAACCTGCCTTAGAACAGTGTTTCGCAACCTTGACAACTTTAAGGTGTGTGGATTCAGCCCCCAGATTTCCATAGCCAGCATATTTTAAGTTTTTGCGTCTTAAAGCGGGACTAGAACTCACAATCTCCGGGTGATTGGCCCAAATTCACCCAGGCCGTTTTCATGGCTCAGGCGTCCCTAAAATCCATCGTGGATGCCATTCTGCAGGGCACCTTGGGGGGGGGGCACCCCCTTTCTCTCCACCTGCCCTATGTTTTAAACACAGCCACGGGGGCCTTCTCCACCAACCCTTCTTCGGCAGGCTTAGCTTGGCCCCTTCCCACATCTTGGCTTGAAGCCGGGTGGGAGGGGGCCTTTTTCGGAAGCCTATCGGGGCTGGTAGCTTGCAACAAGGTGTATTTCCATGGCAACCAGTCACCACGGACCGATTTCTCCCAGGATACAGGCCGGGCTCTTTACTGACGTCAGCGCAGCAGAGAAGGAGTGATAACACCGAGGCCTTGAAAGGCGCTCTGAGAATGTGGGGTGGGGATGACGACGACGACATATGGGTTGCGGGGTGGGCGGGGCAGCTCAGCTGTTTAATGTGTCCACCCCCATCCCATGGTGGGAGCATCGTCCCTTTCACAAAAAGAGCTAAGCTGTCAGGAAGAAGGCGTGTCTGGGATGCCTTGCATTGAGCAGCTAGTTTTCTACCTGCGGGGAACTTCTACCTGTGTCCTTTATGTTCAGCGATGGCAGAGCTGAGCTCAGAACTAAGGTAAAGTGAACAATCATCGCAGACTAAAAATATGACTTAAAACACTGTTTTTCAACCTCGGCAATTTTAAGATGGGTGGACTTCAGTTCCCAAGGCTCTCTCTCTTTCTTTCTTTCTTTCTCTCTCTTTCTCTCATTCTCTTTCTCATTTTCTCTCTTTCTCACTCTTTCTCTCATTCTTTTCTCCCCCCAACTCTCTGTCTGTCTCTCATTCTTTTTCATTCTTTCTTTCTTCCATTCTCTCTCTCTCCTTTATTTTCTCTCTTCCTCCTTTTCTCTCTTTCTCACCATTCTTTCATTCTCTATCTTATTTTTTCTCCCCAATCTCTTTCTCTCTCTTTCTCTCATATTCTTTTCATTCTTTCTCTCTCTCTCCTTTACTCTCTTTCTCACCATTATTTCATTCTCTTATTTTTTCTCTCTCCCCCAGTCTCTCTGTCTCTATCTCTTTCTTTCTATCTTACTCACTCATTCTCTTTCATTCTTTCTCTCTCTCCCATTTTCTCTCGTTCATATTCTCTCTTATTCTTTTTCTCTCTCATTCTCTCATTTTTTCTCTTATTCTTCCACATATTTTCTTTCTCATTCTTTCTCTGTTTCTCCCATTCCATCTCTCTCATTGTCTCTGTTTCATATTCTCTTTCTCATTCTTTTTCTTGCTCTCATTCTCTCTTTTTATCTCTCCAGTGCCTCCTCTGCTCTCACCAGGTGAGGGAGGTGCAGTTTTACAGGTTAAGCAGGGTTAGAGTTAAAATCTTCCTTTGACTTAGCGGTGCGATCCTGGCCTGCCTGATTAGCTTACAGTTCCATGCATTGTGCAAAGCCAGAAAATGGGTTAATTTAATCATCAGTTGAAGCGTGTCATGCGAATGCAATCAGCGTCTGGGGACAAACACACAATTCACAGTGGGCATTACTTCAATAAAGCTCTTGACCGAAGTATCTTTTCTTTTAAAATAATAGAGGGTAAAGTTCAGACTGCGACAGATCTGGCCACAGCCCTCCGACAAAGAGACCTCGGGCGTCTGGGAGGAGGAGAAAGAAGGCTGTGATTCACATACACACCATTGTGGCTTATGCTACACACACACACACACACACATGTCTGTGTGTCTGTGTATATGTATGTATATAATGTATACACATACACACAATCTCATATACCCACAACTATATACACACACACAAAATCACATATATCCACAACTACACACACGTGTCTGTGTGTCTGTGAATATGTATGTATATAACGTATACACATAAACACACAATCACATATACCCACAACTATATACACACACACAAAATCACATACACCCACAACTACACACACAGAATCATATATACCCGCAACTATACAAACACAATCACATATACCCTCAACTACACACACACACACACAATCACTACATTGGTTGTAATTGAGGATTACCCCGCTCCCATCTATTCTCTGCCTCCCAAGACCCAGCTGATCAGGAGGAAATGGGGATTTTGCAGTAGCCTTCCCCTGCCACGCCCGCCACGCCACGCCCACCAAGCCACGCCACGCCCACTAAGCCACGGCCATAGAACCGGTAGTAAAAAAAAATTGAAATCCACCACTGGGCCCCTTGTATCTTTGAACACTAAATGAACTGATGTAAGTACTTTGTACATATTCAAAAAGGGAGACCTAATTAAACCTTGTAAAATGTCAAACATGACAACCAACACTTATACTCCCTGAAAAGTCTTTTTTTTAAAAAAAAAAAAAAAGGAAAAGCACAAGAGCTTTGTGATAATTGCTTCTAAACTGCACCCATGCTGGCTTTTATCCCCCAAGGCAGTGGATACAGGAACCTTGGGCTTTCTGTATTCGCCCATGCTACCTACTTCTCAGTTATTGCGCTGCCTGAAAGGGTTCGGCCTACCAGTTTATTGAAACTGTCATTCTCAGCAAATGACAAATAAAGCGGCAGGAAAAAGCATGAAAATGCAGTTTTGTACTGGTGGGTGGGTGTGTTGCGTAAAACCAAAAGCTTTTAAGTACTGAGTAGGATTTCCAACTCGTTGGATTTCTCGGGCTTGTCCTACATTTGACCATACTTGTTCTGTTCCTCTGTCAGAGGTGGGTTTCACATAACAGAGGGGCCTCTGTGGCTCAGACTGCTAATGCAGTCTGTTATTAACAGCAGCTGCCTGCAATTACTGCAGGTTCTAGTCCCACCAGGCCCAAGGTTGACTCAGCCTTCCATCCTTTATAAGGTAGGTGAAATGAGGACCCAGATTGTTGGAGGCAATAAGTTGACTTTGTATATAATATACAAATAGGATGAAGACTATTGCTTGACATAGCGTAAACCGCCCTGAGTCTTCGGAGAAGGGCGGGATATAAATGCAAATAAAAAAAAAACTTTACCACCAGTTCGCCCCGCACCGAAAATGCATCCACGCGCCTGTCGCACATGCGCCTGGCCTTTGGCGCATACGCTTTGCTTGCGCGCGCGGTTTGCAGGCATGCGCATGGCTTATAAAACATGGATAAATTGGACAGCATAGCGCCGGAGCGGATATTGTGACCCAGGTCCAAGAAGGTAGTGGGAAACCCAGTCCGTGAAAAAACAAACAAACTTTATTCGAACAGCTGAGAATTACTTCATTCCCAGCGTCGTTCAACTCAAATTAAAACAAATTCCTCCCAACACAACTTCCTCAGTCCTATCGCAAACCTTGGTCCAATTAGGCAAACTGCTAAAGGCCTTTCTTGGCAAATGTTCAGAAGTCACAAAAATAAATGCAAGACATAAACAAAGAAGAAGACAAAGCTACCAACATTGTTTTCCGGCAAAGCCCAAACGCCGTTGCTGGTCTTTTAAGCCTTATGGGAGGGGCCAATCATCTCTTAGCCCTACTCCCAAGTTGTCCTCTCTGCTTGAGCTGCTCTTGCCTTCTGGCAGCTTTTCTCATGCGTGCATTAGGAACAGGATCCTCCTCTGCCTCACTGCTATCAGGGTCTGGAGCAGTGGTGGGATCCAAGTAATTTAACAACTGGTTCGCTGCCCTAATGATTTCTTCCAACAACCAGTTCACCAAACTGCTCAGAAATTTAACAAACGGTTCTCCTGAAGTGGTGCGAACTGGCTGAATCCCACAACTGGTCTGGAGGCTCTGGAGTCTGCACCTTATCTCCTGATGGCCCTGGCCTCACCTCAGCCTCATCACTGTCCAACTCCGTTGCCAGCTCCGCACACTGCTGGCAGACCACAACAGCGGGTGGGGAGGCTCACCCGCAGGTCGTCACTACCGGTTCTCCCAAACCGGTCTGAACCAGCTGAATCCCATCACTGTCTTCTATATTATAAATGTCACCACAGGGTATTAAGAAGTTAACAGGCATGGGTGTTTACAGAAATACATATGTACGTCCTGTTCCACAAGACAGGAAGAGATTCTTCTTCAATGATTTAGACAAGGGGGACAGAAGGAGAACTCATCAAATTTGCCGATGACACCAAGCTGGCAGGCATATCAGTCAATTAGAATAGAGCTGGAAGGGATCTTGGAGGTCTTCTAGTCCAGTGGTTCTCAACCTTTATAGTGCTGCGACCCCTTTAATACAATTCCCCATGATGTGGCGACCCCAACCGTAAAATTATTTTCATTTTGAATTTATCGCGCCTGAAGCCGTATTGGCTAGCGATCTGAACTGCTTGTGATTGCCTTGAGGACGGAGGTATTAAAGCGGAGACTCCTCCCCTATTAAGTGTATCACGCTTGAAGCCAGATTAGGCTAGCGATTGGGAGTGATTGCAGCTGGCTTGAGAGAGAGACATCAGAGCAAAGATTTCTCTCTTTTTAATTCATTGTGCCTGAAGCCGAATTCGGCTAGCGATTTGAAGAGCCTGCAGCTGGCTTGTGGAGTCAACCATTGGAGCGCGATTCTTCGACTCCCAAGTATACTTCCCATATTTCCGATGGTCTTAGGCAACCCCTGGCAAATCGTCATTCGACCCCCAATGGGGTCGCGACCCACAGGTTGAGAACCGCTGTTCTAGTCCAACCCCCTGCTCAAGCAGGAGACCCTACACCATTTCAGATAAGTGACTGTCTAGTCTCTTCTTAAAAACCTCCAGTGGTGAAGCACCCACAACTTCTGGAGGCAAGCTGTTCCACTACCGTATTTTTCGAAGTATAAGATGCACCTTCGTTTTTGGGGAGGAAAATAAGAAAAAAGCTGATTGGCAGGTGGATTGGCCTCCCGGAATACCCCCAATCAGCTGTTCCCAGAGGTGAATTTTAGCAACAGGTTCCTTGTGAGCTCTGTGCCTTGCTTTTTTTTCTGCCAATGAAACTTCTGAAACTCTGTTCCAGAAAAAACTTTTTCTGCCTCCCAAAGCCTCCGAAACAGCTTCAGAAAAAAAAGCCTCTGAAGCTCTGTTTCTGAGGCTTTTTTTCTGAAGGTCTGTTTAGAGGCTTTTTTTCCTGAAGCTTCTTCTTTTCTGATGCTTTTTTCAGCCTCTGAAACCTTCTTTTGAGAGCCTGGGCAGGGCTACATTCAGAGTGTAAGACAGATCCAGATTTTCACCCTCTTTTTTGGGGGGAAAAAGGTGCGTCTTATATTCCGAAAAATATGGTAGTTAATTGTCTTCGCTGTAAGGAAATTTCTCCTTGGTTCCAGGTTGTTTCTCTGCTTGATTAGTTTCCATCCACTGTTTCTTGTCCTGCCTTCAGGTGTCTTGGTAAATATATTGACTCCCTTGTCTCAATAGTGGAAGAGAAGAGAATAAACTAGAAGAGAAGAGAATAAACTAGAAGAGAAGAGAAAATAGAGAATAGAGTAGAATAGAATAGAATAGAATAGAATAGAATAGAATGGAATGGAATGGAATAGAATAGAATAGAATAGAATAGAATAGAATAGAATAGAATAGAATAGAATAGAATAGAATAGAATAGAATTCTTTATCGGCTAATAAGCAATCAAATCATACTAGGAAGCTAAATAAAACAATATAAATCATAAAGATACAAGCCACAAGATTATAGTTATACATGGGAGGAGATCAGAGGTGGGCGTCACATACTGTAACAATGTGAGCACAGGCCCACCATCCGCACATGCTTACGGCATCACAAAACACGGCAATTCGCTCACGTACCTCTTCCGCACATGCGTGCGGCATCAAAAACACAGCATTGTATGACAAGATTGCGCCCGGGTGGGTGAGCAGGCGGGTCGCAATTACCGGTTCACCCGAACCGGTCTTAACCGGTCTGAGCCCATCACCGGAGGAGATAGGTAATTGGAAGGACGAGAAGAAGACTAGTAATGCAGTCTTCGTCAATAGTTTGACAGTGTTGTGGGAATTAGCTGTTTAGCAGAGTGACTGACTTTTCTCAAATACGCCTGGTTGTGACATGAGAGAACGAGAAATTTGGAGAACGACAAATCACAGCTAAATTTGACCATATGGTTCAAAAATTAGAAATTCAAGTGGTTGGCAGCGAAATGATCACCGAGCAAATCTCTCCCTCCCCTCTGCTTTAAGGGCAGCAGATGTTCATGCCGGCTTCCAGCGCCAAGTGAAATGCCACCTGCTAGTTTCAAAGGACCAACAGATGTGAACAGCAGAGGAACAGGCCAACTAGTGGTTTCTTTGGTCAGTTGGCAACCTGCTGGGTTTTCTGGCTGCCGCGGGATTGTAACCTCTCGGAATTGCTGTCATTCTAGCCAGATCAAGTAAAAAAAAAAGTTACTATTTCGATTTATTAGCTCTTTCCTTTTGAGTGCCAAGAGCAGAGACCACCCGGAGTTGGGTAATTGAATTAATCCCACGATCTGAAAGGGGCTGCAAAAAACCCAAGTTGTTAATATCAGGCATTGGGTTGTTTCTGGAGAAAACATCTGGAATGAAGGTCTTTTCTGACATCTGGCTGGGTTCAACAGCTGACTTTCCTTCCCCTAAAACAGGGGTCTCCAACCTTGGCAACTTTAAGCCTGGTGGACTTCAACTCCCAGAATTCCCCAACCAGCTTTGCTGGCTGGAGGATTATGAGAGTTGAAGTCCACCAGACTTTAAAGTTGCCAAGGTTGGAGACCCCTGCCCTAAAATGCCCTGGGCTCACCACAGCTGAGCCATCAACTTAGAATTAAGGAGAAACTTCCTGACAGTTGGAACAATTAATCAGTGGAACAACTTGCCTCCAGAAGCTATGAATGCTCCAACACTGGAAGTTTTTAAGAAGATGTTGGCTAGCCATTTGTCTGAAGCGGTATAGGGTTTCCTGCCTAAGCAGGGGGTTGGACTAGATGACCTCCAAAGTCCCTTCCAACGCTGTGATTCTATTTTTCTATTCTATTAGCCCTCCCCATAAAAGGAATACAAAAATGAAAGTCTTCAGCAGATATATTAACAAGAGTTGGAAAGGACCTTGGAGGTCTTCTAGTCCAACTCTCTGCTTAGGCAGAAAACCCTATACTATTTCAGACAGATTCTTGTCCAATCTCTTCTTAAAAACCTCCAGTGCTGGAACACCCACAACTTCTGGAGGCAAGTAGTTCCACTGGTTAATTGTTCCAACTGTCAGGAAATTACTCCTTAATTCTAAGTTGGTTGTCTCCTTGAATAGTTTCCATCCGTTGCTTCTTGTCCTGCCTTCAGGTGCTTTGGAGAATAGGTTGTCCCCCTCTTCTTTGTGGCAACCCCTCAAATATTTGAACATTGCTATCATATGTCACCCCTAGTCTTTCTTTTCATAAACTAGACATACTCTGTTCTTCATATGTTTTAGACTCCAGTCCCCTAATATTGTCCTCCATCATGGCATCTCCAACCAGCAAGAAACCTCACCTCTTGGATTTCTAGATCTGTTGGAGAAACTCCAACAGAAACTCCAACAGAATCAGAAACTCTGATTCATGAAGAAACTGCAGCCAGAAAAATCAAGGTGGTGAAAATGCAACTGAAACTGTGCTTGTTTATATTTGTGCAAGGCCCATTAATGAAGGGCAGAGAACAAGAGGCGCCATCTTGGCTGCCATTTTGAATTTATTTTTTTTGACCTAACCCTGCTGGAATTACAGTATGTCATAGAAGTGAGTATACCCCCTCACATTTTGTAAAATGTAAATATTTAAGTATACCTTTTCATGTGACGACACTGAAGAAATGACACTTGGCTACAATGAAAAGCAGCGAGTGTACAGCTTGTATAACAGTGTAAATGGGCTGCCCCGTCAAAATAACGCAACACACAGCCATTAATGTCTAAACTGCTATCAACAAAAGCGAGCACACCCCCTAAGTGATAATGTCCAAATTGTGTGTTGCGTTATTTTGAGGGGACAGCACCTTTACACTGTTATACAAGCTGTACACTCACTACTTTACATTGTAGCCAAGTGTCGTGTCCCACCCCCTACTCCGACAAACGAGTCAAGGAAGTCCGTGACAAACTTGGCAATGAAGCCTCTGCAGCTTGCCAAGTTCCTTCGAGGTTTATCAGGGCAGGCAGGAGTCCAAGTTGTGACTTCAGCGATAGGGTCCGGTATCAGCAAACTCGATAAGATTTTGCTTGACTCATGGTTGGAATGCCAAAAGCAGGTCCTTTATATAGTCTGTGGAGTGTGGCTCCATGACTCAGCATTTATCCAGGCCTGTTCCTCCCTTCCTTCTGCTGGCGTCGCCTCTCAGATCTCCGGAAGCGAGGGTCCTCCCAATCTGAATTGTCTTCAGCTGGATCTGCTGTCACTAATTCCAGCACCTGACTGGCTTCCTGCTCACACGCTGTAAGAGTGAAGTTTATCGGGCTTGTCCGTTCACTCCTGGAATCGTCTCCGGGCATGGGGCCAGGGCTGGGGGCTGGAGGCATGACAGGCCGTTCATCTTCATTATCAGACTCGGAGTCTGATAACAGGCCCGGTTGGAGATGGGAGGGGCCCGGCTGAGGAGAGGAGGGAGGACGAGTCACAACACCAAGTGCCATTTCTTCAGTGTCATCACATGAAAAGATATACTGAAATATTTACAAAAATGTGACAGGGTGTACTCCCTTCTGTGATGTACTGTACGGGATAATGTATTCATATTGAATGTGAATCCTGAAGGAATTGCTGCGGGAATGCAGACATGAACTACTTTCCATCCTAATTACACACACACACAAGTCCATATATAGCAGGAGTGTCAAACTGGCAGCCTGAGGACCGGATGTGTCATGCGCAGACCCTGCCTACCCCAGCTCCAAGAAGGAAAGAAATGTCACAATACGTCACGTGACGGCAACATCACGTGGTGGCCGTGGTGTGGCTCAGGCTGTAAGAAGCCTGTTATTAGAACACAGCTGCCTGCAATTACTGCAGGTTCGAATCCCACCAGGCCCAAGGTTGACTCAGCCTTCCATCCTTTATAAGGTAGGTAAAATGAGGACCCAGATTGTTGGGGGGGCAATAAGTTGATTTTGTAAATATACAAATAGAATGAGACTATTGCCTTACACACTGTAAGCCGCCCTGAGTCTTCGGAGAAGGGCGGGATATAAATGTAAATAAATAAATAAACATGACGCGGTGAATTTGAAACTCGTGAGATACAGGAAGTCCTTGACCTACAACCACGCGTGTAGCGACCAAGGCACTGCTTGCATCCAGTTTTGGTTCCCCCCATTACAAAACAGACGTCGAGACTTTGGAAAAAGTGCAGCGAAGAACAACTACGGTGATTAAAAGCCTGGGGACTAAAACATACGAAAGGAACGGTGGGAGGATTTGGGTTTTGCCAGTCTAGAGAAAAAAGTGCGTATAGTCAGGGCCATGGTTTTCCCAGTTGCAATGTATGGCTCTGAAAGTTGGACCGTAAGGAAGGCTGAGCACCAAAGAATGGAGGCCTTTGAACTCTGGTGCTGGAGAAGACTCCTGCGAGTCCTTTGGACTGCAAGGCGATCCAACTGGTCGGTTCTAGAGGAGATCAAAGCTGACTGCTCTTTAGAAGGCCAGATCCTGAAGGTGAAACTGAAATACTTTGGCCACCTAATGAGAAGGAAGGACTCACTGGAGAAGAGCCTAATGCTGGGAAAGATGGAGGGCAAAAGAAGAAAAGGACGACAGAGAATGAGGTGGCTGGATGGAGTCACTGAAGCAGTTGGCGTGAGTTTAAATGGACTCCAGACGATGGTAGAGGATAGGAAGGCCTGGAGGAACGTTGTCCATGGGGTCGGGATGGGTCGGACATGACTTTGCAACTAACAACAACAACAAGTTTAGAGAAAAGAAGAATTAGGGGTGTCTTTTCTTTTATGTACACTGAGAGCATATTCACCAAGACAAATTCCTTGTGTGTCCCATCACACTTGGCCAATAAAAAATGCTATTCTATTCTATTCTATTCTATTCTATTCTATTCTATTCTATTCTATTCTATTCTATTCTATTCTATTCTATAGCAGTCTTCCATTATTTGAAAAGCTATCCCAAAGAAGAAGGAATCAACTTATTTTCCAAAGCACCTGAGGGCAGGACGAGAACAAGGGATGGAACCTAACCAAGGAGAGAAGCAACCTGGAATTGAGGAGAAACTTCCTAACAGAGGACAATTAACCAGTGGCCAAGACCAACAGGACAGTAGAACCCCCAGCCAAGAAAGCTGGTGAGCCCCATTGGATGGAGACATTCAAGCTGAGAACCTTCTGTTGAGGCGCCTTCAACTTGGACCCCTGCCCTGAGCAGGGGCTGGACTACTAGATCAGGGGTCCCCAACCTTGGCAACTTTAAGCATGGTGGACTTCAACTCCCAGAATTCCCCAGCCAGCTGTATCTGTTTCTTTTTCTCTTAATCTCTTAAAGTGGAGAGATTGCAGAGGAAGGGATTACAAGAGAGTAAGCTTTGCTGGCTGGGGTATTCTGGGAGTTGAAGTCCTCCAGGCTTAAAGTTGCCAAGGTTGGAGAGCCCTGTACTGTGGCCCTTTTCCACAGTAGGATTTGTTGCACCTATAAAAAATACCCCCCACGTCCTCGTGGCACCCCAGGCCAAAAAAATAACCAGTGGGCCTACAAGGAGAGCAATTAAAACAGGCACCTCAAGAGAGTCCTGGCTGTCCACAGAGCTCTGACGAACCAACCTGCGCACCAGTGAGGTCCGAGTGTGGCCCAGGGATGAGAGGGCAGGCAGGGATTTCGCCTCGTTCCACTCCACATGCAACGTATTGTCCACAGCCACTGCAGGGGAGAGCAGAGAGTGAGGTCAACCTCCGGGCCGCCACAAGAGGGAGACAGAGCGCAATCCCCCTAAAGTAGTACTTCTCAACTTTGACAACTTTAAGGCAGGTGGACTTCAACTCCCAGAACTGCTGGCTGGGGCATTCTGGGAGTTGAAGTCCACTCGTCTTCAACATCTATGGATATTCTCAGTTATCCAGATTATGGCTATCCCAAAGGTGCTTGCTTTTTTTTTCAAGGAGCAACTGTACTTTCTGTTTTTTTCTTGAAGAGGTTTCGCTTCTCCTCCTGTTGTGTTTGCGCCCCCCGAGCCGGCCCTGCTGCCAGAAAGTGACTTGGAGCCGGGCCTGCTGCCAGAAAGTGACTTGGACAGTCAGGGAGAAGGGTCCTCAGGACTTACCTCGGGAGCACTGGCTTCCCCGGCTCAGCTCCAGGAACCAGAAGCAGGCCAGGTGGAAGAGATAATGAGGCCTCCGTCCCCTGACTCTTCCCCCCCCAGGCCACGCCTTCAGACCCAGCTGATGGCAATCAGGCTTGGTTGGACCCTAGGTTTCATAGGCAGGAGAGGAGGGAACAACAGAAGTAGGGGTGGGGCAGGCCTAGGAAGTGCTGAGTCATGGAGCCACACCCCACAGGATATAAAAGGCAGCGAGAGCTTCTGTGTCTCTTTGTAACAGGCAAATCCACTGAATGACTAAGAGCTGAAGTTTGTTCCTGGGTGACTCACCAGCATCGTGGAAGATAACGGAGGCTCTTGACAGACGCTGGCTATTCTGCTGCCAGAGCTGATAAGTGCCGGCTAATTAAGCCATCACTCGGACGGAGGCGAGGGAGGACAGAACACCTCCAGGAAGCTTCTTCAGCTCTTCTTCTGAGGTCTTCTTTGAAGACGTTTCGCTTCTCATCCAAGAAGCTTCTTCAGCTCTTCTTCTGAGCTGAAGAAGCTCCCTGGATGAGAAGCGAAACATCTTCAAAGAAAAACCAGAAGGTCCAGTTGCCTTTTGAAGAAAAAAAGCACCTTTGGGACACCCGTCTTAAAGTTGCCAAGATTGGAAAACCGCTGCCTTAGGGTTACCCCACCCCCAACTCCCACTCCATGCAACTAGTCAAATCGGGCCTCACTTCCCAATTTCCTCGAAGCTTGCAAGTGTCCAAAGTGCTTGTAAATAACTCTCTTCCGTGTTGTTGTAAATTTGAATGGCTGCCAAATGAATGGTTGTACTGCAGGGGTAAATTCTTTTTTTTTTTTTTTTGCTACCGGTTCTGTGGGCGTGGCTTGGTGGGCATGGTGTGGCTTGGTGGGCGTGGCAGGGGAAGGATACTGCCAAATCTCCATTCCCTCCACACTCCTGTGGGAAGGATATTGCAAAATCTCCATTCCCACCCCGCTCCAGGAGAAGTATACTGCAAAATCTCCATTCCCTCCACACTTCAGGGGAAGGATATTGCAAAATCTCCATCCCCACTCCACTCTGGGGCCAGCCAGAGGTGGTACTCAAAATTTCCACTACCGGTTCTCCAGAACCTGTCCGAACCTACCTGGATTTCACACCTGCTGCAGTGTATTTCTTTCTTTACTAAATTCCTATCACAGATAAGCCGGCATATTTGCTCTAAAGCAGCGGGTCTCCAACCTTGGTAACTTTAAGACTTGTGGACTTCAACTCCCAGAATTCCTCAGCCAGCAAAGCTTGTGAACTTCAAAACTGGCTGAGGAATTCTGGGAGTTGAAGTCCACAAGTCTTAAAGTTGCCAAGGTTGGAGACCCGCTGCTCTAAAGCACCTGAAGGCAGGACAAGAAGTAACGGAGGGAAGTTTATCAAAGAGAGATCCAACCTACAATTAAGGAGAAATTTCCTGACTGTGAGAACAATTATTCAGTGGAACGATTTGCCTTCCAAAGTTGTGGGTGCTCCAACACTGGGGATTTTTAAAGAAGAGATTGGACAGCCATTTGTTTAAAATCGTATGGGGTCTCCTACTTGAGCAGGGGGTTGGACTAGAAGACCTCCAGGATCCCTTCCAACTCCGGTATTCTGCAGATTGACCAGCCACGAAGTGGATTGGGCTTATTTACAATATTGACGGAGACACTGTTGTAAACGGTAGTCCACAAGGTACGGCGGCCAGAGTTAATGTCGTTAAGGATGAATTTAAGTTAAGTTTAATTTTTTTATTTATTTGCATTTATATCCCGCCCTTCTCCGAAGACTCAGGGCGGCTTACATTGTGTCAAGCAATAGTCTTCATCCATTTGTATATTATATACAAAGTCAACTTATTGCCCCCAACAATCTGGGTCCTCATTTTACCTACCTTATAAAGCAGTGGTTCTCAACCTTTATAGTGCTGTGACCCCTTTAATACAATTCCCCACGATGTGGCGACCCCAACCATAAAATTATTTTCGTTTTGAATTTATCGCGCCTGAAGCCGTCTTGGCTAGCGATCTGAACTGCTTGCGATTGCCTTGAGGACGGAGGCATTAAAGCGGAGACTCCTCCCCTATTAAGTTTATCGCGCCTGAAGCCAGATCAGGCTAGCGATTGGGAGTGATTGCAGCTGGCTTGAGAGGGAGACATCAGAGCAAATCTCTCTTTTTTAATTCATCGTGCCTGAAGCCGAATTCGGCTAGCGATTTGAAGAGCCTGCAGCTGGCTTGTGGAGTCAACCATTGGAGCGCGATTCTTCGACTCGCAAGTATACTTCCCATATTTCCGATGGTCTTAGGCGACCCCTGGCAAATCGTCATTCGACCCCCAACGGGGTCCCGACCCACAGGTTGAGAACCGCTGTTATAAAGGATGGAAGGCTGAGTCAACCTTGGGCCTGGTGGGACTGGAACCTGCAGTAATTGCAAGCAGCTGCTCTTAATAACAGACTGCATTAGCAGTCTGAGCCACAGAGGCCCCTTTAATTTAATTTAATTTAATTTAATTTAAATTTAATTTAATAATAATAAGTTAAGTTAAGTTAAGTTAAATTAAGTTAAGTTAAGCTAATAATAATAATTTAAGTTAAGTTAAGGGTGAATTTAAGGGTGAATTTAAGAATGAATTAAGGGTTAATTTGGTGAAGTGGGTTGACTGCTTTACTTGCTACATTGCGTGAAGTGAACCACCGCAATTGTTTCAATTAGTAACCACGCCTGTTAAGTGAAACTGGTTTTCCCCCACGGATTTGGCTTGCCAGAAGGTCGCAAAAGGGGACCACGTGACCCTGGGACATTTCAACCGTCATAAAGGTGAGTCAGTTTTCAAGCAACCGAATGCAAATCAGGCGGGCCGGGGGAGGCATCAGTGGTCGCAAGTGTGAAAAACAGTGATAAGTCGCTTTTTTTCAATGCCGTTGTAACTTTGAACGGTCATTAAGCGAACTGTTGTACGTCGAGGGCAACCTGTACACTGTTGCATGCTTTGGCTGAGTGTGTGAAAACCTTACTTCTTAATAACCCAAACTCGAAGGATTGGATGTGGGCAGTCAAAGGTTTTCAGGAAGCTTTCTAAAGATAGCTGCCACGAAGGTCGCTTCCGGCTGAATTGTGGCTCAGGTGGGTAATTGGCAAAATAGCAGTTGGAGAGTTCTGTTCTGCTTTGTTTGTTGGTTTGGTTTTGCCCTCAGCGGTTTACTTCTGTTGTGTCTCGTCCGATCTCACCGCAGCTGGGGCCTTCTTATCTGCTTCCGAACACTGAGGAATGTCCTAGTATGCCTCCCGGCCCCAGCCCTGGCTCCATGCCCAGACAGGCTGAGGAGGAAGAAGTACCTCCAGCCCCCAGCTCTGGCTCCATGCCCAGGCAAACGGAGCACCTAGACCCCTCCCCCTCCTCCACAGCATGTGAGCCTGAGGGAGGTCAATTGCCAACAGCTGCAGACTGGAGTGACCCTCGCGTCAGAAGACTTGATAGGCGGAGGCAACAGAAGGAAGGGAGGAGCAGGCCTGGATAAGTGCTGAGTCATGGAGCCACACCCCATGGCCTATATAAAGGATCTGCTTTCTGGCATTCTCTGAGTCAGGCAAAGTCTACCTTATCTTGCTGAAGTCACTTTCTGGTCTCCTGCCTGCGCTGAGGACTTTGCTAGGACTTTGGCAGAGCTGCAGAGGCACGCCTGATTCGGATTTCCCTGACCCGGCCGTCAGCGGAGGAGTGGGACACGACAACTTCAACCTAAGAAATCCTTTCAAAAGAGGCTTTTTGTGGCGTGCGCATGGATGGAGTGTTGTTCTTGCATTCTGGTCACGAAGGGTAGCGCAGGGTCTGCGAGAATGCTCCGATATCCATCCACAATGGAGCCCTCGACACAGTGGTGAAATCTGTACCGGTTTAGTACCGGTTCACTGGCTGTGCATGGGCGCTGTGCGCGCAGACGCGGCGCGCACCACGCGCCAAATGCGAGGTGCTCGCGCGCAATGCATGGCGAAAGGAGGCATGCGGTAAGTAGAACAGCGCGTGGGAGGAGGGGGTGATCAGCTGTGGCGCGTGATCTTTTTTTAAACTTTTAAAAACATTTTTTTTACAACCTATTTGGTTGTAAAAAAAATGCTTTTAAAAGTAAAAAAAGAGGCTTTGACAATCACGCAGCTCAGAGCCTTTTTTTTTTAACCTTTTAAAAGCATTTTTTACAACCCCTTCGGCCGAAGAGTTTGTAGGAAAAATGCTTTTAAAAGTTAAAAAAAGGCTCTGACGATCGGGCAACTCAGCTGAGACCGTCAGAGCCTTTTTTTTTAACCTTTTAAAAGCATTTTTTACAAAGTATTCGACCAAATAGGTTGTAAAAAAAATGCTTTTCGAAGTAAAACAAAGAGGCTCTGACGATCATGTGACTCAGCTGGGCATGGGTGGGGGCAGGGCAGGGATTTTTGCTACCGGTTCTCTGAACCACCCGCCGTCATCGCTACTGGATCAGACGATCCGGTCCGAACCGGAAGCATTTCACCCCTGCCTCAACGGTTGCTGAACCAGACACTTGTGACATGAGTTTTGCCCTGTTTTACAACCTTTCTCGCCATAGTTGCTAAGGGAAACACTGTGGTGGTTAAGTTAGCAACACGGTTATTAAACGAATCTGGCTTCCCCATTGACTTTTGAGTGATGATGATGATGATAACAACAACAACAACAACAACAACAATAATAATAATAATAATAATATCAGAGTTGGAAGGGACCTTGGAGGTCTTCTAGTCCAACCCCCTGCCCAGGCAGGAAACCCTACACCATTTCAGACAAATGGCTATCCAACATTTTCTTTAAAACTTCCATTGTTGGAGCATTTGCAACTTCTGCAGGCAAGTTGTTCCACTGATTAATTGTCCTAAATTTCTCCTTAGTTCTAGGTTGCTTCTCTCCTTGATTAGTTAGGGGTTTTTTTCCTTTTATATATATTATATTTATATATATTATTTGTTTTTACAACAAACAAACATAAAAATCTCATCAAACCAATTACAATGTGTTGGTGGGGTGTTTACATATCTTCTTGTGCAATTTCAAAATAAACATCTCTTTCATACATCTGTCTTACCTTGTCCAGGTCTCTTACTCAATCAATTTTTAATTAAACAGTGGTATTTTTTCTAATAACATTATTCATTCCATTCTCCTAAATTAGTTTAATTCAAATTACTTCTCTTAATCTTCGCTTCTTTTTTAAAAAAAATCTTTTCTAACATATCTTTCCTTCGAACCAGTGGTAAAATAGATCCCATATTTTCTAATATCGCTTATCTTCTTGTTCTCTAATTTCAAATGTCAGTTTACTCATCTCTGCACATTCCATCATCTTCCTAATAATTTCATCTTTTTTTTTCTTCCCTTTTGATGTTGCCAAGGAGCAAACCCCAGACTCTCTAGCACTGATGAGGTTACATAGATGGGCAATGAAACGCCTGTAAGCCAAGAACCGAGCTCCGAGGACACGAAAGTCTCCGCAGATGGAATAAAACCTTGGAAGCATTGGTGGTGGTGGTGGTTTTTTTAATGTCCTACACTGTAACTTTTGATCTGTAGATCTGTAACTTTTGATCTCTACCTGCTGATATTGAGAACGCAGAGAGCTTTTGCTCTGCAGCTAGGTTGCTCTTTCTCTTACGCATTCCCCCCCCCCCGCCTGCCGCCTCCAGCTATTAATACAAAATTGTTATGAGCGCAGCTGAGCTCACAGACAACCTGAAGGCAGGGGAGAGAACCAGAGCCTCTCCAATTTGATCAAAGTGAGAATTAAGCATGCCCCATAAAGCAGAGAACCTATAGGAAATCAACCTTAACCCCGGCCGTCCTTGGGAAAGACAGTGTCTCAACATCCAGCTTCATGGATCCAAATAGAAGTCCAGGATCATTCCGCTTCTGAAAAATCTTACCGTTTATTGAATGCGCAGTATGGTGACGTCGAGGCAAAGCTAACTCTGAGGTTCCCAAACTGCCCAATCCACAGAATAAAACAATACTTTTCCTAGCCAAACCCCCAACATCTCACATATTCTATGTAAACAAGTTCTCTTAGTTATAAGGGAACTGTCCAGTGGTGGGATTCAAGTAATTTAACAACCGGTTCTCTGCCCTAATGATTTCTTCCAACAACCAGTTTGCCGAACTGCTCAGAAAGTTAACAACCGGTTCTCCCAAAGTGGTGCGAACTGGCTGAATCCCACCACTGGAACTGTCTGCTTCAACTCCACACCTGTTATGATGTCCTTGAACAGATTTCAGGCTCCCTCGGCCTTCAGCAGAATCCTAGAAGTTGTTGTGACTCCAGCCCCCAGCCCCGAACCTGGCCCCATGCCCGAAAGTGACTCCTAAAGTGAGGGGGAGGGGCCGGTAAGGCTTACCTCAGGAGCACCAATTCCTTTGGCTCGGCTCCAGGAGCCAGAACCAGACCAGTCGGAGGACATAATGAGGCCGTCATCCCCTGATTCCTCCCTTCCCCAGGCTACGCCTTCAGACCCAGCTGATAATAATAATAATCAAGCTTGAATTGACCCACGCTTCAGAAGATTAGAGAGGCGGCATCATCAAAGGGAAGGATGGGGCAGGAGCCCCACCCCACAGGATATATAAGGAGCTTTGGGACTGCTCTCACTCCACGGGAAGCAAAAGTTTAGCTGAGCCATTTCAAAAAGAGCTGAAAGTCTTGCTACATGAGTCATTTGTTTGAACTTTGGCAGGCAGCTGCGATTTCTCTGCCAGGACTAATAAGAGCCGTAAATCCACTGGCTGAAGGCCAGCTCGTGGGTCTGAAGTGGGGAAGGAAACAGAAAAGAAGTTTTGTTTCTCTGTCTAACCCAGGGGTCTGCGAACTTGGCTCTTTTAAGACTTGTGGATTTCAACTCCCAGAGTTCCTCAGCCAGCAAAGCTGGCTGAGGAACTCTGGGAGTTGAAGTCCACAAGCCTTAAAAGAGCCAAGTTTGCAGATCCCTGGTCTAATCCATTTAGAAGTTTCGTTCCTCCGTTTAACCCAGGGATCCCCAGCCTGTGGGTCATTGTCCATACCGGGCCATAGCCTGTTGGCTACCGGGTTGCATGTGTGACTGGCACCCCACTTGCGGTAGTGACGCTTGCCCGTTTGTGGCCCCATTTGCATTGTGTACCATGCATGGTCCTCTTCACATGCAGGCATGGCCCCATTCACACCACCAGTGGTGGTATCCAGCCGGTTCTATCCGGTTCGGGAGAACTGGTAGCGGCAGCTGCGGGAGGCTCCACCCACCCCGCCTGGACATCATCACATCCCTTTAATGCAAGTTGTCGACGTTCTGCACATGCGCGGAAGGCCCTCTGCGCACGCACGCATGCTCACATTTGTGAACCGGTAGCAAAGGTAAGTGCATACCAGCCCTGGCGCATGCATAAATAAAGGCACCTGCCCCTCTCCCCGTCTCCGGGCCACCAACCCAAAAAGGTTGGGGAACTCTGATCTAACCCATTCGGGAAGCAACACCTCCCCGCTCCTCTTACTCTAATGGCAAGTTGAATCCAAGAGGCCCGTTGCTGCCAAAGTTTCCTCCTTGACAGGCCGATATTAAACTGAAGATCGAATCCTTTGGCCACCCGATGAGAAGAGAGGTCCGACTGGGAAAGATCCTGAGGTTGGGAAGGATCGAAAGCAAAAGGAGAAAGGGACGGCAGAGGATGAGATGGTTCGATAGTGTCATCGATGTAACGAACATGAATTTTAGCAATGGGGTCCATGGGGTCGCGAAGAGTTGGACATGATTTAGTGCCAGGGGTGGGCTTCTGGGGGTTCTCGGGGGTTCGGGAGAACCTCTAGCTAATATTCTGTGCAGTTCAGAGAACCCCCAAATCCCACTCCTGGCTGGCCCTGCCCATCCCACCCCCTCCCCTCCCAGGAGTTCCCACGCGGCCCATTTTGGATGCAGGTAAGTGCAGGGTGTGCGCGGAGGCTCAGGGAGGGTGAAAAATGGGCCTACCAGAAGTTTGGAAAGGCCGGAAATGGGCCCGTTTCCAGCCTCCAGAGGGCCTCCAGAACCTGGGGAGGCCGTTTTTGCCCTCCCGGAGGCTCTAGAAAAATCTCTGGAGCCTGGGGAGGGCAAATCTCTGCCCTCCCCACCCCCCGCTGCCATGCTGCAGGAGGCTGACTAGGCCACACCTACCATGGCCACACCCACCCAGCAACAGGGCAGAGAACCCCTTGCTAAAATTTTTGAAGCCCACCCCTGCTTAGCGCCTGAACCACGACAAAACACAAAGCACAGAATGGGCTATTTCACATAAGCTGCTAACTCAGCAGAGAGATTTCCGCCAGCCTGAATTCCTGAAAACGGGCCGACAGTTCCAAGACTGTATGAATTAATAAAAGCCAAGGAAGCTGCATAGTAATATGCCAAAAACATAATCCATGGAGGAGACCTTGCAGCAAGACAAATCCTGCAGTGGAGTGGAAGACATGCCTTCGAGAAGATCCTCAAGAATATACAAATATTTGTAGCTACCAGAGCCAGCCCTGGGATGTTACCTAGACAAGTAATAAAACATCTGCGAGAAAACAACCAAGCCTAGAGAGCACTAAGGAACCCCCCAATATTCATTTGCTCTGGAGGAATATGATAAAGGGGAGGGAATCTCTTGGCAACCTAAGACAGGCATCTCCAAACTTGGCAACTTTAAAACGCGTGGACTTCAACTCCCAGAATTCCCCAGTCAGCCATGTTGGGTGGGGAATTCTGGGGGTTGAAGTCCACAAGTCCTAAAGTGGCCGTTTTAACCTGGCAACTTGGCAACTTTAAGACCTGTGGGCTTCAATTCCCAGAATTCCCCACCAAGCATGGCCAGTCGGGAAATTCTGGAGATCAAAGTCCCCAAGTCTTAAAGATGCCAAGTTTGAAGAAGGCCCCTGCCCTAAGCTTCAACCTGGGACTTGAAGTCTTCAAGTCTTAACGTTGGCGCCCTTGGAGACCCCTGCCCTAAGTCTCAACTTCAAGAAAGAGTGCAGAGAAGAGCAACCAAGATGATGAGGGGACTGGAGGCTAAACCATATGAAGAACGGTTGCAGGAACTGGGTACGTCTAATTTGATGAAAAGAAGGACCAGGGGAGACATGATAGCAGTCTTCCAATATTTGAGGGGCTGCCACAAAGAAGAGGGAGTCAAGCTATTCTCCAAACCACCTGAGGGTAGAACAAGAAGCAATGGGTGGAAACTAATCAAGGAGAGAAGCAACCTAGAACAAAGGAGAAATTTCCTGACTGTTGGAACAATTAATCAGTGGAACAACTTGCCTCCAGAAGTTGTGAATGCTCCAGCACTGGAAGTTTTTAAGAAGAGACTGGATTTGTCTGAAAGGGTATAGGGTTTCCTGCTTCAGCAGGGGGTTGGACTAGAAGACCTCCAAGGTCCCTTCCAACTCTATTATGCTATGTACTATGTTTTGTTGATTATGTTATTCTGTTAAGTCTCTTGTTTTCCAGTCTTCACTTGGGCAAAATTGGAGAAGTGCTCTGAAGGTGAGCAGGGATAATGTTCCCACAACACATCTACCCACCATTTCTGCATTTGTCCGAAGCCGGGTAGGGTTTCCTGCCTGAGCAGGGGGTTGGACTAGAAGACCTCCAAGGTCCCTTCCAACTCTTGTTATTCTAAACCCTCCAAAGGATGGAAGGAATTTTTGAAGGAATAAAATCCCAACCAGGCTAGAGAAGGGTGAATTAAACGATCTCTGGGTTGAGAGAAAGGTGTGGAGGAGAGGATGGGGAGAAAGAGAGAGAGAGAGAGAGAGAAAGAGAGAGAGAGAAAGCCTGGGAAGAAGGAAAGAAGAGAGGAGATCTGAACTGAGCCGGCCTTTCCTTCTGAAAAGAGAGAATGCATCCGGCAGCAGGGAATCTGTTTTCTGTGCAAGGAAGGGACGTTGCGTTCCGAACAGATGAGACATTAATTTTCTAGAGTGTTGCTGCTACCGTTGTACCCAGGAGGTGCCAGCAGCCTTTTCTGCAGAAAATAGCACAGCTCTTTTCTCTTCCGCTCTCAAGGCATAACAAAGAAGTTTTTATACCAAGGAAGGAAGGGTACATTTCTAGGCTCTTGACTTATACCCGAGTAGGAGATCCAGAGTCAAACCAGTAACCGTTCTCCTCCAATGCCGGATGAGTGACTCGGACGAAGGTCAGCCTGGAAGGCCCATCCTTCGAGACACTGTGACCGAGCCAAACCCAGCCTTGTCAGTATGACTTTTGGCAACCAGAAATAAATGACAGAACAGGATGGAACGGAACAGAACAGAACAGAACAGGAATGGAATGGAATGGAATAGAATAGAATAGAATAGAATAGAATAGAATAGAATAGAATAGAATAGAATAGAATAGGAACAGGAACAGGAACAGGAACAGGAACAGGAACAGGAACAAGAACAAGAACAAGAACAGAATAGAATAGAATAGAATAGAATAGAATAGAATAGAATAGAATAGAATAGAATAGAATAAAATTGGAATTGGAATTGGAATGGAATGGAATGGAATGGAATGGACTGGAAAGGAAATAGAAATAGAAATAGAAATAGAAATAGGAATAGAATAGAATAGAATAGAATAGAATAGAATAGAATAGAATAGAATAGAATAGAATAGAACAGAATAGAACAGAACAGAATAATGGAATGGAATGGAATGGAATGGAATGGAATGGAATAGGAATAGGAATAGGAATAGGAATAGGAATAGAAATAGAATAGAATAGAATAGAATAGAATAGAATAGAATAGAATAGAATAGAATAGAATAGAATAGAATAGAATATCTATAGATAAGGGGAAAACATTACATGAAAATTCCTGGTTGGTTATTTACCATGGAAGCAATGATCCACCCCAATGCATTAGACATAAGTAAAATGCCCAGATATTCAGTAATATTAGATAAACAGGGAAAACTTAAAAACAACCAGGTACTAAAGGAACAGGGAGTATCTATTGACTGGTGGCCATACTTACCACTGCAATCGAGATATAAGAAAGATGTAGAAGAATGTGGAATTGATACGGTACCCAATCAATTAGATAAAGTGTTGACAGGCCCCGAGGAAAAATTAATATCCAAGTTATATAATTATTTATTAGAATTTGACAGAGTAGAAGAAGTGGTGAAAGAACCAATGATTGCATGGGGCTAAAAACATACGGCATACTATTGATTTAGATGACTGGGAAAAAATTTGGAACAAAAATCACACTATAACAAAATCCGCTGCTTATTAAGAAAATCGATATAAAATGTTTTACCGTTGGCACCTAGCCCCAGCTAGGCTAGCTAAAATGTATTCTAATTTAATCCCAAAGTGTTGGATATGTAAGCAACATCAAGGTACCTTCTATCAGGCTTGGTGGCTATCTCCTGAAGCAAAAAAGAATACTGGACTAAGATACAAGGATGGCTTCAAGATATAATAACATTTCAAATCGAACTAAATCCTGAAACATTTCTCCTGGTAATGCTTAAAACAAAATAAGATCGAAAAATAAGATATCTGATTTTAAACATATTAACAGTGGCAAGAATTGCATTCATGCAATATTGGAAGGAACGCAATATACCACCAGAAGGACTGATTATTCAGAAGATATATGATTGTGCCGAAATGGATAAACTTACTCTAGAACTAAAAGAAAAAGACGATTCAGAATTTTATGCTCTTTGGGAAAAATGGTATACTTGGACAGATAATAGAAATAAAAATTGGAAATATACCTAAGGCTATTGAGGATTAGATATTGAATGTATATAATGTATATATCGTATGGAATGTTGATCCGATGCATATAAAAATGACACATCTGTTGATTCTGTACTAGAGTTATGTAAAGGGAAAAATGTAATAAAAATTATTTTTTAAGAAAGAAAGGATAGGATAGGATAGGATAGGATAGGATAGGATAGGATAGGATAGGATAGGATAGGATAGGATAGAATAACAGGAGAGGAGAGGAGAGGAGAGGAGAGGAGAGGAGAGGAGAGGAGAGGAAAAGAGAACAATAGAACAGAAGAACAGAACAGAAAATTAGAATAGAATAGAATAGAATAGAATAGAATAGAATAGAATAGAATAGAATAGAATAGAATAACAGGAGAGGAGAGGAGAGGAGAGGAGAGGAGAGGAGAGGAGAGGAGAGGAGAGGAGAGGAGAGGAGAACAATAGAACAGAACAGAAGAACAGAACAGAATAGAAAATTAGAATAGAATAGAATAGAACAGAACAGAACAGAATAGAATAGAATAGAATAGAATAGAATAGAATAGAATAGAATAGAATAGAATAGAATAGAATAACAGGAGAGGAGAGGAGAGGAGAGGAGAACAATAGAACAGAAGAACAGAACAGAATAGAAAATTAGAATAGAATAGAATAGAATAGAATAGAATAGAATAGAATAGAATGGAATGGAATGGAATGGAATGGAATGGAATGGAATGGAATGGAATAGAATAGAATAGAATAGAATAGAATAACAACAGAGGAGAAGAGAGGAGAGGAGAGGAGAGGAGAACAATAGAACAGAACAGAACAGAACAGAATAGAATAGAATAACAAGAGGAGAGGAAAAGAGAGGAGAGGAGGAGAGGAGAGGAGAAGAACAGAACAGAACAGAACAGAACAGAACAGAACAGAACAGAATAGAATAGAATAGAATAGAATAGAATAACAAGAGGAGAGGAAAAGAGAGGAGAGGAGGAGAGGAGAGGAGAAGAACAGAACAGAACAGAACAGAACAGAACAGAATAGAATAAAATAGAATAGAATAGAATAGAATAACAAGAGGAGAGGAAAAGAGAGGAGAGGAGGAGAGGAGAGGAGAAGAACAGAACAGAACAGAACAGAACAGAACAGAACAGAACAGAACAGAATAGAATAGAATAGAATAGAATAGAATAACAAGAGGAGAGGAAAAGAGAGGAGAGTAGGAGAGGAGAAGAGAAGAACAGAATAGAACAGAACAGAAAATGGAATGGAATGGAATCGAAGGGAAGGGAAGGGAAGGGAAGGGAAGGGAAGAGAAAAGAGAACAATAGAACAGAAGAACAGAATAGAATCGAATAGAAAATTAGAATAGAATAGAATAGAATAGAACTTTGTCACTTTAAATGTACACTAATCAGCGTACATTAAAAAGAAATTTCATTGCATTCAGCTCTCAAAAGATAACCATTATGCATGTAAAAAAAAAAAAAACCACACACATATGACCCAAGAGAAACATCACAATCTAGTTGGAAAAAAAAAAATCCTGAGAATTTATAAGATGGATGGATGGCTGGATGGCTGAAGGAGAGATAGATATTCCACTGGCTACCGAGAGGAACCCAGAAGTTGTATTTGAGGGGCACATGACGTGGATTTTGTAACTTGTTAACTGACATAGTTACTTTGTGTTTAAATTGAACTTATTTTTCTCTCTTTTCATTACGGACCGGAATGTAGGAAAACGTTTTATCCTATTGCTGTATGGATTGATTGATTGATAGCGTCTAACATTCCTAAAGTGAAAGGGATGGATGGATGGATGGATGGATGGATGGATGGACAGATGGAGACTTATCTCCTGATAAGAAAAAGTTTGCTGATGCTAAATGGTATCTCTTCGTGAACGCCAAACAACCTTTTCCCGCCAGACCTCATTTTAATGAACATGTGTGATATTATGGGAGGCAAATATATTTATTTATTTATTTATTTATTTTATTTTATTTATTCGATTTGTATACCGCCCTTCTCCCGAAGGACTCAGGGCAGTTCGCAGCCAATAAAAATACAAAAAATACATATAACACAAAAACAGTATAAAAAACTAATTCAATATATGACCTAAAAATTGAAATAAGATTAAAAAACCCATTTAAAAACCCCATTTAAAAACTACATTTAAGCTAGCCCTGCGCGCTGGAACAAAAGCTCGCGGCAATATATAACATGTTTCACTACGCGTAATTGATTGACCATGCCAAGGGGAAGTTACTTTTGTCCTGTCCAATCACCTTTCCTCTTGCATTTTCTTTGATGTCTTAACTAAAAAAAAAGGGAATGTAAGATGGGTCTTGAGCAGTGGTGGGATTCAGCCAGTTCGAGAAAACCGGTTGTTAACTTCCTGAGCAGTTTGGCGAACTGGTTGTTGGAAGAAATCATTAGGGCAGAGAACCGGTTGTTAAATTATTTGAATCCCACCACTGGTCTCGAGGCTCAAGGTACCCTAATAAATTGCTTTATTTATTTATTTATTTATTTGCATTTATATCCCGCCCTTCTCCGAAGACTCAGGGCGGCTTACACTATGTCAAGCAATAGTCTTCATCCATTTGTATATTATATACAAAGTCAACTTATTGCCCCCAACAATCTGGGTCCTCATTTTACCTACCTTATAAAGGATGGAAGGCTGAGTCAACCTTGGGCCTGGTGGGGCTTGAACCTTTAGTAATTGCAAGCAGCTGTGTTTATAACAGACTGTCTTAGCAGTCTGAGCCACCAGAGGCCCCTTTTAATTGATCTTCCAACTCAGTTGCTTATTGGGAAAGGTAAAGCTAGGCAGAATCTAGGGCCAGATTTCAACCTTGGTTAATTTTAATCTTGGTGAGGGTTTTTTGTTTTATTAGCATATTATGCAAAGCCTGTTCTGGGAGCTTTCTGTTCCAAATTATATCAATTACATTATTTCAAATACATGTGATAGATTACAGATGTCACCGTGCATATGTTTGAGATTCAAATTCGATTTGAAATCTGATTTGAAAAAATGAAATCTAATGGTGAGAAAAGTAAGTTTCTACGTTTAGAATTAGAACAATTAATCAGTGGGACGATTTGTCTCCTGAAGTTGCAGGTGCTCCAACACTGGAAGTTTTTAAGAAGAGATTGGACAACCATTGGTCTGAGATGGTGTCCTGTTTGAGCAGGGGGTGAGACTAGATGACATCTCGGATCCCTTCCAACTCTGTTATTCTGTTATTCAGCTCTGGATTCTACAAGATTCAGTCATTCCATTTTGTCCCTTGTAGGAAAGTTAAACTTTTTAATAATAATTCCGGAAATGTCCAAACTGGAACAAAAAAAGTTTTACTTTTTTTTAAAAAAAAAAAGAGAAAGAAAAATTATGGGGAAAATGTTTTTTTTTTTAAAAGCACTCCTTATCCCTCTCAAATATTTTTGGCCTTTTGGCTCCACAATTTGTGTGTATGAGGCATAATGCCGTTCGCCAAATCGTCATGGTATCCGCTGCATTAAATTGAAAAGAGAAATGGAGACGGCTAATTTTCCAAACAAAATATTAAATGAGTAAGAACGGTAATTTGCAATAGCTCATGACAATGCGGTGGCTAAAATAGAATTTGAGATTCTAATTTTAGGAGTCTTAAAGAGACTCGTGGAGGGCATGCCTTCTCCTCCCCTCTTCTTAATAATTGCGGAAGTAGTATACTTCTGAGTAAGCGGCTTATTTTAATACAAAATATAATGCGGGGAAAGTTTTCCCAGTTGCAATGCATGGCTGTGAAAGTTGGGCCATAAGGAAGGCCGAGCGCCAATGAATGGAACTCTGGTGCTGGAGAAGACTCCTGTTGTGCCTCATCCTCCCTCCCCTCCTCAGCCAGGCCCCTCCCATCTCCTCCCGGGCCTGCTATCAGACTCAGAGTCTGATAATGAAGATGAACAGCCTGTCATGCCTCCAGCCCCAGGCCCTGGCCCCATGCCCGGACAGGATGTCAGGAATGAACAAACAAACCTCACTCATACGGCGTGTGTTCCTTTGGCTCAGCCATCAGAGGAAGTCAGCCACGGATTGGAATTACACGGGCCTACTCCTTCTGACCCCTTCCTTTCTCAAACAGCAGAAGGAAGGGAGGGGCAGGCCTGGATAAATGCTGAGTCATGGAGCCACACCCCACAGCCTATATAAAGGACCTGCTTTTGGCATTCCAACTTTGAGTCAAGCAAAGTCTCATCTAGTTTGCTGAAGTCACAACTTGGATTCCTGCCTGTCCTGAGAAATCTGGAAGGAATTTGGCAAAGCTGCAGAGGCTTCGTTACCACGCTTGATACGGACTTCCTAGACCCGGTCGTCGGAGGGGGAATGGGACACGACAACTCCTGCGAGTCCCTTGGACTGCAAGGTGAACAAACAAGTCAGTCCTAGAGGAGATCAACCCTGATTGCTCTTTAGAAAGCCAAAGATGAAACTGAAGATGAAACTGAAATACTTTGGCCAGTATGAAGAAGGGGATGACAGAGGACGAGTGTTGTGACCCAGGCCCAAGTAGGTAGGAATAAACTTTAGTCTGTGGAAAAACAAACTTTATTCGAACAGCTGGGAATTACTTCATTCCCAGCATCGTTTAACTCAAAGTAAAACAAATGCCTCCAACACAAATTCCTCAGTTATCTAACAAACCTTAGTCCAATTAGGAAAACTGCCAAAGGCCCTTCCTGGCAAACGTCCAGAAGCCACAAAAACAAAGCAGAAGACGAAGCAGAAGACGCAGCTACAACATTGTTTTCTGGCAAAACTGAAACACCTGTGCTGGTCTATTTTAAGCCTTATGGGAGGGGCCAATCATCTCTTGGCCCTACTCCCGAGTCGTCCTCTCTGCTTGAGCTGCTCTTGCCTTCTGGCGGCTCTTCTCATGCATGCATTAGGAACAGGCTCCTCCTATTCCCTTGCCTCACTACTGTCAGTCTCTGGAGGCTCTGGAGTCCGCACCTCACTTCCCGATGGCCCTGGCCCCACCTCAGCCTTCAACTCAGAGCCCTCATCCGGGCCTTCCCCAGCCTCCAGGACTGGCCCATGTTCTTCCTCAGCCTCATCGCTGTCTGACTCCATTGCCAGCTCCGCAGGCTGCTGGCAGACCACAAGAACGAGGTGGCTGGATGGAGTCACTGAAGTGGTTGGCATGAGCTTAAATGGACTCCAGAGGATGGTAGAGGACAGGAAAGCCTGGAGGAAAATTGTCCATGGGGTCGCGATGGGTCAGACACGATTTCACAACTAACAACAACAATGCCCAGAAAGAGGGAATAAAAGAGAAGAGAATGACCAGCAACATGAGGGATAGACTCAGCAGCAATAGAGGGCACCGTTGGAAGGACTGAAAGACCAGATTAGAAACTCAATTACCATGGAGAAAATCTATCTATATAGTCAGTAAGAGCTGACATAAACTTGATGGCACACAGTTAATGACAGCCACAAAAATCCAAAATACGGGCATAGGTAGACCTCAACTTACAACCGTTCACTTATTGACGGGTTCAAAGTTACAACTGAAAAAAGTGACTTATGGCCGTTTTTCACACTTACAACTGTTGCATCATGGTCAGAGGATCAAAATCCAGATGCTTGGCAAATGGCACGTATTTATGACGGCCGGAGTTGTGTGTTCCCCTTTTGCGACCTTCTGACAAGTAACGTCAATGGGGAATCCAGATTCACTTAACAAGTGTCCCTGGGTCATGTGATCAGAGCTGGGGTGGTGCAGTGGTTAGAGTGCAGTGTTGCAGGCTAACTCTGCCGATAGCCAACAGTTCGATCCTGACCGGCTCAAGTTTGACTCAGATTTCCATCCTTCCGAGGTGGGTAAAATGAGGACCCAGATCATTTGGGGGCAAATAGGCTGACTCTGTAAACTGCTTAGAGCCAGCTTTGCTGGCTGAGGGACTCTGGGAGTTGAAGTCCACAAGTCTTAAAGGGACCAAGGTTGGAGACCCCTGGCTTAGAGAGAGGGCTGTAAGGCAGTATGAAGCGGTATATAAGTCTAAGTACTATAGCAGTCATTTTTTGCGACCTTCTGACTAGCAAAGCCCTGTACCTAACTTAACGAGTGCAGAGATTCACTTAACAACGGTGGCAACAAAGGCCGTAAGCTGGGGCAAAACTCATGTAATAGCTGTCTCCCTTAGCAATGGAAATTTGGGGCTCAATTGTGGTCATAAATCAAGGACTGCCTGTATCGTGATATACAGCTTCTTTGAGGAAAATCTCTCAGCTAAATCAACTATCAAATGTCCAAGGCCAGACCTGGGTAGAACTGAAGCAAGAATGCAAAAAACCCCAAAAACTTTTAATCAGGCTAGAGCCTCGGTACTCAAGGAGTGTGAGTCGAATGAGTCTGTTGCAGTCACTGCTGGGAGCGTCCATCTCCCAGGGCTCCCTTTATTGGCAAGAGTCCTTGATAGGTGTTGTGTCTCATCCAATCTCACCTCAGCCGGGGTCTTCTTATCTGCTTCCGAACACGGAGGAATGTTCTAGTATGCCTCCCGGCCCCAGCCCTGGCTCCATGCCCAGACAGGCTGAAGAGGAAGAAATACCTCCAGCCCCCAGCTCTGGCTCCATGCCCAGGCAAACGGAGCAACTAGACCCCTCCCCCTCCTCCACAGCATGTGAGCCTGAGGAAGGCCTATTACCAACAGCTGCCGACTGGAGTGACCCTCGCGTCAGAAGACTTGATAGGCGGAGGCAACAGAAGGAAGGGAGGGGCAGGCCTGGATAAGTGTTGAGTCATGGAGCCACACCCCATGGCCTATATAAAGGACCTGCTTTCTGGCATTCTCTGAGTCATGCAAAGTCTAAAAATATCTTGCTGAAGTCACTTTCTGGTCTCCTGCCTGCCCTGAGGACTTTGCTAGGACTTTGGCAGAGCTGCAGAGGCACGCCTGATTCGAATTTCCCTGACCCGGCCGTCAGCGGAGGAGTGGGACACGACAATAGGAGTGAAATCTACTTACCTTCCCGTGCGCGCATGGACCTTCTGCGCATGCACAAACCCTTCTGCGCATGCGCAGAGGGTAAAAAACAGGTTGCTTCCTGGTTAAAACCAGGAAGTAACACTGACTGGGCAGGTGGAGCAGAGCCTCGTGCTGCCATCGCTCACAGGTTCTCCGAATCACTCGCCGCCATTGCTACCGGTTTGGCTGAACCAGTCCGAACTGGTAGCATTTCACTCCTGGTCCATGTCCTTTAGCTGGCTGGACAAGCCCCCACCCTGTAGCCACCATCCAGTGTCCATCCAAGGTCCACGGAAGCGGTGGGCAATATCCGCGCATGGCGCCCAAGGAGCAGCGTCCGCATCCTCTGTCAGCCAGGGTGCTGCTCCTCACTGATCACTGGCAAGCTCAGCTGGTGAGCGAGTGGAACGTGGCCTCTCGGCCACCCGTCAAGCAGGTGGTCGGCACAACTGGAAGTAGCCACCACCGTAGCCTTGCTTGCCGCTCGCTTGTCCGTCCACCCCCTACGCAGGTATGGCAAACCCCAGACTGGGGTTCGACATCAACAATTGCAGGTGTCATAAAGACTCAACTATGGTCCTACATCAAGGACTACTTATAGTCCTTACTTATCTGCACTACTATTAATCTTGTCATCGTTCCCATCACCAATCTCTTTCCACTTATGACTGTATGACTGTAACTTTGTTGCTGGCAATCCTTATGATTTATATTGATATATTGACCATCATTTGTGTTGTAAATGTTGTACCTTGATGAATGTATCTTTTCTTTTATGTACACTGAGAGCATATGCACCAAGACAAATTCCTTGTGTGTCCAATCATACTTGGCCAATAAAATTCTATTCTATTCTATTCTATTCTATTCTATTCTATTCTATTCTATTCTATTCTATTCTATTCTATTTTATTCTATGTTATTCTATTCTATTCTATTCTATTCTATTCTATTCTATTCTTAATGAAGTTATGATCAGTGGTGGGCTGCTGCACGTGCTAACAACCGGTTCGCCCAGAACCGAAAATGTGAGTGCATGCTGATCTGGCCACCATCCCTGCATGCGCAGAGGGTAAAAAACAGGTTACTTGTTATTTTTATTTATTTATTTTGTCATAACAGTATATATAAGCATAAGCACGAAATAACTATACTATATATAAGCATATATATAAGCATAAGTATGTAATAACTATATTAATTGGATATAATGAAAGGAAACAGTAGGACAGGAATGGTAGGCTTACTTCCTGGTTAAATCAAGGAAGTAACAATGACTGAACGGGTGGGCGGAGCCTCATGCTGCCATTGCTACCGGTTTTCCGCCCTCACCGCTACCAGTTCGGCTAAACCGGTCCAAACCTGTAGCATTTCACCTCTGTTAGAGACCCTTCAGACATGCAAGCTAGGTGTTATCAGCGTTTCTTGTTTTCCCGATGGGCCCTGGATTCCTAAGTAGGCGAACTGTTTAATGCAGAGGTCTCCAACCTTGGCAACTTTAAGCCTGGTGGACTTCAACTCCCAGAATTCCCAAGCCAGCTCTATCTGTTTCTTTCTTTCTTTTTTTTAATCTCTTACAGGGGAGAGATTGCAGAGGAAGGGATTACAAGGGAGTAAGCTTTGCTGGCTGGGGTATTCTGGGAGTTGAAGTCCTCCAGGCTTAAAGTTGCCAAGGTTGGAGACCCCTGGTTTAATGCACCCAAACTCTTACAAAATGCATCCAAAATGCCCAATGGGGAAAGACCAGCCCCACCGTTTTTCGGCCCACGGTTATGTAAGTTGTAGGTTGTTCTAAATTTTAAATAATTATCCAAGGCTTTTTCTGGCGTGGGTTCTCTCTTTCCAAGGACCAATTCAGAAGCAATGTAGGAGTTCGCTGGCTTTGTCTCTTGAGCTGGCAGTATCCCCACCAGGGAGGGAGGGCGAAGTGGCACTTGCTGTATGAATGCCAACTGGCTGGCATAAAGGAAGGAAGAAGAGGAAACGCTGTTATTTAACTGACCCATATCGCTCAGCCAATTCAGAGACCGGTGCCTTCCTCCATATTTCATAATGAAGTATTACTCAAGGAGAGAGAGAGAAGGGGAGGGAGGGAGGGAGAGAGGAGGAGAGAGAGGGAGGAAGAGAGGGAGAGGGAGGGAAGGAGTGCGAGAGAGAAAGAAAGAGAGAAAAAGAGAGGGAGGAAGAGACATAAAGAGAGAGGGGGGAGAGAGACAGAAAGGGAGGGACAGAAAGGGAGGGAGGGAGAGCGAGAGGAAGAGAGAGAGGAAGAGAGAGAAAGAGAGGAGAGGGAGGGAAGGAGGAAGGAGACAGAGAGAAAGAGAGAAAGAGAGGGAGGAAGAGACATAAAGAGAGATGGAGGAGAGAGAGACAGAAACAGAGGGACAGAAAGAGAGGGAGGGAGAGAGAGAGGAAGAGAGAGAGAGGAAGAGAGAGAAAGAGAGGGAGAGGGAGGGAGGGAAGGAGGGAGAGAGAGAAAGAGAGAAAAAGAGAGGGAAGAAGAGACATAAAGAGAGATGGGGGAGAGAGAAAACAGAGGGGCAGAAAGAGGGAGAAAGGGAGAGAGAGAGAGAGAGGAAGAGAGAGAGAGGGAGAGGGAAAGAATGAGAGAGAGAAAGAGAGGAGGAGAAGAGACAGAAGGAGAGAGAGGGAGGGAGAGAGAGAAACAGAGGGACAGAAAGAGAGGGAGGGAGAGGGGGAGAGGAAGAGAGAGAGAGAAAGAGAGGGAGAGAGGGAGAAGAGACAGACAGAAAGAGAGAGAGAGAGAAACAGAGGGACAGAAAAAGAAGGAGGGAGGGAGAGAGAGAGAGAATTAAAACTTCCCCCAAAGAATTGAAAATCTGACTTTGGAAAAGGAATGAAAGTATTATTAAGGAGGGACTTGCAAAGAAAATTACACAAAGCTTTTCTTCCCACAAAGTCATATCTAAATTTCTTTTAGAGTTATTTTTTTTACGTTAGAGCAGACCTAGAATAGACTTTGGCAATTTACTGGCCCTTTGGCTGTCCCTGTAAGGGCCCACGTGAGGTCAATTGGAAATTAGAAATCAAATATCAGTCTGATGCAGCAGCTAACCAAAGCCCTGTAATTTACTGCTTTTTATAAAGCGATAAAATTAACATTGCGCAGAATCGAGTTGTTCAGGCTCTGAGTTCAGCTCTCCGTAACAGTTCCAGGTTCCCCTGGGTTCCCATTGAGAAAATTAATTGTCCACCCCTGAGTTACAACTCCAGGTAGTCCTCAAGTTACGACCACAATTGAGACCCAAATTTCCATCGCTAAGCAAGACCGTTGTCACGTGAGTTTTGCCCCATGTTATGACTTCTCTAGAGACAGTTGTTTAA
This sequence comes from Ahaetulla prasina, assembly GCF_028640845.1. NCBI lineage: Eukaryota > Metazoa > Chordata > Lepidosauria > Squamata > Colubridae > Ahaetulla > Ahaetulla prasina. The sequence goes on from NC_080544.1 coordinate 106,819,716, forward strand.
GTGAGTCCCTGCAACTGTTAAGTCAGTCAACCGGTTGTTAAACGAATCCCCCATTGACTTTGTTTGTCAGAAGGTCACAAAAGGGGATCAGATGACCCTACAACCGCCCTAAATATGAATTAATTGCCAAGCAGCTGAATTTTGCCAAGTAGTGACCATGCAGATGCTTTAAGTCTGAAAAATAGTCATAATTCACTTTTTTGATTGCCATTGTAACTTTGTATGATAATAATAATAATAATAATAATAATAATAATAATAATAATAATAATAATAATAATAATAATAATAATAATAATAATAATTTAATTTGTACACTGTCCCTCTCCCGAAGGACTCAGGGTGGTTTACAGCCACAATACAATACAAAAAACAACACATACAATACTAAAAACAAACATTAAAAAACTTATTCAATTTGGCCCCATTATAAAATAAACTATTGACCCTGTAAAATTAATAAAAATTTAAACCCATAAAATCAGTTAAAAATTTAAAAAATTCAAGCCAGTCCAGCGAGACGGAATAAATAAGTTTTAAGTTCGCGGCGAAAGGTCCGGAGGTCGGGTAGTTGTCGAAGTCCAGGGGGAAGTTCGTTCCACAGGGTAGGAGCCCCCACAGAGAAGGCCCTTCCCCTGGGAGCCGCCAGCCGACATTGCTTGGCTGACGGCACCCTAAGGAGTCCCTCTCTGTGAGAACGCACCGGTCGCTGGGAGATAGAAGATGGCAGTAGATGGTCCCGTAAGTACCCTGGTCCTAAGCCATGGAGCACTTTAAAGGTGGTCACCAATACCTTGAAGCGCACCCGGAAGACAGCAGGCAGCCAGTGCAGTCTGCGCAGGATGGGTGTTACATAATCACTACACAACTCTAAGTCAAGCAGTACCTGTACTTAATCTAGGCTGCAAAACCCTGCATGACCACTAGGGGGAGGCAAAGAGTTAAGTATTTTCTGAATCTCTGCTGCTCTCTAGTGCAGCGGTCACCAACTGGTGGTCCATGGACCACTGGTGGTCCGTGAGAAAATTTTGGTGGTCTGCAGAAAAATTATTTGCATTTTTTATATTGCACTGAATCAGGGGTCCTCAAACTGGGACAGATACGTCCAATGAACGTTTGTGTTGCTGCAGAGAGTCTCCCCCTTCAGGGTCTTCTTGTGTGGGTCGGAGGGGGGCAGAAATTCCAACTTGGGGTCTGCTTCAACCTTCTGGTGTGGGGCTTTGGGCAAAGGCTGGAGGGAAGTGCCGCTGGTGGTGAAGAGCCGGAGGGCCTTGTTCCAGTGCGACTGCCTCATGGCCTGGAACTGGCTCACCATCTCAACCCTCTAAGCCTCCAGGCGCCGGTACCTGGCCTTGCACTCCCGCAGGTCTTCCTTCTGCTTGGAAAGCCTATGCTCCTAGTCCTGAGTGAGGTGCTTCTGCAGAGCCTCCTCCTCGGTCAGATCCAATTTGAACTGAGCTCTTTTGCCAACTCTTTCTCGTGGTGGCTGCTTAGCTCCAGCAACTGCTTCCTGTTAGGGCCCTAAGGAGCCCGGGCGGGGACGCAAGGAGTGGCTGGGAGGGGAGGGGCGAGTAGAGGCTGGCGAGGCGCCCCTCGATGTGAGTGACATCGAGTTGGCCACACCCACCCGGTCATATGACCACCTAGCCACGCCCACCCAGTCAGTCATTAGGCAGATCATATTAGTGGTCCGCGGGATTTAATATTATGAATTTAGTGGTCCCTGAGGTCCGAAAGGTTGGTGGCCCCTTCTCTAGTGGCCGTGAATGGCAGGGTTCACTAAAAATGTTAAGCTAGCCATTGTAAATAAATTCCTGTGGATTTACAGGGGTACTTTGGTCCTCACCGTTAATTGGGAATCAAATACGCCGAGTGTCAAATACAGTCAGTACCAAACAAAATTTTCCCATAGAAAATAATGTCGAGAGTCCCAAGGCAGCCAACACCGATAAGTTCTAACCTGTGCGTTGAGTACCAAACAAACGATGAGTACCAGGACAACGCTGTCACATCCAAAGACATTGAGTACCAAATTCGATGAGTTTCAAAGCAGTTGAGTACCAAGCTACCATAGTAACTATTTTTATTTATTTGTTACTAAGATATGTATACTGCGTCAATCAAGCAAATCTAAGTGGCTCCCAAGAATAATAAAACAGCCTTAAAGCAGAGGTATCAAACCCAAGGTGAAAACGAAACGAAAATGGCCCACACTGGCCACGCCATCCTGGCCAAACCCACCCCAGTCCCCTGGGGTCAAATACAACAATGATGCCATCCTCAATGAAATCGATCTTTATTCTCCAAAGCACCTGAGGGTAGAACAAGAAGCAACGGATGGAAACTAATCAAGGAGAGAAGCAACTTAGAATGAAGGAGAAATTTCCTGACCGTTAGAACAATTAACCAGCGGAACCACTTGCCTCTAGAAGTTGTGAATGCTCCAACACGGGAAGTTTTTAAGAAGAGATTGGACAACCGTTTGTCTGAAATGGTAGAGGGTTTCCTGCCTGAGCAGGGGGTTGGACTAGAAGACCTCCAAGGTCCCTTCCAACTCTGTTATTCTACTCTGTTCTGTCCTCAGTATGCGGTCAAAAAAGTCAAGATGTCAGCTGCAGCCACACAATCAAAGCGCCACTTCTTTTTTTTTTAGTGAAAGATGAAAGACTTGCTTTTGGCTTTCATCTTGAGGGTGTTTTTTTGGTGGTGGTTTTTTTTTTTTTTTGGCCTTTCCGAGCAGATGCCGCTGAAAACATACATCCGAAACAAACAGCAATGAACTCTTTACAGCTGTAACACTTACTCCAAATAACTCACAAAAGCATAGTAAATTCTAGTACCAGCTATCCCCTAGGTAGCTAACACCACAAATTCCCAAAACTGCATCGATAACATTATTTTTTTTAAAAAAAAAGTGCTGCCGTGTAACGGGGTGAGCTCCTGTTACTTGTCCCAGCTTCTGCCAACCTAGCAGTTTCGAAAGCACGTAAAAATGCAAGTAGAAAAAATAGGGACCACCTTTGGTGGGAAGGGAACAGCGTTCCGTGCGCCTTTGGCGTTGAGTCATGCCGGCCACATGACCACAGACCACGGACAGCGCTGGCTCTTCGGCTTTGAAACGGAGATGAGCACCGCCCCCTAGAGTCGGCAACGACTAGCACGTATGTGCGAGGGGAACCTTTACCTTTACTTAAAAAAAAAAAAAACTTTCTAAAGATTAATAACAAGGATGAGCTCCAATGAATACTAACCACGATCCGACCATTTTCTCTCGGGCAGCAACTCTAACAGTTCCTAGCCTGCTTCTTGTAAAAGCTGCAGATGAAAGCTGTTTTAGCAATATGTATGAACTAGATTCGCTCGAACCGGTAGCGGAAATTGCCCACCTGCCCCAGTTCTATGCCATCCTATTTAGGCACGTTTTTGAGGCCTGGCGCATGCGCGGAAGGCAGGCGCCTGCGTGAACTGGGCGCGCGCACGAAGCAAGCAAGTGAACCGGTAGTAACATAATGTCAAACCCACCGCTGGTGTGAACGCAACCACAATCGACCACTCACAATGCCCTTGAGGCTGAATTGATTGTTTTAGATTGATTCTTCTCCATCAATACAAAGAGTTTTTTGCTGGTTGCTGAGCTGAAGTGGTTTTCATCCCTCCTTCAGCCGGTTAAAACCTCTCGCCAGCATGAAACTAAATAGTCCTCAGTTTGCAACCGTTCATTTAGTGACTGTTCGAAGTGACAACAGCACTGGAAAAAAAGGGACCTGACATTTTTCACACTTATGACCGTGGCGAGATCCCCATAGACAGGCGATCAGAATTCAGGTGCTTGGAAACGGCTTCATATTTATGATGGTTGCCGTGCCTCAGGGTCATGTGTTCCCCTTTTGCGACCTTCTGACAAGCAAAATCTATGGGGAAGGCAGATTCACTTAACAACCATGTTACTACCCTAAAAACTGCAGTGATTCGCTTAACAACTGAGGCAAGAAAGGCCGTAAAATGGGGCAAAAAGTCACTTAAGGCGTGTCTCAGTTAGCAACAGAAATGTTGGGTTCAGTTGTGGTCCTAAGTCGAGGACTAGCTGTATTGCTATACGTTTCTAATATACAGCTCCTTTGAGGAATTATCTTACAGATAATTCAACGATCGCAGGTGTCATAAAGACCCAGCAGCTGCATTTACGAAACCTGGTAAAACCTCACTTAAAAACTGTCCCTCCAACCGAAACCAAAAGAACTAGGAGCTGCTTTGGAACTTTCACAAGAAAATAGAGAAACCATGAAGAAGAAGCAAGAGAGCGTTTTGGAGGATAAAGAAAAAAAATGCTAACTGTGAAAAATTAAATGATTGTACGGGGAGAGATGATGGAAAGAATAATGATGGGGAAAATAGAAAGGGCGCAAAGAGACAAAGGGAGAAAGAAGAGAAAAAGCACAAAAAAATTAAAAGATTGCATTGGGATCGAGAGTGGCAAAAGAGGAATACTTAAAAGGGGAAAAAGAAAGAAGAAGAAAAGAAAAACAATAGGACAGGAACGGTAGGCACGTTTGTGCGCTTATGCACGCCCCTTATGGTCCCCTTAGGAATGGGATGAGGTCAATAGTAGAGAGTTTCTGGTTGAAGATTTTAGGATTATGGGAAGAGACCACAGAGTCAGGTAAAGTATTCCAAGCACTGACGATTCTGTTACAGAAGTCATATTTTCTGCAATCTAGATTAAAGTGGTTGACATTAAGTTTAAATCTATTGGTTGCCCTTGTATTATTGCAATTAAAGCTGAAGTAGTCTTTAACAGGAAGGACATTGCAATAGATGATTCTGTGAGTTAAACTTAGGTCTTGTCGTAGGCGACGGAGTTCCAAGTTTTCTAAGCCTAGGATTTCAAGTCTGGTGGGATAAGGTATTTTATTGTTTTCAGAGGAATGGAGAACTCTTCTTGTAAAATATTTCTGGACACGTTCAATTGTATTGATGTCAGAGATGTGGTGAGGGTTCCAAACAGGCGAGCTGTATTCTAGAGGAGAGTAACAAGGAGTAACAAGCAGAGTAACTGGGAAAATGTTGCAAACTAGGAGGGCAAATAAAAATAAGGAGGGAAGGAAGAGACAAGGAGGAAAAAAAGAAGGGAGGGAAAAAAGTACAAAGTTAAAGGACCATATTGGGGCTAAAAGAGAGAAGATAAAAACGGGGGACGAGGAGAGGAGGAGAGCAGATGAAAATACAGGACAAGCAAAGAGAGCAGAGAATTTTAAGAGAAAATTGGAAAAAGAGAGGAGAAAGAGGAAAAATAAAAAAAGATAGAAAATATAGTAATTGGTTGAAGCATTAATAATGAAACTTGAAAGCACAAAAAAGAGCTGGCATTATATTAAATGATTTAAATGTTAATAATGGAATTTGAAATTATGAAAAGTTTTTAAAGGTTACTATGGAATATACTAAAAAAATTAGAAATGATGTTATGAAGAAAAACTGAGTTTTTATTCTTTTTTTCTTTTTTCGACTATGGTTGATACTATATGAATTGTCATTGAATTACAAATATATGATTGATTTTGATGTTTGATAAATAAAATATATAAAAGGTTACAAATATTAAATGGGAATAAAAGGGTTTAATATAACGGGAATAAGAAGAGGGGAGGAAAAGAGAAAAAGTTTGATAAAAGATTAAAATTCAGAGTGAAGGGTAAGATTAGATATACAATATAAATAAAAGAAGGAAAATAAAAATGAGAGAAAATATATTATTGAAAGCATGTAAGATGGTTTGCAAAAGAACTGAAAGTTGTATGAATATGAAACCTGGCCAATATTCTTTTCAGAAAAAATGCATCGTATGTTGTTAATGCATCGTATGTATGTGGCTTAAAAAAATAAAAAACTTTATTAAAAATTAAAGACTGTCTCTCTTAGCAGCAGAAATGTTGGGCTCACTTGTGGTCATAAGTCGAGGACAACCTGTATTGTCTCCGTCACTGCAACTTCCCTTCAAGGCATTTGGTAAAGATAAAGGTAAAGGTTCCCCTCGCACATCTGTGCTAGTCGTTCCCGACTCTAGGGGGCGGTGCTCATCGTTTCAAAGCCGAAGAGCCAGCGCTGTCCGAAGACGCCTCCGTGGTCACGTGGCCGGCATGACTCAATGCCAAAGGCACATGGAACGCTGTTACCTTCCCACCAAAGGTGGTCCCTATTTTTCTACTTGCATTTTTACATGCTTTCAAACTGCTAGGTTGGCAGAAGCTGGGACAAGTAATGGGAGCTCACCCCGTTACGCGGCACTCGGGATTTGAACCGCTGAACTGCTGACCTTTCGATCAACAAGCTCAGCCTCTTAGCCGCTGAGCCACCGCGTCCCTCTCAAGGCATTTGAGGTGGGGACAAATATTCAATCTCCTATGCCTTAAGGATGCCCCTTAGACCAGGGGTCTCCAACCTGGGCAGCTTTAAGACTTGGGGACTTCCAGCAAAGCTGGCTGAGGAACTCTGGGAGTTGAAGTCCCGAAGTCTTAAAGTTGCCAAGGTTGAAGACCCCTGCTTTAGACAGTGTCAGACCATGGAGGGAAAAAATGCTTTTAACACAAGAAAAGTCAAGAGTGACTTTCACACATGGGAAGGGATGAGATGATGAAGGCCACATCATGAGGACACCACAGAAGACCAAGATGGGCAAGGGATGGGCAGATATACGGGAAGGGACTATTGGTGTGACCCAGGCCCAAGTAGGTAGTAGGAAACTCAGTCAGTGTAAAAACAAACAAAATTGATTAAAACAGCTGAGAATTACTTCATTCTCAGCGTAGTTCAACTAAATTAAAGCAAATTCCTCCCAACACAATTCCTCAGTCCTATCACCAACCTTGGTCCAATTAGGCAAACTGCCAAAGGCCTTTCTTGGCAAAACTTCAGAAGACGCTGATATGAAACAAAGGCAACAAAACAAAGCTATCAACATTGTTTTCTGGCAAAGAGCCCAAACATCGTTGCTGGTCTTTTAAGCCTTATGGGAGACGCCAATCATCTCTTGGCCCTACTCCCGAGTCGTCCTCTTTGCTTGAGCTGCTCTTGCCTTCTGGCAGCTCTTCTCATCCGTGCATTAGGAACAGGCTCTTCCTGTTCCTCTGCCTCACTACTGTCAGCCTCTGGAGGCTCTGGAGTCCGCACCTCACTCCCCGATGGCCCTGGTCCCACCTCTGCCTCCAACGCAGAGCCCTCATCCAGGCCTTCCCCAGCCCCCAGGACTGGCTCATGTTCTTCCTCAGCCTCATCACTGTCCGACTCCATTGCTAGCTCCGCAGGATGCTGGCGGACTACAACCACTATATCAGTTCCAGGATTAAATGCTTGGGGTCTTCAGCTCAGGATATCCTGCAATGAACCTCAGGCTGGCCTTCAGTATTTACGGGACCGTCTGCTGCTACCGATTGCCTCCCACCGACCCGTGCGCTCTCACAGAGAGGGACTCCTCAGGGTGCCATCAGCTAGGCAGTGTCGTCTGGCGACACCCAGGGGAAGGGCCTTCTCAGTGGGGGCTCCCACCCTTTGGAACGAGCTTCCCCCAGGACTTCGTCAACTTCCGGACCTTCGAACCTTTCGCCGCGAGCTTAAAACTCATCTATTCATCTGCGCAGGACTGGATTAGATTTTAGATTTTAAATTTAAATTGGTTTTAATGGGTTTTATTATGTATACTGTTATTTTTAATTATTTGGCTATTTGGAATAAGTTTTTTAATGGATGTTTTATTTTGTATCTATATGTTTTTTATCTGCCTGTAAACCGCCCTGAGTCCCTAGGGAGATAGGGCGGTATATAAATACGAAAAAATAAATAAATAAATAAATTCAGAAGTTGCGGGTGCTCCCTCAACTGGAGGTTTTTTTAAGAAGAGACTGGACAGCCACAACCACAAGAGTCTGGTATGGTATAGGGCTGTGATGGCAAACCTATGGCACGCGTGCCACAAGGAGCACACGTAACCATATCAGTGGGCACACGAGACAGGCTGTTTCCTGCCTCCGGAGGGCCTCCGGGTGGGGTGGGGAAGGACATTTTCACTCTCCCCAGGCTCATAGAGAGGCTCTGGAGCCGGGTGAAAGAGAAAAACAGGCCTACCAGGCCATTGCATACCAGAAATGGGGGTGGAGTGGGGGGGTCGCACTCGCATGCGCGGGGGAGAGGCGCATAGAATTATAGGTGTGGACACACAAGCAACCCCTCCCTGCTCCCCCCTTCTGGCACGCAATGGCAAAAAAGTTAGCCATCACTGATATAGGGTCTCCTGCTTGAGCAAGGGGTTGGACTAAAAGACCTCCAAGGTCCCCTCCAATTCTGTTATTCTGCTAGTCATGTTCTCCAGGTCAGGCTGAACCCTTTTCGGGGCTCGTCCTTCGTCTGAGTGGGGAACTGGCCAGAAACATTTGACCTTTTCATAAGGGCCCCCGCTTTAGGAGGGAATGCCAAACCAAAGCCAGTAAGTTAAAAGTAGTATTTATTAAATTATTTTGATATAATAAATGTTCCTGGAGGTTTCTGAAACCTCGTGAAGGTGTTTGATGAGCTGAAGGATAGGATAGGATAGGATAGGATAGGATAGGATAGGAGAGGAGAGGAGAGGAGAGGAGAGGAGAGGAGAAGAGAAGAGAAGAGAAGAGAAGAGAAGAGAAGAGAAGAGAAGATAGAATAGATTATAGAATAGAAGGGAAGGGAAGGGAAGGGAAGGGAAGGGAAGGGAAGCAAAGAGAAGAGAAGAGAAGAGAAGAGAAGAGAAGAGAAGAGAAGAGAAGAGAAGAGAAGAGAAGAGAAGAGAAGATAGAATAGAATAGATTACAGAATAGAAGGGAAGGGAAGGGAAGCAAAGAGAAGAGAAGAGAAGAGAAGATAGAATAGATTACAGAATAGAAGGGAAGGGAAGGGAAGGGAAGGGAAGGGAAGGGAAGAGAAGAGAAGAGAAGAGAAGAGAAGAGAAGAGAAGATAGAATAGATTATAGAAGGGAAGGGAAGGGAAGGGAAGGGAAGCAAAGAGAAGAGAAGAGAAGAGAAGAGAAGAGAAGAGAAGAGAAGAGAAGAGAAGAGAAGAGAAGAGAAGATAGAATAGAATAGATTACAGAATAGAAGGGAAGGGAAGGGAAGCAAAGAGAAGAGAAGAGAAGAGAAGATAGAATAGATTACAGAATAGAAGGGAAGGGAAGGGAAGGGAAGGGAAGAAGAGAAGAGAAGAGAAGAGAAGAGAAGAGAAGAGAAGAGAAGAGAAGAGAAGAGAAGAGAAGAGAAGAGAAGATAGAATAGATTACAGAATAGAAGGGAAGGGAAGCAAAGAGAAGAGAAGAGAGGAGAAGAGAAGAGAAGAGAAGAGAAGAGAAGAGAAGAGAAGAGAAGAGAAGAGAAGAGAAGAGAAGAGAAGAGAAGATAGAATAGATTACAGAATAGAAGGGAAGGGAAGAGAAGAGAAGAGAAGAGAGGAGAAGATAGAATAGATTAGAGACTAGACTAGACTAAACTAGAAGAAGGGAAGGAAGAGAAGTGAAGAGGAGAGGAGAGAAGAGAAGAGAAGAGAAGATAGAATAGATTACAGAATAGAATGGAAGGGAAGGGAAGGGAAGAGAAGGGAAGAGAAGAGAAGAGAAGAGAAGAGAAGAGAAGAGAAGAGAAGAGAAGAGAAGAGAAGAGAAGAGAAGAGAAGAGAAGAGAAGAGAAGAGAAGAGAAGATAGAATAGATTACAGAATAGAATGGAAGGGAAGGGAAGGGAAGGGAAGGGAAGAGAAGAGAAGAGAAGAGAAGAGAAGAGAAGAGAAGAGAAGAGAAGAGAAGAGAAGAGAAGAGAAGAGAAGAGAAGAGAAGAGAAGAGAAGATAGAATAGATTACAGAATAGAAGGGAAGGGAAGGGAAGGGAAGGGAAGGGAAGGGAAGGGAAGGGAAGGGAAGGGAAGAGAAGAGAAGAGAAGATAGAATAGATTAGAGAATAGAATAGAATAGAATAGAATAGAATAGAATAGAATAGAATAGAATAGAATAGAATTCTATTCTCTAATCTATTCTATTTTCTCTTCTCTTCACTTCTCTGATGCATAAGCTCTGAGTGTGCATACAAACAGCAAAGTGATAAATCATAAATCATAAGATCCAAAGAACAAAGTGATAAATCATAACATACCACCAAGAGAAGGTGATAGGAAAGATGAGGAGGATAATAGCGATGCTTCAGTTTGCTAGAGTTTAGGGATCCGTACCGTAGATTTCCTTTCTGGTTTTTAACTCGTAGACATCTCATTAAGAACAAGGCCAGTCTTCAAAGCAACCCAAACCCCAAAGGAAACTGGGGATTTTTTATTTAAGGGGGGCCTAGACGATTTCCGTCACCACTCTCTGCTCCGCTCTGAATTTACTGTAGATTACTGTAGACTACGACATTGTAGTTACTGTAATTATGTAGTTATATAAGACACCCACCCTGTTAAAGACCTTGGAGTTTTCATATCAAATGGTCTAAGTGCCAAAGCCCACTGCAACTACATAGCAAAAAAGAGTTGTAAACCTAATCTTGTGTAGCTTCTTCTCCAAAAACACTACACTACTAACCAGAGCATATAAAACATTTGCTAGGCCAATTCTTGAATACAGCTCGACTGTCTGGAACCCTCACCACATTTCTGACATCAATACAATTGAACGTGTCCAGAAATATTTTACAAGAAGAGTTCTCCACTCCTCTGAATACAACAAAATACCTTATGCCACCAGACTTGAAATCCTGGGTTTAGAAAATTTAGAACTATGCTGCCTTCGACATGACCTGAGCTTAACACATAGAATCATCTATTACAATGTCCTTCCTGTCAAAGACTACTTCAGCTTCAATTGCAACAATATAAGAGCACACAATAGATTTAAACTTAATGTTAACCGCTCCAATCTTGATTGCAGAAAATATGACTTCAGTAACAGAGTTGCTAATGTTTGGAATACACTACCGGACTCTGTGGTCTCTTCCCAAAGTCCCCAAAGCTTCAATCAAAAACTGTCTACTATTGACCTCACCCCATTCCTAAGAGGTCTGTAAGGGGCGTGCATAAGAGCACAAGCTTGCCTACCATTCCTGTCCTATTGTTTCCTATCGTTATATCCAATTAATATAGTTATTACATACTCATGCTTATATATATGCTTACATATTGTATAGTTATGTCATGCTTAGGCTTATATATACTGTGTGACAAAATAAAATAAATAAATAAAATAAAATAAAATAAATAGATTTTTAAAGGATGGGAAAGGAGTGTTTTAACACCCTCTCCCAGAACAAATAGCTGAAAGGCCTTTTAAAATCACCACCATCTGAAATGGGGAAATGAAGAATCCTAGCAGGTCTTCTACATAATGGATTTTGATTTCCTTTGGATACGACAGAACGGGTTACGCTGCCCTTTAGAAGCTGCAAGGAGGCCAAGCTGACGTGATGCAAGAACGGGGAACCAGGATGGTGTCGCAGGATGGATGTCGGTTTTCCCAGTGACTTTGGGACGTGGGAAAGCCACCCCCCTGGATTCCCACGACAACATCCTTATGTAGAAAGTTAGCAGCACCCACCCCTCTCCTAGAAGAACGAAACATTTTGAGAAATATTAAAAGGGGCAGGATCGACTATTTCCTCTAGGAGAGAAAGGAAAATCCTAAGGGAGACAGAAACTCAGGCATCCAACTCCCTGCCCCAAGCAGATACTACGCTGAGGCCAGCTTGTAGACATGCACATTTGGTAACTACTCCCTGCAGCAAGATCTGAACGAAGGTAGAGTAGAATGGAATGGAATGGCATAGAAGAATGGGATGGGATGGGATGGGATGGGATGGGATGGGATGGGATGGGATGGGATGGGATGGCATAGAAGAATGGAATGGAATGGAATGGAATGGAATGGAATGGCATAGAAGAATGGGATGGGATGGGATGGGATGGAATGGAATGGAATGGCATAGAAGAATGGGATGGGATGGGATGGGATGGGATGGGATGGGATGGGATGGGACGGGACGGGATGGGATGGGATGGAATGGCATAGAAGAATGGAATGGAATGGAATGGAATGGCATAGAAGAATGGGATGGGATGGGATGGAATGGAATGGAATGGCATAGAAGAATGGGATGGGATGGGATGGGATGGGATGGGATGGGATGGGATGGGATGGGATGGGATGGGATGGGATGGGATGGGATGGGACGGGATGGGATGGGATGGGATGGAATGGCATAGAAGAATGGAATGGAATGGAATGGAATGGCATAGAAGAATGGGATGGGATGGGATGGGATGGGATGGAATGGCATAGAAGAATGGGATAGGATGGGATGGGATGGGATGGGATGGAATGGAATGGAATGGAATGGAATGGAATGGAATGGAATGGAATGGAATGGAATGGAATGGAATGGCAGAGAAGAATGGAATGGAAGGAATGGAATGGAATGGAATGGAATGGAATGGAATGGAATGGCATAGAAGAATGGGATGGCATAGGATGGGATGGGATAGAATAGAATAGAATAGAATAGAATAGAATAGAATAGAATAGAATAGAATAGAATAGAATAGAATAAGGGGATGACTAGTCATGCCCAGTTCCTGCAACCGTTCATCGTATGTTTTAGCCTCCAGTCCCTAATCATCCTGGTTTGCTCTTCTCTGCACTTTTTCTAGAGTCTCATCTTTTTAAAGTGTGATGACCAAAACTGGATGCAGTATTCTAGGTGTGGTCTTATTAGGGCATTATTGAGTGGTGTTAGTACCTTACTTGATCTTGATTGTATCCCTCTGTTAAGATAGTTTAGGATTGCATTGGCTTTTTCGGCTGCTGCTGCCGCTGTATGTAGCCCCCTTCTTACTCTCTGTTGGGGTATCCACAAGACATAGTCAAAAAAGATCAGATGGTGTGGCCACCATGGTGTAATCAATGCTCTATGGTGCGCATAAAAAAGCAGGCAGCTTTGGGGGGGGAAGGGGGTTTGGCCATATCTTGAAGACCGCCACCACCTTCTCAAAACGTCTCAAAACTTCAACCAAGAGGGCCATTTGTAATTGTAACAAAATAACAAAGTTGGAAGGCACCTTGGAGGTCTTCTATCCTAACCCTCTGCTCAAGCGGAAGACCCTATACCTGTGATGGTGAACCTATGGTAGCCATATTGGTGAGCATGCGAGCTTAGTTCCAGCGTGCATGCACGCACCAGCCAGCTGATTTTCGGCACTTCTGGACCCACCAGAAGTAGGGAAACAGGCTGTTTCCTGCTGTTGTGTCTGCGCCCCCCGAGCCGGGCCCCCTGCCAGAAAGTGACTCGGAAAGTGAGGGGGAAAGGCCATCAGGACTTACTTCTGGAGCACCAGCTCCTCTGGCTCAGCTCCAGGAGCCAGAGGCAGGCCAGGTGGAGGAGATAACGAGGTCTCCGTCCCCTGACTCTCCCCCCCAGGCCACGCCTCCAGACCCGGCTGATGGCAATCAGGCCTGGCTAGATCCCAGATTTCGGAGATATGAGAGGTGGCTACAACAAAGGAAGGGGTGGGGCAGGCCTAGAGAGTGCTGAGTCACAGAGCCACACCCCACAGAGTATAAAAGCAGCCCTGGCTGCTCTTCTGCTCCGTGACGAGCAAAAATTGAGCTGAACTATTTGACTCGTGGAGAAATGAGCTGAACTCTTTGACTCGTGGAGAATTGAGCTGAACATTTGGCCTGGATTGCTGACTTCCTGGTTGCCCGGCAACCCCAAAATAAGGGAGACTTTGGCAGACAGCTGCAGATTCCCTGCCAGCAGCCGTGAACTCAATTACTGGCTCGTTTAGTCAGCTCGTGTGGGTGAGGATGGGAGGGGACAGAACACCTGCCTCCAGAGAGCCTCCGAGCGGGGGAGGCAATTTTCGCCCTCCCCAGGCTCCTAGAAAGGCTCTGGAATCAGGGAAAGAGCAAAAAACAGGCCTACCATGCCCACCGTGCCATCGTGTGCCAGGTGTGGGGGGAAGGGAGGGGTCCCGGGCACATGCGCAAGGCACATAGAATTACGGGTGTGGGCATGTGTGTGTGCAACCTCCCCCTCTCCTCCCACTTCCTGGCATGCGACGGCAAAAAGATTAGCCATCACTGCCCTATATCCATGTTTGAACCTATGGCATGCATGCCAGAAGTGGCACACAGAGCCCCTTCTGTGGGCACACACACCATCACCAGCTGCTTTTCTGGTTTCCGGCGTGCGCATGCGCACCGGCCACCTGATCTTTGTGTTTACAGGGCTCTGGCGCACACGTGCACTCATGCACACACGTGTGTTCCGGTTTGGGCACTCGGTGCCCAAAAGGTTCACCATCCCTGCCTTGTACTGATTCAGACAATTGACTGTCCAATCTCTTCTCTCTTTTTTTTTTATTTTTTTTTAAAAATTTTCTAGGCAAACATACATAAAAGCATCTTCAATACAAATACAAACAGCGTGTCCTGTTGGTTGATTACAAATCTTTTGTGCAATTTCACCATATTCGTAATGTGTAATTTATCTAATTTTGCATTTTACCAATCTGATATAGATCCAAATATTTTGGTCAATTAATCGTTTGTTTGACTATAGATATTTCTTCCCTCACTTCGTATAAAAAGTTCTGGAGTTTATATTAATTGTATTGTATCATTCATTTCCTCATCTTAATTCAAACCAATAATATTACGTTATATTTTGTACATTTCACCAATTCTCCAATCTCTTCTTAAAACCTCCAGTATTGGAGCATTCACAACTTCTGGAGGCAAGTTGTTCCACTGATTCATTGTTCTCACTGTCAGGGAATTTCTCCTTCGTTCTAGGTTGCTTCTCTCCTTGATTCGTTTCCATCCGTTACTTCTTGTCTTGCCTTCAGATGTTTTGTTCAGATGTCCCTCTTCTTTGGGGCAGCCCCTTACCGCAAAAGGTGATCTTGTGACCCCAGGGAACTTCAATTATCATAAATATGAGCTAGTTTCCAAGCATCCCAACTTTGATCTCCTGTCCATGGGGATGGTCATAAGTGTGAAAAACGGTCGTAAGTCACTTTTTTCAGTGCTGTTGCAACCCCAAACAGTCACTAAATGAACAATTGTAAGTCAGGGACTACCTGGAGCTAGAAATATTTTACAAGAAGAGTTCTCTGCTCCTCTGATCACAACAAAATACCTTATGCCACCAGACTTGAAATCCTGGGTTTAGAAAATTTAGAACTCCGCCGCCTTCGACATGACCTGAGCTTAACTCATAAAATCATCTGTTACAACGTCCTTCCTGTCGAAGACTACTTCAGCTTCAATGACAACAATACATGAGCACACAATAGATTTAAGCTTAATGTGAACCGCTCCAATCTTGATTGCAGAAAATATGACTTCTGTAACAGAGTTGTAAATGCCTGGAATGCACTACCAGGGTCTGTGGTCTCTTCCCAAAATCCCCAAAGCTTCAACCAAAAACTGTCTACTATTGACCTCACCCCATTCCTAAGAGGTCTGTAAGGGGCGTGCAAAAGAGCACCAACATGCCTACCGTTCCTGTCCTAATGTTCCTTTTGATTGTATACAATTTCATATTTTTATTTTATTTATTTATTTATTTATTTTGTCACATAGTATATATAAGCATAAGCATGAAATAACTATACAATATATGAGCATATATATAAGCATGAGTATGTAATAACTATATTAATTGGATACACACACACACACACACACACACACACACATATATATATGTAGGTCTTTGGTTATTCAGGTTTTCTCCCACGTAAAATTGGAAGTGTCTTGGCAACGTTTCGACAAAGTGCACGAACACGAACACGAAGCCAAACAACAGCAATGCAGCTCACCAGCTCAAATCCCCCTGCAACTCAGACTAATCTGAGCACAACCAAGCCCCCACCCAAACAGGACACACCTCCAGCCAATCAGAGCACAAAAAAAACCCCATCCAATCAGAGCACTGCCAAGCTCCCACCCAATCAGTTCAAACCCCCACTAGCAGTTAAAAGGAAGAAACAGCTGCGATCACACATTGCTCCCAGAAGCACGAAGCTGAAGCCTGAAGATGACGAATGAGACTTCGTCGAAACGTCGCCAAGACACTTCCAATTTTACGCGGGAGAAAACCCGAATAACCAAAGACCTACATACAAACACCCGCGAAAACCTCAGAATATATATATTGGTGGTTCTTGGTGGTGCTTCCTGATCAGTGTGGGTTTGGGTCTGCTTTCTGATTATTCTGTTGTTAAACTAAACCAGAACTATTGCCAAAACTGAACACTTTAACAACAGAATAATCAGAGAAGCCATCGAGATAGAAAAACGCCCATACAGCATGAACAAACGAGATGATACCTCCCGCCTACCAGCCATTTGGAAACCCGCCCTTATTGACAAACGAGTCCTTAACACGAGGAATGACATCAGACCCACACTCACGAGGTCCACACAGGATGTCACCACCACACATCCACCCAGAAAGCAGACCCAAACCCACACTGATCGGGAAACACCACCAAGGACCAGAAGCCAGACCGCAGCTGCAACATTAGCCATTTCAAACCCCTCCAATCCATACATGCAGCAGACTGACACCCACTATGAAGATGTAGCACGACCACGAACACGAAGCCAAACAGCAGCAATGCAGCTCACCAGCTCAAATCCCCCTGCAACTCAGACTCATCTGAGCACAACCAAGCCCCCACCCAAACAGGACACACCCCCATCCAATCAGAGCACAAAAAAAACCCCATCCAATCAGAGCACAGCCAAGCTCCCACCCAATCAGTTCAAACCCCCACTAGCAGTTAAAAAGGAAGAAACAGCTGCAAACACACATTGCTCCCAGAAGCACGAAGCTGAAGCCTGAAGATGACGAATGAGACTTCATCGAAACGTCACCAAGACACTTCCAATTTTACGCGGGAGAAAACCCAAATAACCAAAGACCTATATATATATATATATTAATATAGTGATTACATACTTATGGTTATATATATGCTTATATATCGTATAGTTATTTCATGCTTATGCTTATATATAATGTTGTGACAAATAAAATAAATAAATAAAATAAATAAATTGCCTCCCTCTAGCCACCAATCTGGGCTCCAAGAATCCAGACGGTTGCTAAATGGCAGGAGACATTTCTCTACATCTTGTTGCTATTCAGATTTGCCTGCCCAGAGCTGCATGGTAATGCTCATTCTGGAACAATTAGTCCAGAGTTGGTTTAAATTCGGCAAAACGTCCTTTTGATACTTAATTGGGATTTTTCCGTTTCCTTCTTATCGTATCACGGCTGGGCCTTTGGTGATGAAGGAATAACTTCCCTGAATCGCCTCAAGGCTGTGTTTCTGTTTTAGAGGAGAAAATAACTCCGTTTTTCTCTCTTATTATTGGTTGTTTTTTTCCCCAAAGAACTACAGAAAAAAAAAAATTCTTCCCAACAGAATCAAAAAAAAAAAAAAAAGGAAAACAGAGAGAGAAAGAAACTGGGATGTTCAAGGGAGATTATTGAATGCCTAAATAAGGAAAGCTATTTGCGACTTCAACACTAGACGTAATCCGTAGATAGTAATCGTGCAACGTGCTTAACCTGACTATTGAATGTCTCCCTTTTTCTGGAATATTATTTTTTTCTTTTTTTTTTGCACACTACGCCGGATAACGGTAACCACGACAGCGAACCTCGCTTAGCCAATTATACAAATGAAGCTACTCCGTGTTGACCCGATCTCATTAAGCATATGATGTGAATCCCAGGCAGGGATGCGTGGAAATGGCAGGACTATAAAGGGGGAAGGTTTTAATTAAAGGTGCAGAAACACCACCACCACCAACCCGTATAAAGCTTTTAAGGGGCCACCTAACTGACAATGCCATAGCTCTTGCGAATTCCATCCGCATCAAGTGTTTTCTATTCAGAGATATTTACTCAGAGGACGGCAGGACAATATTGAAAGTGTTCGGTTGTGCGGCACTGATACACGCATTGTTCGAGTCCTCGCCGACAAGCAAAGCAACACACACACACACACACACACACACAAAAAAGAGGAGCCAATCCAAAACAAAGCTTTTTACTAGCCAAGCGACTTTGCCGTTCACGGAGACAAGGGGACATCTTAGAGTAGATGAGCAGACAAGTCTAATGCGTTGGGACAGAGAGCGCCGGAAGGCAAGGCCGTCTCTTGTCCCAATTGTCAGCAACCAGTCAGATGCCGAAAGAAACCCATCAACTGGGGGCTTGTGGCGCTTCGGCCTCAGAAGAAAAGCCAACCCCCCCTCAAGAGGTTAAAAATAGAAGTCCCCCCCCCAATTCACCAAATTGATGCCACGTCTTCAATTAGGATTAGAGGTTAACAGAGTTGGAAGGAACCTTGTAGGTCGTCTAGTCCAACCCCCACCCCACCACCGCCGGCCAAGCAGGAGAACCCTACACCATTTTGGACAGATGGCAGCCCGGTTTCTTCTCGAAAGCTTCCAGTGATGAAGCTCCCACAACTTCTGAAGGCAACTTCTGTTCCACTGGTCGGTTGCTCTCTCTGTCGAGCAATTTCTCATTTCCAGGTTGACTGGATGGTGGGGAATGGAAGGATTTATATTTCTTGCAGACTCCTTTCGTTCTTTTAGTGGGTCGTTAAGGTCACCTGGAGGTTTAACTCTGCCATCAGGGTCACCTTTGCACCACTCAGGTACCCTAAGGACACAGATAAACCTCCAAGGGCTTCAATGACCCTCTGAAAGGATGCAATTGACCAGCTGCCTGCAAGGAATATCAGTCCTTCCGTTCCCCACCATCCGGTCAGAGCTGAAGAAGCTTCTTGGGATGAGAAGCAAAACGTTTTCAAAGAAAAACCAGAAAGTCCAGTTGCCTCTTGAACAAAAAGCACAGAATTTGGGACAACAGAATTGGAAGGGACCTGGGAGGTCTTCTAATCGAGTCCAACCCCCTGCTGAGGGAAGAGACCCTAAACCAGGGCTTTCCAACCTTGGCAACTTTAAGCCTGGAGGACTTCAACTTCCAGAATTCCCCAGCCAGCTTTGGTGGCTGGGGGATTCTGGGAGTTGAAGTCCTCCAGGCTTAAAGTTGCCAAGGTTGGAGACCCCTGCCCTAAACTATTCCAGACAAATGGCTCTCCATACTTTCCTTGAAAACTTCCAACCATGCAGCACCCACCACTTCGGGAGACAAGCTGTTCCACTGGTTAATTATTATTTTTTTCCTCCCCTCAATGTCGGGAAATTTTCTCCTTCGTTCCAGGTTACTTCTCTCCTTGATTAGTTTCCATCCGTTGCTTCTTGCCCTGCATTCAGGTGCTTGGAGGACAAGTTGACCTCCTCCTCCTTCCTATGACAGCCCCTCAAATATCGGAAGACTGCTATCGTGTTCCCCCCCCCAATCCACAAATTGCAAAACAGGAAAAGCTTCTGGACCAGGAAATCCGAGCTGCGGGATCTTCTTCAGCTCCACCCAGCTATCTGAGGACCGTAACACCACCTGCCCATCTGCCTCAAGATCTCTGTCCTAAAAAAAAAAAAAAAACCCGTGGAAAAGTCTTTCTTTCCAAGCGCTTTGAGAAAGCAAGCCAGTTTCCTTGCTAAGCGTCTGCGCAAGTTTCTAGCTCTCATGCCGGCTGGCAGAGAGCCTCTCCTGCCCTTCCAGTATTTATTTCCTGTATCAAAGAAGGCGAGCTGTTTCCTGCTGGCACAAAAGGAGCATATTTTTCCCCACTTTAATTTCCGACAGCGTGGATTCCACTTTTTGCACAAACAAAAAAAAATCAACCACGGAAAATGCTAAGGCCCCGTTTGATTTTTTTTTTTTTTAAAATGATCGATCAACTCTTAAGCAAGGTTTTTTAACTTCTTTGTCCCGGTGGAGAACAAATATGCTAGGATACAGAAAATGCATCCCTGGCAATAGCCTTAACCGAATAAATCCTCCTGAAGACATTTAATCCTTATTACAGCCTCAGAGCCTGGGCTTATGGCCCAAATCCTGTATTTATTACGAAGTAAAATCTGTTAGATTCCGTTATGCTGACCCGCCAATTAAGCCTGCAATCAGATCTGCCGATTTTTTGGTTGCAATTTATTTATTTATTTTGTCACAACAATATACATAAGCATCACACAAAATGATTATATAGTATATAAACATATATATGAGGAAATATAAGGAAGTATAAGTATATATATATATAAAAGAAAAGAAAAACAATAGGACAGGAACGATAGGCACATTTGTGCTCTTATGCACGCCCCTTATAGTCCTCTTATTTATTTTTATTTATTTATTTTTGTCACAACAATATATGTAGGTATCATACAAAAAGATTATATAGTATATAAACACATATATGAGTAAATATAAGGAGGTATAAGCATATATATATATATAGGAAGAAGAAAAGAAAACAATAGGACAGGAACGGTAGGCACTTTTGTGCGCTTATGCACGCCCCTTATGGTCCCCTTAGGAATGGGGTGAGGTCAACAGTAGACAGTTTTTGGTTAAAGCTTTTAGGATTATGAGAAGAGACCACAGAGTCAGGTAAAGTATTCCAAGCACTGATGATTCTGTTGATATTCTGGCTGGCCTCGGAGTAGGGTGGGAATGGAGAATTTGCTGATTCTGTTACAGAAGTCATATTTTCTGCAATCTAGATTGAAGCGGTTAACATTAAGTTTAAATCTATTGGTTTATCTGAAACATTTCTCCGAGGAGGGGAATTCAGCCGGTATGCTGGTTTTCTGATGAAACCAACATAGCGTGGGGGATTTCAGACTGAAAAGTCACTGCTTGAAAATGTGCCTGCGGTGTACATTCGGTAGCATGCATTTTTGTGTTATTTACTCCTACGATGCTTAACCAGGACTGTTATGGATCTAGTGGCTGCATTCCCACTAAAGCTGGGTTAGATTTTTATTTTATTTTATTTTGTCACACAGTATATATAAGCATAAGCATGAAATAATTATACAATATATAAGCATATCTTTAAGTATGAGTATGTAATAGCTATATTAATTGGATATAATGAAAAGAAACAATAGGACAGGAACAGCAGGCACGCTTGTGCTCTTATGCACGCCCCTTACAGACCTCTTAGAAATGGGGTGAGGTCAATAGTAGAGAGTTTTTGGTTGAAGCTTTTGGGATTGTAGTGGGGGAGGGAGTTTAATACGTTGTGTGAACGCAACTTGCCCGGTAACTCTGTCAGGGGAATTGTGCCGATGGATTAATTCCTTAATCGGGGTAAGATATTAAATGAATATCGTTTATCGCCTCCCCAGGATGTCACTATCATTACTGTTATCTGATCTAAACGATGCTAAGCTATATTAGGAAACTTGATATGTCAAATACGTTCCTTGAGATATAAAAGAGATTCAGGACAAGCAACTCCATCAAATGGCTTCAAGTCATTTCGATATCGAATATTTTCCTGCTTAAGGCGAGACAACAGAATTCCAAATCTAGTTTAAAACTCTTTTAAAAAAAAAAGTCTGGAACCTATCTATATCTTCTATTTTCACTCATTCAAACATAAAACACAATGAATTGGGAGCAGTTAAAACTCATTAACATCAACAAAAAATCAAGGAACAAACAAAACACCCCATCTTGGCACAAAAGTCAGTTTGAAAGTTAAAAGTCTGATTTCAATAAAACATTCTTTTTCTTTTCGCAGAAAGTCATTGTGAAAGTTAAGCTTGTTTCCTTTGGCAAGGAGTTCCGCAGGCTTTTGAGGATGGGAAAAGAGAAAGAATGCAGGTAGTTGTAACTTACAACAGCTCATCCAAATTTACGACGGCACTGAAAAAATTGACCTATGACTGTTTTTCACACTCACGGTGGCTGCCGCATCGCCCTGTTCATGTGATCAATATTTAGACATTTGGCCACTGATTCGTATTTACGACGGTTGCAGCGACCTTCTGATGAACAAAGTCAACGGGGAAACCAGATTCACTTAACAACCGTGTGACTAACTTAACTGCAGTGATTCATTTAGCAACTCTGGCAAGAAAGAGCGTGAAATGGGGCAAAACTCACTTAACAACCATCTGTCTTAGCAACGTTAAGTTGGTTGTAAGTGAAGTTTCCAAGGTTGATAAGAGTGAATTAATTTTTTTTTCAATTGCCAGAAGCCATATTGCTTGGCCATCACTTCAACCAATTTCTGGAGGAGTTTTTAACAGATTTTTAACAGATTCACAGAGTTGGAAGGGACCTTTTAGGTCATCTAAGGGCCGGGATAGCTCAGGCAATAGAGAAGCCTGTTATTAGAACACAGCAGCCTGCAATTACTGCAGGTTCGAGCCCGGCCCAAGGTTGACTCAGCCTTCCATCCTTTATAAGGTAGGTAAAATGAGGACCCAGATTGTTGGGGGGGGCAATAAATTGACTTTGTAAATATACAAATAGAATGAGACTATTGCCTTACACATTGTAAGCCGCCCTGAGTCTTCGGAGAAGGGCGGGGTATAAATGTAAACAAAAACAAAAAAATCTAGTCCAACCCCCCACCCAAGCAGGAGACCCTACACCATTTCTGACAGATGGCAGTTCAGTCTCTTCTTGAAAGCCTCCAGTGATGAAGCTCCCACAACTTCTGAAGACAATTTCTGTCCCATCAGTTGATTGTTCTGTCAATCAACCGATGTCAGAAAATTTCTCCTTATTTCCAGGTTGAATCTCTCCTTGTTCAGTTTTCATCCATTGTCTGGTCTTCAGGTGCTTTGGAAAACAGCTTGATCCCTTCCTCTCTGTGGCAGCCCCTCAAATATTGGAAGATGCTATCATGTCTCCCCTGGTCTTTCTCTTCTCTTCACTAGACTAGCCAGGCCCAGTTCCTGCAACTGTTCGTCGTATGTTTTAGCCTCCAGTCCCCTAATCATCCTAGTTTTGCTCTTCTCTGCACTTTTTCTAGAGTCTCAACATCTTTTTTAAGTGTGGTGACCAAAACTGGATGCAGTATTCTAGGTGTGGTCTTACTAAGGCTTTATAGAATGGTAGTAGTACCTCATTTGATCTTGATTGTATCCCTCCGTTAATGCAACTTAGGATTGCTTTGGCTTTTTTGGCTGCAGCTGTATGTAGCCCCCTTCTTACTCTCTATTGGGGTGTCCACAAGATATGAAAAACATTAGATGGTGGCCAGCATGCCATAACCAATGCTCTATGGTACACATAAAAAAGCAGGCAGCTTTGGGGAAAATTGGTTGGTTATATCTTAAAGACCACCACCACCTTCTCAAAACATCTCAAAACTTCAACCAAGAGGGCCATTTGTAATTGTAACAGAATAACAAAGTTGCCAATTTTGACCACTTGTTGTCTGTTAGACAGAAAAGCAGATATCCATTTGTGGAGGGGTCCTGAGATGCCGTAGGATATTAGTTTTAGGAGAAGTTTATCGTGTACTACTGAGTCGAAAGCTTTGCAGAAGTCTATGTAGATTGCATCTATTGATTTGCCTTGATCAAGATTTGAAGTCCATATGTTTTTGCAGTGCAGAAGTTGTAAGTTACATGATAATTTTTTTCTGAAACCAAATTGTTTGTTGGAGAGTAGGTTGTTTGTTTCTAAGTATGAGGTAATGGATTGGTTGATGATAGATTCCATGACTTTGCAGGTGACACAGCAAAGGGAGATCGGTCTGTAATAATAAGTTATTATTATTATTTTTTAGAGCGACATCTACGCTGGCTTGGGCATGTCGTGAGAATGGCTGATGGTCAGATTCTGAAAGATCTCCTGTATGGAGAATTAGTGCAAGGAAATTGCCTCGAAGGGAGACCACAACTGCGATATAAGGATATCTGGGAATGGACATTAACAACTGGGAAACTTTGACCTCCGATCGTTCAGCTTGGAGGCTAAAGACGCAGCGTGGCCTTCTCCAATTCGAAGAGACATTTGTTCGGCAAAGAAGCAGTCCCGGAACCAGCGAAATCTGGAGGCTGGGCAGGGGACGGAATGTATCTGCCCTCGGTGTGAAAGGGATTGCCGCTCTTGAATTGGCCTTTTTAGCCACACTAGATGCTGTTTCCAGAGCACGATACCATAGTCTTTTGAGACTGAAGGATTCCAAGGCAGTGTGGTGACCAAAACTGGATGCAGTATTCAAGGGAGCATGGCTAGTTATGATGCCCCATTGGACAGCACTGCTTCTATCTTGCCTGGCACTGGCCGGCCAATCACAAAAGGGAGGTTATTGGGCTCCGTAGCATCCTTTTTTTGAGCTCCCCGTCCGCGTGATGTTCAGAAATCCAAAATCTCTCTACAAATTGTTAAGCTTCCCTTGCAAATTGTTAAGCTTCCCCTCCCCTCGCGGGGTTGCTACAAGGACCAGCTTCAAAGCCGAGATGAAAGAAAAGGGCGAGGTGATGCTTCTCTGAGCAACGGATTGGGTTACCGTTAGGATATTCCTCCATTCTGGGATCTGGAAGTCGTAGTCACGGAGGCTGAAGCTAGACGGATGAGAGAAACAAACTCTCCGCCTTTTGAATTACCGAAGGACAAGACAGGCGGTACGTTAAACCGAGGACCCAGATTGTTGGCGGGCAAATAGGCTGAATCTGTAAACCACTTAGAGAGGGCTCTAAAGCAGGGGTCTCGAACCTTGGCAACTTTAAGACTTGCTGGCTGAGGAATTCTGGGAGTTGAAGTCCACAAGTCTTAAAGTTGCCAAGGTTCGAGTCCCCTGCTGTAAAGCGGTATATAAATCTAAGTGTTATTGCTATTCTATGTGGACCTAGGTTCCATTCCTCGCTTTCCAATGGAATCAAACTCACGAAAGGGAAGAAGTCTATGTTCAGGTGGTCCTCGACTTACGACCACAATTGAGCCCACGTTACCTTTCTGTGGCCAAGCACGACGGCTGTTAAGTGAGCTTTGCCCCTGCTTTACGACCTTTCCTGCCGCAGTTGTAAAGCAAACCACAGCGGCGGTTGGTAACGTGGTTGCTAAGTGGCTTCTCCACTGACGTTGCAAGAAGCCCGCAAACGGCGATTGTGTGACACACACCCTCAACTGTCATAAGTATGAGTCCGCGGACAAGCATCTGATTTTGATCACATGACTATGGGCATGCTGAAAGGGTTCGAAGGGCGAAAAACCCGTTGCAAATCACTTTGTTCAATGCCCTGTTAATGTCGAACAGTCACTAAACAAAACAAGTGTTTATAAGTCAGGGACAACCTATTTTTCAGTAGCCTAATCTTTCTTATTTTCCTCCCTCCCTGCCTGTCCACATACATACACACATATGATGTGTTTTTCACACACACACACACACATGTATGTATTTGTATATTTAGGTAGGTAGGTATATGTGTGTGTGTGTGTGTGTATGAATATATATATTTGTTTTCGTAGGTTTTCACGGGTATATGTATATATATACACCCAAATTTGATAGATAGATAGATAGATAGATAGATAGATAGATAGATAGATAGATAGATAGATAGATGGATGGATGGATGGATGGATGGATGGATGGATGGATGGATGGACGGACGGACAGACAGACAGACAGACAGACAGATGGACAGAGATATGTAGATAGATAGATGATAGATAGATAGATAGATAGATAGATAGATAGATAGATAGATAGATAGATAGATGGATGGATGGATGGATGGATGGATGGATGGACGGACAGACAGACAGACAGATGGACAGACAGATATGTAGATAGATAGATGATAGATAGATAGATAGATAGATAGATAGATAGATAGATAGATAGATGGATGGATGGATGGATGGATGGATGGATGGACGGACAGACAGACAGACAGACAGACAGATGGACAGACAGATATGTAGATAGATAGATGATAGATAGATAGATAGATAGATAGATAGATAGATAGACGGACAGACAGACAGACAGATGGACAGACAGACAGATATGTAGATAGATAGATGATAGATAGATAGATAGATAGATAGATAGATAGATAGATGGATGGATGGATGGATGGACGGACGGACGGACAGACAGACAGACAGACAGACAGACAGACAGATAGATGATAGATGGATAAACAGACAGACAGACAGATATGTAGACAGACAGACAGACAAACAGACAGACAGACAGATAGATAGATAGATGATAGACAGACAGACAGACAGACAGAGATGGATTTATGGATTTTATGGTGTGTATTTTTTGCTTTTTTAAAAAAGCAAATTTTTTCTAGGGTTTTCTTGTTTTCTGCTCTTTGTTATTTCCTCTTTTTTTTTTTTGTTTACATTTATATCCCGCCCTTCTCCGAAGACTCAGGGCGGCTTACAGTGTATAAGGCAATAGTCTCATTCTATTTGTATATTTTTACAAAGTCAACTTATTGCCCCCCCAACAATCTGGGTCCTCATTTTACCTACCTTATAAAGGATGGAAGGCTGAGTCAACCTTGGGCCGGGCTTGAACCTGCAGTAATTGCAGGCTGCTGTGTTCTAATAACAGGCTTCTTACAGCCTGAGCTATCACGGCCTCTTTATGTAGTTTAGTATAGAGAAGTGGGATCTTGCCTTCTCCGTACTTTTCCCATATAATAGGTTTCTTTAAAGACCTGTATATATTATGAAGTGAATTGCCACATAACTCTTTTGGTATAGTTACAGCTATTCCATTCATCTATATTCAAAAGTAATAACTTTCAAGAAATGTTAAAGTTGAAAAAAGAAAAATAATAATAATAATAATAGTTAATCATAACCATGGTTTGACTATGTCTTGCTCTTTCCGTTACTTGATTGCTTGGCATGAGTATTTTAAACCAAATTGCAGAATTTTATAAAAGAAGAACGCTTCCAAAGGATCTTTGCATAAACCTGGTCTTTATCCATACAGATAAATAACTCAGTTCCCGTGCATTGCCTCAGTTTTCCTTTTCCCAAATGGACATCCTCCAGTAGGGCAGGGACTACAATTCCCAGGGATCTTTGCCTGTTTGCAGTCCCATCCTTTCCCGCCTAGAATAAGTTTACATGCAGAAGGGAAAATATTGACAAGAGTACATTACCACCCAATAGAGTGATGTAGCTATACAGATCTCACACAGGTAGTCCTCAACTTATGACCATTTCTTTCACAACTGGTTGAAGTTACGATGGCACTGAAAAAAGTGATTTACAACCAGTCCTTAGAATTACTACCTATTGCAGCATTTCCATGATCACGCGATCAGAATTTAGGCACTTGGCAACTGCTATGTATTTGCAATGTTTGCACATCACTTATCTCAACATGTTCATATAATGAACATCTCAACATATAAAGAAGTTGTTATGTATTGGGGAAATAATTGGGGGAAAATAATTAGTGATCACTCTTGTAAATGTTAGGTTTTTTTTGTTTGATATTAAAAATGGATTAGATGACAAACTTTAAATATATGTTATTGATTTAGAGGCAGAGGAAGATGATAAGGGAAGAAAGAAATTGTCTATGTGATCTCTGGGCAGTTTTAAGAAAGTGATTTTAGATGGTCTGACCTCTGATTAGTAATGTAGATATAAAGTTGATTGGTGAAACTTCAAAAAACATAAATAGAAGATTTATTAAGGAATTTATGGGGAATTAACCGCGGGGGACTAGGCTTCACTCAAATACTCGTCTGAATGCGTTGAATTTGACCTTTTTTTCTATCAGATTTTGTGCAAATGAATAATTGAATTTAGGAAGAAGAAGGAAGATTTATTGTATTAGATTATAATATGTGAAATTTAATATGTTTAAAAATGTCCCTGACCAATAATTTGTTCAAAATGATTTTTTTTATTATGTTTATTAAAAAATAAAAAAAAAATTGGCCAAAAAAAAATTGGTATCCACCAATTCACAGAGGAAGAGTGAGATGCACCTGCGGCTTAAATTTAAAAAATGGTCTGGATTGAGAAAAAGATTTTCTGACCAGCGCTTGAGGGTTTGTTTTTTTTCTATCCCTTCTAAGATTGACCACCGAGCATGAAACAAGTTGGGAATTGATAGACGAGAATATTTGTAGCTCGGAATTGAACTGTGGGGTCTTCGCTGCTCTCTGAGCTTCATTGATTTCTTGCAGGCCTTTCATTACCATGCTAGGTAACACGATCAGTGCTGGTGATGTTACCTAGTTTGGTAATAAAACACAGCCACGCTCAGAGACCACCAAGGATCTCAAAGTGAGGAATCTTTTCTCCCGAGTATCAAAACATAAGAGCCACAAACTGACCAAGCTGAATATATGATAGATACAAAGACAGACTAGAATTTTGTTGAGGTTCACATGCAGGGGACAAGATCAACCATCGAAGGAACCACTGTTTAAAGGCACGCCATCTCTGGTATCATTTCTGATACCATAAGTAACTATCTTGACTAGTAACTATTGATAGTCTCTTCTCCTCTATCAATCATCCGTCTTGGGTTTGTCTAGTCTAGGGAAAAGAAAGACGAGGGATGATGTGGTAGCAGTCTGCCAATATTTGAGGGGCTGCCACAAAGAAGAGAGGGATCGACTTATTTTCCAAAGCATCAGAAGGCAAGAAAAGAAAAGAAAAATGGATGGAAACTGATCAAGAAGAGAAGCAACCTAGAATAAAATCATCTGCTACAATGTCCTTCCTGTCGAAGACTACTTCAGCTTCAATCGCAACAATACACCAGCACATAATAGATTTAAACTTAAAGTGAACCGCTCCAATCTTGACTGCAGAAAATATGACTTCAGTAACAGAGTTGTTAATGCCTGGAATGCACTACCTGACTCTGTGGTCTCTTCCCAAAAATCTCCAAAGCTTTAACCAAAGACTGTCTACTGTTGACCTCACCCCATTCCTAAGAGGTCTGTAAGGGGCGTGCATAAGAGCACCAGCGTACCTACCGTTCCTGTCCTAATGTTCCCTTTGATTGTATCCAATTCCTATGGTTATTTCATGCTTATACTTAGATATACTGTTGTGTTTGACAAATAAATAAATAAAATAAATAAAGGAAGGAAGGGGAAAAAAAACTGAGGAGAAAATTCCTAACAGTGAGGACACTTAACCGGTGGAACGGCTTGCCACCAGAACTTGTGGGTGCTCCAATACTGGAGGTTTTTAAGATGAGACTGGACGGTCCCTTGTCTGGCATGGTGACAGGCTTTCTTGCTTGAGCAAGGGGTTGGATTAGAAGACCTCCGAGATCCCCTCCCCACTCGAACTCTGACATTTTTGAAATCTCAGTTGTGCCAGTCTTGTGCTTTGTGCTTTCCGTAATTTGATTTCATTTTTCGGTATGAAGAGAATTGCCCTTCGGTCTGTTCTCACTCTCTCCCACCTTAGTTCGATGGGGAAAACAGACAGATTTGGAAAAACTCCCCGAGACGGGATGATATCCTGAAGAAATAGCATTAGACAGAGGGAGAGGAAAATGAAGATAAGCACTATGGTGCCAAGCAGAAGGAACTTTCTTTTATCCGGGCAAATTTTTTTTATTTTCCATAATAATTCCCACAATTTGACCAGTGTACAGTACAATCACTTATCCAACAATCGATCCTATACTCAGATTATGCTCAATCAGGCTTGCTCGGCCACCACTCCCTTCCTTAATCCTTCCTACCCTTCTCATCCTTCTTCTACTTTCCCCACCATCCTTCTTCTCGCTTTCCTACTTCCCCTCCTCTTTCCCACTTCTCACTTCCATCTTTTCTAACCCTCTATCTTCCCCTCCTGCAGAAGGAACTTTCTGAGTGCAAAAGAATGTCTTGAAAGACAGACAAACATGCCGATGCTGACTGCAAAAAAGACCGGTCTTCAAACTTAAACCACGATGGCCGTATTTTAGCCCACGAAGACAGATAACTACGCAGCACAGATGAATGCTATGTAACCTGAGTTACCACCATGGATCCAGAGTATGGGTGTTTTTTTCCCCTTGACCCCTAGAATTAAATAAACATGCTGCAGACACATCTCCTGATTCCTGAATGAACCCATTTTATGGACACACTCGTCATTGAACAGCCTAGGTTGGCAGAAGCCACTAAACCCTCATCCTTCTCTGGGTTAGAAAATTAACCTGGCCCCATAAGCCTGGTGGGTTTGGAAGAATGACGCGAGTTGTTGCTTGCGTATCAAAATATGCAGGCCAAGCTTGGCACGGTTGGTGGAGGCAGCCTGCAGGTCTTGAATCCAACCTGACGAACCTGATCGTGCCAATGTTGCCATCGATGGCCAATGAACAAGATATGAAAACAATCCCTGCCTTTTTTTTTCCCCCTGGATCAGCCACTGAATATGCAGAAAGGAAAATTCCTCTGAATTTGGATCGTGCCTTAGAGCAGGGGTCTCCAACCTTGGCAACTTTGAACCTGGCGGACTTCAATGACCAGAATTCCCCAGCCAGCAAAGCTTATTCTCTTGTAATCCCTTCCTCTGCAATCTCTCCAATTTAAGAGATTAAAAGAAAAAGAAACAGATATAACTGACTGGGGAATTCTGGGCATTGAAGTCAGCCAGGCTCAAAGTTGCCAAGGTTGGAGACCCCTGCCTTAGAACACGCTGCAAAGGGCATGTGCACAAATGAATCTACAAGACAAGAAAATCTCAAAGGGAAGGGGTTTTTTTTCCCCTCTCTCAAATGAGAAATGTTGAGGAATGGCAGGAGGGAGATCAACATTTATATGATCGTTGCTGAGTTCAATTAAGCTATTACTACTAAGATCACCATCTTTCTCTTTCTTTTTACATGGAACTGGCCTCTCTCTGAAAACCTTGCACGCTCTCTGGTTTTCCATTCCTAACTGAGAAGCTGTTGTCGGAAGCCCTCATAACCAAATTCTTTAAATCCTCTTTGCTGCCCACCCCCTCAGTTTGGGAATACCATCACTATTTGCACAACAAGTCAATGACTTTCTTTCTTTCTTTCTTTCTTTCTTTCTTTCTTTCTTTCTTTCTTTCTTTCTTTCTTTCATGCCAGATTAAGATCTCTGAGTCTTCTTAGGCCGATTTTTGTTCTGTTCCATTATTAATTGCATAAGGATTGTCCAATCTGTATGTTAGGGATTTGCGCTAAGAAGGCTTTAGTGGGTTTGAAGAATGGGATATTCAAGTGTAAGTAAACACTCATAGATAACCCTATGCAATTATATCTACGTTGCATGTTTCCTTCTTCACCTCCCGGGCAAACTTTCTGCAACTGTTTCTAGGACTCTACTGTGCTCATGCTACACACGTCAACAGTGTAGAGTTACTCCAAGTAACTCAGAGGTAACTCCTGAGAGAAAAGAACCGGTTATTCTCAGTTCCAGAAAGGAGGCTGGCGTCTAATCAGTTATGAGGCATGTGCCAATAAGGAATTGAATATAATACTTCCAACTGGCACAGAACAGTTACTCTCTTCGTCAGACAGTGCCAGAGTTGGAGGGGACCCGTTCTGAGAGGTTTACTCATAACATACACACATCTTGCAAAGCCAGCCTTTTCTTTTGCATGCTTTTCTTTTTCACTTACCCCGTTCTGTTGGGAGAAGAATCAACTGCCGTCCACCCAACTCTCACTTGGTTACCCTACAAAATACCCACTCTAAGCTAGGACCTCAACTCAGCTCGGAAGTATGCGAATGCTCCAACACTGGAAATTTTTAAGAAAATGTTGGATAGCCATTTGTCTGAAATGGTGTAGGGTTTCCTGCCTGGGCAGGGGGTTGGACTAGAAGACCTCCAAGGTCCCTTCCAACTCTGTTATTATGTATGCTTCAAAGCCTCCCTTTCTTCCTTCTTTCCTTCCTTTTTTT
This sequence comes from Ahaetulla prasina, assembly GCF_028640845.1. Taxonomy (NCBI): domain Eukaryota; kingdom Metazoa; phylum Chordata; class Lepidosauria; order Squamata; family Colubridae; genus Ahaetulla; species Ahaetulla prasina. The sequence continues at coordinate 106,851,549 of NC_080544.1, forward strand.
GCACCCCGGAGTAGAAACCCCCGTTTGGGAATCTTGTTAATCGGCTGGGGTTCTCCGCCCTTCCTTTCGCCTTTTTCTGATTTCTGGGATGGCAATTGATATCGGGGAGACGTGGGGGTGGGGTGGGGGAGAGATGGAAGGTCTGCTAAGGAGAACGGTTCCTTGGCAACGGCGAGTCTGCCCTAGCATGCTAATTGCGCCGGGCTTCGGCCGTAGCTGGCGACGCCGGGTGAGGCGGGAGGGCGGAGAGGGAGAAAGCGAACGAAGGAGAAAACAACCTAGGAACTGCTGGAGAGCTGTGGGGCCGTGCAGTCTCGCGAAAGCCGACCGTGCGATTGTGCCTGTCCAAGAGCTGCGATACCCACGCCAGGAGGATCCAGGCAGGAAGCAGGCAATCTAACTGGGCTCGGTTGAGCGCATCCCGCCCACACACACACATACACATCCCCTCAAGTCGTTCAGGTTCCTTGCTACCACCTCCTCCCACCCCACCCCCATTCTCCACAGGGAGCACCCAGCCTCTTCCCCAGTACATAAGGGTGCCTGGTCCCGGTCCACGGGAAAATGCAGCCGCCTTCCTCCCGACCCCAGCCCCCACTTTCCACAAATAATGAAGACAGCCTTACCGATGGGGGTTTTGGAGCCAATACAGCCCATAATCGACGGGGGCAATTTAGGATGGAGGTAAACCGTTGCTCCAGATCGCAAACATTGCCACAATACCTCATGGGCCGGCAACTGGTAGGTAAAGCGGGAGCCGGCGGACAACACGATGAGCCCCTTTTCCCTGGTGTGTGGGGGGGGTGGAGGTTTGAGCTGCTGATTTGCCGCGAATGCCAGAGAGGTAGGTTGAGAAAACACGGGGGCGCGCGCGGGCGCGCGCGGACTTTCACAAACACACACACACGCACGCACACACAACCGCCAGCCTCCAGAAAGCGCTCTGGCTCGCTGTCTCCTCCCCGCTTCGGTTTCTGGCCCCCTCGACAAGCTGGCGTCTCGGGGACTCTGGGGCTGAGCCGCCTGCACGTTCGCCCACGTCACTGCTGCTAGCGCGAGTGGCGGGCGGTGTGGTGGGGAGGGGAGGAGAGAGAGAGAGAGAGAGAGAGAGAGAGAGAGAGAGAGAGAGGCGGGTTGGTTGACGGCTGGAACGACGCTCTCGCTTTCAGCACTTTGGACAGCGGCGAGCGCGCACATGCCGGTTGCTTTCAGCACCTTGGACAGCGCCAGCGGCCCTGCAAACGGACTGTGGGACTTCATTCAAATCTATTTGGTGTCCGCGATGGATCTCAGCAGTTGGATCAGCTTAACCAAGCCTCACATTTGGGTACCACGGCTCCTGAAAGCGGCTTTGAAAGGGCTTTGATCCTCCCTTCCCCATGGGCATCTTCGGCTCTGCCACTCCCAGATTCATTCTTCAGCTTAATGAAACTGACTGAACGGCCCTAGAGGAGAAGGTGCCAGTCCCCCAACAAGACATTCGAGATGTGCAACAGGCATAGGAACCTTTCCCTCAAGCTGAGCTCTTTCTTTTTCTGACACTTTCTCTCTGAAACCCATGGCTGGCTTTTGAGGGTTCCCCCCCCCCAGGCATCTAGAACCCCCAGGTCAAGTGGAGGCAAGACCTATTTATTATTGAAATTTCTAACCAGGCATTCTGTCATGCCTCCTAAAGCAAGAAATACTGCATGGCATGTGTAGGATGTACCACACATTCTTCTTAGTGGTGGCTTTTTTAACTTTTTTATACCAGCTAGCAATTGGGCTGGAAAGTCATCCCCATTCTCTTCTCTTTGCTCCCACATCTTATGCAACACTTGAATCAATTTATCAGAATCTGCCGGTCCAGGGACCACGAGACACCACTCCTTTCTAATCTAATAATATTACTGAGAAAGACTAGACATACACCGAGGGCCTAAAGATCAAATCCAATGAGTAAAAGCTGAAAGAGCTTTTGTCGCCCGGAGGAGAAATTACTAGGTGATGATATGACTGCCATCTTCAAGTGCCACTTGAAGGACTGTGCAATGCTTTATATCATTCTGCAAAGGTTAGCAACCAGACTAATTGGTTCAAAATATGTGTTCACATTGCACGGTTGCTAATGACTAACTGAATTATAATGCGTTGAGTTCAGTTTCCTAGGTTTGCATAACAACGGAATTATAAACCTGATCCCCAAATAGGCTTGCTTCACGCAGCCAGCTAAGATGTGGTTTAGGATACTGTGCATTCTTAAAGTTGAAACAAAGACGTCATCTAAAAGTTAGGTGCCTGTAGAGACTCTTGCACTTTCGCTTATATTTCCCTTTGCTCGCAACTTGACAAAGACTAGGGTGAGGTGGGGTGGATAGGAGGAATGCAAGGCTGGGGGGAATGGCATCCAAGCATTGTTGGTTCCCGTGAAACATTGCTCCTGTTCTGACCTAGGCTTCCCCAAACCACGAAGCAGACTCCTTGTCCTGACAAAAACCCCTTTTTATTTAATTTACAGTGAATTCCTCTGCAGCAAAGTCTTTCCTCTCCCCCAGTCTTTCAAGTTAGTTCACAATTACTGACCTTTATCAGGCTTGGAGAGTGGCCAGGCCGATATCTTTCAGATGCCAAAATACTTGGCAAGAATGCAGGAATGAACTAATTGCCTCCTGCAAACTCCACTCCCCTTTTGCTCCTCTTTTATTCCCTCTGGGAGGGGCCCTTCATCGTCCACCTGTGGCCTTACTCCCAAGTCGGCCCTTGTTCTTTAGCTGTTCCCTTCATCCAGCAACTCTGTGCATGCGCACACTGGGAAGAGGCTCCAGTTTTTTGTCTGCCTCACTGATGTCCGATTCCAAAGGCAGCTGATAACTGTCAGATGGCCCTGTCCCTCTCTCTGCCTCTGATGCAGAGCTCTCATCAAAGCTTTCCCCAGACTCCAGGACTGGCCCATGTTCCTACCTAACCTCCTCACTGTCCGAATCTGCTACCAGATCCGCTGGCCACTTGCAGGCCACAACAGCTCCCTTCTCAAGGATACCCTGAGCAGATGTCCCAGCGTGGCCGGCTGGTTCCATAACAAAATGAACAGAAGTGATTGGTGGATGTAATGGACTGTGGGTGGCCTGTGATGAAAAGGGGAAATGAACTATGCATGCTTTTGTGCAGGAAGCCCGGAGCTAATTTCGCATCTTCTGTGCCAATGTGGATTTATTCAGTAAAGTTTGTACTCTTGGTAAAATCATGTCCCAGGAGTTTCTTTTCCCATATTCGCCAATTGGACAGTTGACATTAACCAATAAAAGAGGATATTTATAGCTCAGGGTTGAAATGAGGAGTCCTTGGTGCTCTCTGAGCTTGGTTCTTTTCTTGCAGCTGTTTCATTACCCAAATTAGGTAAACATCATCAGATAACACTGATGATGTTACCTAGTTTGGGTAATAAAATGTCTGCAAGAAAACAGCCAGGTAAAGGTAAAGGATCCTCTCACACATAAGTGCTAGTTGTTCCCGACTCTAGGGGGCGGTGCTCATCTCCGTTTCAAAGCCAAAGAGCCAGCGCTGTCTGAAGACGTCTTTGTGGTCATGTGGCCGGCATGACTCAAGGCCAAAGGTGCACAGAACGTCGTTACCTTCCCACCAAAGGTGGTCCCTATTTTTCTACTTGCATTTTTTTTTACATGCTTTCGAACTGCTAGGTTGGCAGAAGCTGGGACAAGTAACGGGAGCTGAGTCCGTTACGTGGCACTGGAGATTCGAACCGCTGAACTGCCGAGCTTTCGCTCGACAAGCTCAGCGTCTTAGCTCAGCATCTTAGCCGCTGAGCTACCGCGTCCCATTATGACTGAGAAACTAGTGAATGCACCTTTAGTAGAGATTTTTAAGCAGAAGCTGGGTGACCACTTTTCAGGAATGGGGTGTGTCCCCCTCCCTCCACTACATGAGTAATGGTCTCTCATAGACTATGTGACTTTTGTCTTCCTGTTAAACTCCTGGATCCTCTGGGAAGGGCCTTTGGAATCGAGATCTCAGATTCCAAAGAATCTCAGCAATTTCTATACTAAAGATAGAATAGAATAGAATAGAATAGAATTTTTATTGGCCAAGTGTGATTGGACACACAAGGAATTTGTCTTGCTGCATATGCTCTCAGTGTACATAAAAGAAAAGATACGTTCATCAAGGTGAGGACAGGTAAGAAATCACCAATTCTTTATGGTGCATCTCACCTTGATTTCTTTTCTGTGACATAAAGCTTTACTCATGGGATTGGCTCAAGGCGGAGGAAGCGTTGTGCCCATTGTATTGCTCACTAATCTAGATCCCCAGGATTGCCAGAAGAAGGGCATTGACAAAGGGTGCTTCTACCATCATAACTTACATTTCTAATTACTTGGCAAAGAAGGCAATGAAGAGGAGGATATTTAGACTATGCCAGCTCTTAAAATAGAGAGTTTCAAACCTGTTCAGTAGGAGGAGAAAGAGTTTCCAAAGCAACTGACTGTGAAACAGCTTTTTGTTGTTGTTAGTTGTGAAGTTGTGTCCAACCAATCGCAACCCCGTGGACAACGTTCCTCCAGGCCTTCCTGTCCTCTACCATCCTCTGGAGCAGGGGTCTCCAACCTTGGTCCCTTTAAGTCTTGTGGACTGCAACTCCCAGAGTCCCTCAGCCAGCAAAGCTGGCTGAGGAACTCTGGGAGTTGAAGTCCACAAGTCTTAAAGGGACCAAGGTTGGAGACCCCTGCTCTGGAATCCATTTAAGCTCATTCCGACTGCTTCAGTGACTCCATCCATCCACCTCGTTCTCTGTCGTCCCGTTCTTCTTTTGCCCTCAATCTTTCCCAGCATTAGGCTCTTCTCCAGTGAGTCCTTCCTTCTCATTAGGTGGCCAAAGGATTTGAGTTTCATCTTCAGGATCTGGCCTTCTAAAGAGCAGTCAGGGTTGATCTCCTCCAGGACTGACCGGTTTGATCGCCTTGCAGTCCTATCCTCTACCATCCTCTGGAGTCCATTTAAGCTCACGCTGACTGCTTCAGTGACAGCTTTTTATGTTTTGCAAAAGTTTGGGAAAGGCGAAGCTTTGAATCCGGGGCCTGCTGCTAGTCAGGGTTTATACACAACCGGGCAGGTGATCAGGTGACAACCAGGTCAAAGATTGCTGAGTTCCCCCGTCTTCTTTTCTAGTCATCTTTTCTACTACCTTCTCCTATTGGTATCTTATGATTATATTACCTGGTTATTTGTATGTACACTGAAAGCGTCTGCAACAGAGAAAAATTCCTTGTGTGTACACTTGGTCCATATTCTATTCTATTCTATTCTATTCCATTCCATTCCATTCCATTCCACTCCACTCCACTCCACTCCACTCCACCTAATTTATTCTAGTCTAGTCTAGTCTAGTCTAGTCTAGTCTATCCATCACTCTGCTTAACAACTAATTCCCACAACAATGTCAAATAATTTACTAAGACTGTATTACTAGTCTTCTTCTCTTCCTTACTAGTATCTATCTCTTCCCACTTATGACTATAACCATGTTTTTTTTTATTTGAATTTATATCCTGCCCTTCTCCGAAGACTCAGGGTGGATTACATTGTGTAAGGCAATAGTCTCATCCTATTTGTATATTTATATACAAAGTCAACTTATTGCCCCCCCAACAATCTGGGTCCTCATTTCACCTCCCTTATAAAGGATGGAAGGCTGAGTCAACCTTGGGCCTGGTGGGACTTGAACTTGTATGTTCATGTTGCTTGTATCTTTTAATTTATATTGTTTTTATCAATTTATATTGTTTTTATCTGTGTCCTAGTATGATTTGATAGCTTATTAGTAACCTTGACTATCACTAAGTGTTGTATCTTTTTATTCTTGATGAATGTATTTTATTCTCCTTATGTACACTGAGAGAATTTGCCCCAAAGCCAAATTCCTTGTGTGTCTGATCACACTTGGCCAATAAAGAATTCTATTCTATTCTATTCTATTCTATTCTATTCTATTCTATTCTATTCTATTCTATTCTATTCTATTCTATTCTATTCTATTCTATTCTATTCTATGAAGTTCTGGCCATTAGATGAATTGCAAATGACTGAATTGGTCGTGCTACAGAACACGTTTAACCATGTCTTCTACAAACCCACTGCATTTGCCTAAAACAGTGGTAGTCAACCTGGTCCCTACCGCCCACTAGTGGGCGTTCCAGCTTTCATGGTGGGCGGTAGGGGTTTTGTCCGATACTGAAGCACTTTCCCTTTTTTTAATTTAATTGACTTTTTAAAAAATTTTCATAGCATTATTTAAAAACATTTTCATTGGGTTTTCATAAAATTCCCTGTGACAATTTAAATTTCTGAAAATATACTATTTGTATCGCCCGCAGATAAGTTTAGTTCACGTTACGTAAGTGAAACTAAATGGCGCTATAGTGTGACCGCAAACCAAAGAGCCTCGTCCCAGAATAGCTCGCGCATCTCCCCCCACACCACCCAGCTGTAACAGACAAGCAGAGCTGGTAGCCGGTGCCCTCTCCAAACCCAATCCATGATGCGTGAGAGGCATGCGCAGACGACGATACACAGTGCATTACTGTGGAACCGGTGGGTGGTTAGAAAATTTTACTACTAACAGAGATACGAAAGTGGGCGGTAGGTATAAAAAGGTTGACTACCCCTGGCCTAAAATGAATATGAATTAAGGCCAGGGAGACCTGAATTAAAATACCCTTAAAAAGTGATTACAGCAGGGGTGTCAAACTCAAGGCCGGCCCGCGGTTGCTTAGCTCTGGCCCATGGGCCCACCTTGGAAACAGCAAAGGGTTCGCCAGTGGTGCCTTGGCAGATGGCTGCAGGAGGCCATAGTGGCTGAAAATGGGGCCCCGAGCCCTGTTTTTGCTGGCAGAGGGCTATCAAAACAGACTCGAAACAAAACAAAAGGAGAAATGTTTCCCCTTTTGCATTTGAGCATGCAAGAAGGAGATAGGAAAGGAGAAAGGGAAAGAGGAAAGAAACAGAAAAAGAAGGGAAGATGGGAAGATGGGAAGGGAGCAAGGAAGGAAAAAGAAGGAAAGGGGAAGGAAGAAGAAAGGAGAATGAAGAGGGAAGGAAAAAGAAGAAAGGAAGGGAGGGAGGGAGGGAGGGAGGGAGGAAGGAAGGAAGGAAGGAAGGAAGGAAGGAAGGAAGGAAGGAAGGAAGGAAGGAAGGAGATTATAATGAGAGTGAGGGAGGGTCTGAGGGAAGTCGTGCCTTAGCACTTGGCCACCAGAGGTGTCCCCCGCCAACACAAGTGATGTCAAGCTGGCCACACCCAACCTGGCCGCCTGAGGACAAACACAACTCTGATGCAGCCCACAATGAAATCAAGTTGCAGGAACTGGGTATGCCTAGTTTAATGAAAAGAAGGACTAGGGGAGACATGATAGCAGTGTTCCAATATCTCAGGGGCTGCCACAAAGAAGAGGGAGTCAAGCTATTCTCCAAAGCACCTGAGGGCAGGACAAGAAGCAATGGGTGGAAACTGATCAAGGAGAGAAGCAACCTAGAACTAAGGAGAAATTTCCTGACAGTTAGAACAATTAACCAGTGGAACAACTTGCCTGCAGAAGTTGTGAATGCTCCAACACTGGAAATTTTTAAGAAGATGTTAGATTTGTCTGAAGTGGTATAGGGTTTCCTGCCTGGGCAGGGGGTTGGACTAGAAGGCCTCCAAGGTCCCTTCCAACTCTGTTATTCTATTCTATTCTATTCTATTCTATTCTATTCTATTCTATTCTAATTTCCTATACGATTCTATTTTCTATTCTGTTCTATTCTATTTTCTATTCTATTCTATTCTATTCTATTTTTCTATTCTATTCTATTCTATTCTATTCTCTATTCTATTCTATTCTATTCTAGTCTAGTCTAGTCTAGTCTAGTCTAGTCTAGTCTAGTCTAGTCTAGTCTAATCTAGTTTGTCACCCCTGGATTAGAGACATCACCCTTGCCAACAAAAGTCCATATAGTCAATGCTCTGTTTTCCCAGTCATCATGTACGGTTGTGAGAGTTGAACCATAAGGAAGGCTGAGAGTCAAAGAACTGATGCTTTCAAATTGTGTTGTTGCAGAAGACTCTTGAAAGTCCCTTGGACTTCAAGGAGATCTAATCTGTCAATCCTCAAGGAAATCAATCCTGACTGCTCTTTGGAAGGACAGATCTTGAAGCTGAAGCACAAATATTTTGGCCACCCAATGAGAAGAGATGACTCATTGGAAAAGATCCTGATGTTGAAGTTTATTTATTTATTTATTTATTTATTTATTTTGTCACAACATCATACAAAAAGATTATATAGTATATACACATATAAACATATATAGGAAGAAGAAAAGAAAAACAATAGGACAGGAACGGTAGGCACGTTTGTGCGCTTATGCACGCCCCTTATGGTCCTCTTAGGAATGGGGTGAGGTCAATAGTAGAAAGTTTTTGGTTAAAGCTATTAGGATTATGGGAAGAGACCACAGAGTCAGGTAAAGTATTCCAAGCACTGATGATTCTGTTGCAGAAGTCATATTTTCTGCAATCTAGATTAAAGCGGTTTACATTAAGTTTAAATCTATTGGTTGCCCTTGTATTATTGCAATTAAAGCTGAAGTAGTCTTTGACAGGAAGGACATTACAATAGATGATTCTGTGAGTTAAACTTAGGTCTTGTCAAGGCGACGGAGTTCCAAGTTTTCTAAGCCTAGGATTTCAAGTCTGGTGGGATAAGGTATTTTGTTGTTTTCAGAGGAATGGAGAACTCTTCTTGTAAAATATTTCTGGACACGTTCAATTGTATTGATGTCAGAGATGTGGTGAGGGTTCCAAACAGGTGAGCTGTATTCTAGAATTGGTCTAGCAAATGTTTTATATGCTCTGGTTAGTAGTGTGGTGTTTTGGAAAAGAAGCTACGCAAAATTAGGTTTACAACTCTTAGAGCTTTTTTGCTATGTAGTTGCAGTGGGCTTTGGCACTTAGATCATTTGACATGAAAACTCCAAGGTCTTTAACGGGATGGGGTCGTCTGTAAGGTAATGTCCATCTAGTATGTACTTAGTTTTAGAGTTCTTTTTCCTATATGTAAGACTGAGCATTTGCTGGTTGAAATTTGGAGCTGCCAATTTTTAGACCAAGCGGTTAGATGGTCAAGGTCGTTTTGAATGATAGAAGTGTTGTCTGTGGTGTTAAATAGTTTGACATCGTCAGCAAAGAGAACACAATTACTTGAGATATGGTCACAAAGATCATTAATGTATAGAATAAAGAGTGTTGGTCCAAGGACGCTGCCTTGAGGAACGCCACTCTTGACAGGAACAGGATTTGATAAAGCATTGCCAATTTTGACCACTTGTTGTCTGTTAGACAGAAAAGCAGATATCCATTTGTGGAGGGGTCCTGAGATGCCATAGGAGAGTTGGAGAGAGAAAGGTGCTGGAAATAAAATGGAGGCTGACTGCCAGGAAAGAAGGTTTTATTTGGTTTCCAGAAACTTCAGTGACAGCAGCAAATGTTTCTGGGGTGGCTGACCAAATGGCTGAGTGAGTGGATGGATCTTTATAGGGTTCTGGGGTTTGGTGACTGAGATGCTCCAGGGGGTTGTGCAATGTAGTGAGCCTTGTGTCTTTTGCTATTCTAATGGTGGCAGATAAATCCTATTATGTTCTAAAGATCTTGTCCTGTCCTTATCTGGGTGGGGGGAATGTAAATTCTTAATCCCATCAGCTCTAGCTTTCTGTGAGAGCTATGGCTGAAGGCGTTTTATGAACAGATTGGCCCAGTCTTTCTTAATGGGCACAAAATATCCATCACTAAAGACTTCAGGCATCTGCTGGAGGCTGTTTCACGATGCAGGAAGATGGGGGGAGGCTGCTTTCTGCCTTTAAGAGCATGTTTCTCCATTTCTCCTTCGGGGAAATATTCTATCCTGCCTCATTTTAATATTAAGAACAAAGGATATTTTAATCTGGGGAGGAGAAGGCCTTCCTACATTGGGAAAGATAGAAGGAAGAAGGAGACGACAGAGAATGAGAACATAAATGAACATAAATTTGGCACACATTAAACACAATGAACATAAATTTGGCACACATTAAAATGAAATTTCATTGCATTCAGCTCGGAAAGGGTCACCACCTCCAATATACACTACATGAACACGACAAAATAAATGAATGAATGAATGAATGTAAAATTATGCATATACCCGCATGTATTATATGACATGGGGGAAAAACAAAGTCTAGTTTTGGATGTATACATGCACATGGTGAGAAAAATTAATCTTGCTAGTTTACCAGACGGACGACCTAGGGAACAAAGCTGTTACAGAATCTGCTAGTTCTGCTAGAAATACTTCAAAACTTCCTCCCAGAGGGGAGCAACAGAAACAGACCGTAAAGTGGGTGGTGTGGGGTCTCTAACAATGCTTTGAGCTCTAAGCACATAGCGCTTATAAGCAGCATCCTGAATAACGGGAAGCGAGTTTCCTATACTTCTCCACTAGCCTTACCACTCTCTGTATGGACTTTCTACCTGTGGTGATCTCAAAGGGTCGGATACGATTTAGAACTGAACTACAACCACCACAAAACAGTGATTCCTGAGCCCTCAGGAAAGGGACTGAGACCACAACAATAAAGTGGCAAAGAAGTTTTATGACAAATAGAAAAGATGCATCAAGAATTAATTACATGGCATTGCCCAGATAGGAAAAGCCCCCAAGTCTGCAATAAGGAATCAGCCAGGGCTAAGATTGAGGCTGGTGCCTTAATCTTTTTATTAATTCCCATCTCCATCTTTTTTTTTTTTAACAATGACAATTTTCCATGCTGCTGCTCAAAAATGCAAGCCAGCATCTTATTATTTCCCTTCTTGGCTTGTTACTCGGGGTCACTTTCAACTGAATCAGAGTTTCAAAGAGCGTCTCGAATCCCAATAACTTTCTTTCTATATAATTTTCCGCTGAGACAGGAAACGTGATTGAAACATCAAAAACGAAGCTTTAACGTTTTTCTTTTTTAAAAAAAAACACACCTACTTGTAAAGAATTTTAAACTGCTACAATGTGAAACAGATGAAGGAACAGCCCCGGAGGTGGTATTCAGCTGGTTCGTACTGGTTTAGGCGAACCAATAGCGGAGATCACGGGTGGGCTGCGCACCCCACCCCACCCCACCCCAGCTCTATGATGTCCTATTTTGGGATGTTTTTGAGGTCAGGTGCATGCTTGGAAGGTGCGTGAGAGCCTCTGGTGGCTCAACAGACTAATGCAGTCTGTTATTAACACAGCTGTTTGCAATTACTGCAAGTTCAAGTCCCACCAGGCCCAAGGTTGACTCAGCCTTCCATCCTTTATAAGGTAGGTAAAATGAGGACCCAGATTGTTGGGGGGGCAATAAAAGTTGACTTTGTATATAATATACAAATGGATGAAGACTATTGCTTAACACAATGTAAGCCGCCCTGAGTCTTCGGAGAAGGGCGGGATATAAATTCAAATTAAAAAAAAAAAGTGCATGCACAGAAGGTGTGCATACGAAGTGAGTGTGTGCACGAGCGGTGAACCGGTGGTAAGAATATTGGAAACCCACTGCTGAACGGCACCAACTGTCTTGAGTTAAGTACAAGTAAATTGGATCAATAACATTGCTGTGTGTTTGTGTGCGTGTGTGTGTGTGTGTGTGTGTGTGTGTGTGTGTGTACCCCCCGGACTTCGTCAGCTTCCGGACCTTTGGACCTTCCGCCGCGAGCTTAAAACATATTTATTTAATTGCGCAGGATTGAGTTAGATTTTAAATTTATGGGTTTTAAATTGGGTTTTATTCTTATATTTTTAATTATTGGGCTTTTAGAATAAGTTTTTTAATTGTTTTTATATTGTATTTATGTGTTTTTTAAGTGCCTGTAAACCGCCCTGAGTCCTTCGGGAGATATGATCAAATAAATAAATAAATAAATAAATGTTTATGAGGACCACAGAAGGAATCCGCATCAATGCATTATTTGGATTAATTTTTTTCAGTGTATGACCACATCTGAGCCTAAAATTTATGTTGCTAAGCGGGAGATATGTGTTAAGCGAGTTTTGCTCCATTTTATGACCTTTCTGGCCACAGCTGTTAAGCGAATCACTGCAGTTGTTATGGTAGGAACACGGTTGTTAAGGGAATCTGGCTTCTCCATTTTGACTTTGCTTGTCAGAAGGTCGCCAAAGGAGATGACGTGACACTGCAACCGTCATAAATATGAGCCGGTTGCCAACAGCCTGAATATTGATCACGTGACCCTCGGGATGCTGCCGTGGGTTTGAGGGTGAAAAACGGTCTTAAGTCACTTTTTTTTCCCAGCGCTGTTGTAACTTTGAATGGTCGCTAAACGAACTGTTGTATTTCAAGGACTACTCGTACTTTACAGACAAGATAGCAAGGAGACAAAAGAGCTGCCTTCAAGTTACAAGTTTATTCAGCATCACAATTAAAATAAGGCACGCTCTATGACATAAAATTAAAAAGATAAAATACAAGGTAAAATAAGATATCTTGTAAGGTTAAACAAATCCTGCCCAGAAATTAGCAACATTATGAGCAACACGGTAGGAGCCGTGGTGGCGCAGTGGTTAGAATGCAGTCTTGCAGGCTAACTCTGCCCACTGCCGGGAGTTCGATCCTGACCATCTCAAGGTTGACTCAGCCTTCCATCCTTCTGAGATCGGTAAAATGAAGACCCAGATCGTTGGGGGCAAATATGGTGACTCTGTAAACCGCTTAGGGAGTGCTCTTTTTTTTTTTATTTGCATTTATATCCCACCCTTCTCTGAAGACTCAGGGCGGCTTACACTATGTTAAGCAATAGTCTTCATCCATTTGTATATTATATACAAAGTCAACTTATTGCCCCCAACAATCTGGGTCCTCATTTTACCTACCTTATAAAGGATGGAAGGCTGAGTCAACCTTGGGCCTGGTGGGACTTGAACCTGCAGTAATTGCAAGCAGCTGTGTTAATAACAGACTGTCTTAGCAGCCTGAGCCACCAGAGGCTCTAAAAGCACTTTGAAGCAGTGGTGGGATTCAAATAATTGAACCGGCTTGGTAGGCGTGGCCATGGTGGGCATGGCCAAGGGGTGTGACAGGCAGCACTCAGTCTCCTGCACCCCCACAGGAGCAAAAATGGGCTGCCGGGGGGTGGGGCGCACCGAATGGTTAGAAAAAAGAAATCAAAATAAGAATTGGGAAATTTAAGTGAATAGTGTTAAAATAAAGAACTTTAAATTACAAATTATCACTAATCCTATAGTAATGAGTGTGCAAATAAATATAATCTAAAAATACGTAAATATATGCATTTGGTTGAAAAATTGAACAAAAATAGTATGTCGAGACAGAAGGCTGTAAAATGACATATAATGTATTGTTATGTTTGTCATGTTTTTTTAATGTGATTTTGTCTTTGTTGTATTTCCCCCCCTGTTTTTAAAAGTTAAAAGTTTAATAAAACTATTTTTTTAAAAAAGGAAGTAGAGAATGTGATCTTTAGCAGGCGGGGTCACCTCTTTGTTTAGAGAAAACACAACTCACAGGCTTTTAGCTTCTCAGAGGCACGGATACTCTATAAATTACCTCCTTGTAACAGCGTGACTTGTCTATAAACCTGGAGAAGTTTATCTTCTGTCTCCTTGTGTAAATCAGCACAGCCAAATCTCCTTTAGATACACAGAAGACGGCACTTAGTCAAGAATCCTGGTCTTGCCAATGTCGTGGAGGTTTGGCTAAGACGCTGGGCTTGTTGGCTGGAAAGCCGCAGCCCAGGTTCGAGACCCAAACACTACGCGACGGGGTAAGTTCCCGTTCTTGCCTCAGCTCCTGCCAACCTAGCCGTTCGAAAGCATGCAACTGCAAGTAGATCAATAGGTACCACTTTGTGGGAAGGTGAAGTCAAGCTGGCCACCTGACCGCGGAAATGTTTTCGGACAGCCCTGGCTCAGTGGCCTTGAAACGGAGATGAGCACTGCTCCCTATGCTGGTTGTTAATTGCGAAGTTGTGTCTGACCCATCGCGACCCCATGGACAACGTTCCTCCAGGCCTTCCTGTTGTCAGGCCTGGAAACCATACTAGACTTTAGGGTTCCAGATGCTGCCACATTTTTCCCCTGAGGGGAAGAAGGGGGGTTGAGGGGTATGGTAACATTTTTCAAGCGATCAAGGTCGGATGGTGTTCACATCTGCAGGAGGAGTGGCGGGAAGATATTCGAATGAACTGGGAGAACGTGGGACCATGTGACCAGCAAAGGGGTTAGGGGGGTGGGACTCTTGGGGTTTGTATAACTGGGGAAAAAATCCGGAAGTTCAGTTTTGGAATTTCACTCATCGTGTGCCAGTTTCCTTATGCTAGTAAAGAGCTCTGAAAGACAATGGCTTCTGAGGTTTTTTTATGCAGAAGAGGTTTTTCTGGAACCTTGACACCTGTCCTCTACCATCCTCTGGAGTCCATTTAAGCTCACGCTGACTACTTCAGTGACTCCATCCAGCCGCCTCATTCTCTGTCGTCCCCTTCTTCTTTTGCCCTCAATCTTTCCTAGCATTAGGCACTTTTCCAGTGAGTCCTTCCTTCTCATTAGGTGGCCAAAGTATTTGAGTTTCCTCTTCAGGATCTGACCTTCTAAAGAGCAGTCAGGGTTGATCTCCTCTAGAACAGACTTGTTTGTTCGCCTTGCAGTCCAAGGGACTCGCAGGAGTCTTTTCCAGCACCAGAGCTCAAAGGCCTCCATTCTTTGGCGCTCAGCCTTCTTATGGTCCAACCTTCATAGCCATACATTGCAACTGGGAAAAACATAGCCTTGACTATGCACACTTTTGTTGGCAGGGTGATGTCTCTGCTTTTTAGTACGCTGTTTAGATTTGCCATAGCTTTCGTCCCCGCTCCCTATAGTGGGCAACAACTCACGGAGTAAAATCTGCAGGGACGCCTTTACCTAGAAGTTTGACCTTTCTTTGGGGCGAGATGAAAAGAAAGCGCCATTGCCAAATGAAAACTAAGCAGCTTCATGCGGGTCTGCCAACTCTTACAGCCTTCTCTGCAGCTGACAGGGTTTACTGAATATATATATATATATATATATCTTCTAACGCAACTACACTGTTAAAAATAAAAGGATGGTGGCAATTCTTTGCGGTTTTCTTGGCAACGATGCAGTTTTCTTGCCACTGCTCGCCCCTGAGATATTAAGATCATCCAAATGGCCCTGGGGGTTTCCTGATGATCTCCCTTTTGGACACTAAGCAGATATGATCTCCTGACCTCCTCAAGGTCAGCCAAGGTTAGCTGGCTGCTCTCTCGGATTCCGACCTGTCAGCTGTATTATTAGCCTCGTATGAACTAAGCCCCTCCAAGAAATGTCAGACAAGGGACCCGGTGGCTCAACGGCTAAGATGCTGAGTTTGTCGGTTAAAAGGTCAGCAGTTCAGCGGTTCGAATCCCTAGTGCCACGTAACGGGGGTGAGCTCCCGTTACTTGTCCCAGCTTCTGCCAATCTAGCCATTCGAAAGCACGTCAAAAACACAAGTAGAAAAATAGGGACCACCTTTGGTGGGAAGGTAACAGCATTCCGTGCACCTTTGGCATTGAGTCATGGCGGCAACATGACCACGGAGACGTCTTCGGACAGCGCTGGCTCTTCGGCTTTGAAATGGAGATGAGCACCGCCCCCTAGAGTCGGGAACGGCTAGCACATATGTGCAAAGGGAACCTTTACCTTTAAGAAATGTCATCTTTGGCTTTGTGACAGCCGATGGCTTCTCCCCGGTTACCACCAAGGGCAACTCAATGATGTCTCAACCCTGTGACTTTGTTGTCACCTGGGAGGCGAAAGGAACCTCGGTTGAATTTACTGAAAATATTTTGGACTCCTTGTTCTTCTCAAGATGGAACTTCTAGGCCAGATTCAGCACCCATTAAAATGCCAAATGAAAGAGGGTGGAATAAGAAGAAGAGAGAGAATTTTATTTATTTATTTATTTATTTATTTATTTATTTATTTATTTATTTATTTATTTATTTATTTTTAATGGATGGATTTTTATCCTGCCTTCATTATTTTATGTCATCTAGAGAGGAGGGGAGGGGAGGGGAGGGGAGAGAAGGAGAGGTGAAGGGAGGGGAGGGGAGAGGAGGGG
Source organism: Ahaetulla prasina (assembly GCF_028640845.1). Classification (NCBI taxonomy): domain Eukaryota; kingdom Metazoa; phylum Chordata; class Lepidosauria; order Squamata; family Colubridae; genus Ahaetulla; species Ahaetulla prasina. The sequence continues at coordinate 106,867,728 of NC_080544.1, forward strand.
AAGGGAAGGGAGTAGGGGGAAGCAGAGAGGGAGTAGGGAGGATGGGGAGGGAGGATATATGAGAAAAAAAAGGAGGGGAGAGGAGTAGGTAGGGGAAGGGAGCAGAGGGGAGAGGGGAGGGGAGACAGGACGGGACAGGAGAGGGGAGGAGACAGAAGGGGAGAGGAGGAGGGAGAGGAGGGGAGCACGAGGAGGGGAGAGGCAGGGGGAAGAGAGGAAAGGGGAGAGATGTAGAAGGGAGGCGGAATTGAGAGGTGAGGAGAGAATAGGAAGGAAGGGGAGGGAATGGGAGAGAGGAGGAAAGCAGATAGGGAGGGGAGGAGAGGAGAATGCTGACTGGGGGATTCTGGGAGTTGAAGTCCACAAGTCTTAAAAGTTGCAAAGGTCGGACACCTCTTCTGTAAAGAAAGAATACAGAATGAGTAAATGCCTAAACAATCCCCATGAATAATAAAGGCAAAATACAAAATAACCAAACATACCAGAGGCGGGGTTTCAGCCGGTTCTGACCAGTTCTGGAGAACCGGTAGCGGAAATTTTGAGTCGTTCGGAGAACCGGTAGCGGAAATTTTGAGTGGTTCGGAGAACCGGCAAATACCACCTCTGGCTGGCCCCGCCCCCCATCTATTCTCTGCCTCCTGAGTCCCAGCTGATCGGGAGGAAATGGGGATTTTGCAGTAACCTTCCCCTGCCACGCCTACCGAGCCACGGCCACAAAACCGGTAGTAAAAAAATTTGAATCCCACCACTGAAACATACAGAATCGGAATGTTGGCAACCGCTCCATTCTCTTTGCCCCTCCCTCATAGTCATGTGACCCAGTGCAGCTACACTTCCTACACTTCCTGTGCAAACACCCACATTTATACTTACACCCCCATATCGAAGCACACCCCAAAACCAACGGGCACTAAACCCCTAAAACTGTCTGAAAGGCTTGGATAAGCCCCACTAATCAGGTTTTTTCCTTCCTGTTTTTAAAGAAAAACAGTTCTTGGTTTCTTTCAAAGCTTTTCCTTCCGGCATATCTAGCTAATTTTTTATGCTAAAAAGAAAAAAAAAATGGGTTTGTCTTTAACCAATACACACACACACACACACACACACACACAAAATTTATATATAGTTATACAATTTATAGGTCGCCCAACTCCCAACGGCTCTGGGCTGCTTACAATTAAAAAAGTAAGTAAAAAAAAAAGATTACAAAAGACAGAAATATATATATATATATATATATATATATATATATATATATATATATATATATATATATATATGGCGACGCGATGAAGTCTCATTCGTCATCTTCAGGCTTCAGCTTCATGCTTCTGGGAGCAGAAGCCTGAAGATGACGAATGAGACTTCCGCCGCCAAGACACTTCCAATTTTACGCGAGAAACCCAATAACCAAAGACCTACATACAAACACCCGCAAAAACCTCAGAAAACAAATATATATATATCTAGGTCTTTGGTTCTTTGGGTTTTCTCCCGCGTAAAATTGGAAGTGTCTTGGTGACGTTTCGATGAAGTCTCATTCGTCATCTTCAGGCTTCAGCTTCGTGCTTCTGGGAGCAATGTGTGATCGCAGCTGTTTCTTCCTTTTAACTGCTAGTGGGGGTTTGAACTGATTGGGTGGGAGCTTGGCTGTGCTCTGATTGGATGGGGGTTTTCTGTGCTCTGATTGGCTGGGGTGTGTCCTGTGTTGGTGGGGGCTTGGTTGTGCTCAGTCTAATCTGTGCTGCAGGGGGATTTGAGCTGGTGAGCTGCACTGCTGCTGAAGATATATATATATATATATCTTCTTTCCCTGCAGTCTTCTTCCCCCCCCCCCCCTCTCTCTCTCTCTCTCTCCCAATGAGCCTCTTTGGGCTTGGGTGATTTCTCTTTCCGCGTTTGGCACCCGGCGCCATCTCTCCGCCATTGAGCGCTGCCAACTCCTGTCCTTGTCTAGGCACTTATGACAGGGGTGACGCAGCTGGGACAAAATGTCACACTCGGAAAAAACAATGACAAATGTGCCCAGTCAAGCAAGATCCAGAAGGGAACGCTGACAGGCGCTGGCAACGGAGCCACGGAAGAGAAGCGAGAGGCAGGGCATCTCCTTGGCTCCAGCCTGCCACGCGCAGACAAAAGACCCAGGAAAATTGGGCAGCTGGAGGATCAACTTAAAGGTGACCACCGGTCAGCGTAAAACTCGGGCACAAGCAAACTTCGGCTTTTCCAGCCCATCTGTGCAGAGAAAATCCCATGCCGAGCAATTTTTAATCTTTAAAAAAAAAAAAAAAGAATTCGGCAATCAATAAAAAGGGGAATATTTGTAGCTCAAGGTTGAAACGAGGGGTCATCGGTGCGCTCTGAGCTCGGTGGTTTTCCTGCAGACGTTTCGTTACCCAACTTGTCGTGTCCCACTCCTCCGCTGACGGCCGGGTCAGGGAAATCCGAATCAGGCTTGCCTCTGCAGCTCTGCCCAAAGTCCTAGCAAAGTCCTCAGAGCAGGCAGGAGACCAGTAAGTGACTTCAGCAAGATAAGTTCGACTTTGCCTGACTCAGAGACTGCCAGAAAGCAGATCCTTTATATAGGCCATGGGGTGTGGCTCCATGACTCAGCACTCATTAAGGCCTGCCCCTCCCTCCCTTCTGTTGCCTCCGCCTATCCAGTCTTCTGATGCGAGGGTCACTCCAATCAGCAGCTGTTGGAAATAAACTTTCCTCAGGCTCACATGCTGTGGAGGAGGGGGAGGGGTCTAGCTGCTCCGTTTGCCTGGGCATGGAGCCAGGGCTGGGGCCGGGGGGTGCTCCCTCCTCTGCAGCCTGCTTGGGCATGGAGCCAGGGCTGGGGCCGGGAGATGCCTCCTCCTCAGCCTGTCTGGGCATGGAGCCAGGGCTGGGGCCGGGAGGACATTCTTCAGCGTTCGGAAGCAGATAAGCAGACCCCGGCAGTGGTGAGAGCGGGCAAGACACAACACAACTAGGTAACATCAGCAGGGCTGATGTTTGGGAGGAGGAGGAGGAGGAGGAGGAGGAGGAGGAGGAGGAGGAGGAGGAGGAGGAGGAGGAGGAGGAAGAGGATTGTGAGGTCTTCGGTGCTCTCTGAGTTGATTGTTTTCTTTGCAGATATTTCATTACCCACCTAGGTAACATTATCAGTTTTAGTAGGGGGTGGGGTTTGCAGAATGGAGGAGAAGGACTGCATCAGAGGTGGGTTTCAGCAGGTTCTGACCAGTTCTGGAGAACCGGTAGCGGAAATTTTGAGTTGTTTGGAGAACCGGTAGTAAAAATTCTGACTAGCCCCGCCCCCATCTATTCTCTGCCTCCCGAGTCCCAGCTGATCCGGAGGAAATGGGGATTTTGCAGTAACCTTCCCCTGGAGTGGGGTGGGAATGGGGATTTTGCAGTAACCTTCCCCTGGAGTGGGGTGGGAATAAAGATTTTACAGTATCTTTCCCCTGCCACGCACACCAAGCCACACCCACCAAGCCATGCCACACCCACCAAGCCACGCCCACAGAACCGGTAGTAAAAAAAATTGAAGTCCCCCATTGGACTGCAGGGTCCTTGATGCTCTCTGAGCTTGGTTGTTTTCTTGCAGGCATTTCCTTACCAAACCGGGAGACGTCATCAGGGCTAGTAGGAAGTGGGGTTTGCTATCATTTTATAAAAGTGTACAATTGCTTCTCCAAATCCCGCCTTGTGGACTCCCTTCTTTCTCATCCGATTAACGGGGTCTTTAAAGGGGATCTCTAAAAATTTGATTAAAACATTGCGCCACCATGGCTCTTATGGGTCAGCTGATCAACTTTTGATCACTTGCCCACGGGGTATTGCTGCAAGAGTTGTAAACATGAAAACCGGTCATAGGTCCATTTTTTTTCATGCCGTCGTACCTTCGGAAAATCACATGGTCTTAACTCGAGGACTACCTGTACAGGATACTGTGTCAAGGTTCCAGAAAAACCTCTTCTGCATAAAAAATTCAGAAGCCATTGTTTTTCAGAGTTCTTTACTAGCATGAGGAAACTGGCACACGATGAGTGAAATTCCAGAACTGAACTTCCGGATTCTTTTCCCAGTTATACAAACCCCAAGAGCCCCACCCCCCTGACCCCTTTGATGGTCACATGGTCCCACGTTCTCCCAGTTCATTCGAATATCTACTCGCCACTCCTCCTGCAGATGTGAACACCATCCGACCTTGACCGCTTGAAGAATGTTACCATACCCCTCAGCCCCCCTTCTTCCCCTCAGGGGAAAAATGTGGCAGCGTCTGGAACCCTAAAGTCTAGTATGGTTTCCAAGCCTGACATACTGAATCATACAGTGCTAGAATTAAAAAGGATCACAATTCAAGGTGCTGGTTGTCATCTTTAAAGTGCTCCATGGCTTAGGACCGGGTTACTTACAGGACCGCCTACTGCCAACAACAGCCTCCCATCGACCTGTGCGCTCTCACAGGGAGGGCCTCCTCGGGGTACCGTCGGTTAGACAATGTCGACTGGCGGTCCCTAGGGGGAGGGCCTTCTCTGTGGGGGCTCCTGCCTGCTGGAATGAGTTGCCTCCGGGGCTTCGCCAACTCCCCGACCTCCGGACCTTCCACCGCGAGCTGAAGACTCTTTTATTCCATCGAGCAGGGCTAGCCTCAAAATGCTGTTTTAATGGGGTTTTAGATTGCTACTGTTTAGTTTTTTAGATAATTCGGCCATACGTTATATTAATTTTATCTTGTTTTTAACTTGTTGGATATTGTGTTTTTAAATTGGCTGTTAACCGCCCTGAGTCCTTCGGGAGAAGGGCGGGATACAAATATGATAAATAAATAAATAAATAAATAAAATCCCATGGTAGCTGGGGAACTCTGGGACTTGAAGTTCACACTTCTGAAAGTTGCAACGGGGAGAGACATTGGATTAGTCTGTGCTAAGGGTGAACTGCATTGAGCATCTCGGAGAAACGTGATAGCAATAGCAACAGCATTTAGACTGATATACAGGTAGTTTTTGTTTTTTTGTTTTTTTATTTGCATTTATATCCCGCCCTTCTCCGAAGACTCAGGGCGGCTTACACTATGTCAAGCAATAGTCTTCATCCATTTGTATATTATATACCAAGTCAACTTATTGCCCCCAACAATCTGGGTCCTCATTTTACCTACCTTATAAAGGATGGAAGGCTGAGTCAACCTTGGGCCTGGTGGGGCTTGAACCTGCAGTAATTGCAAGCAGCTGCTGTTAATAACAGACTGTCTTACCAGTCTGAGCCACCAGAGGCCCTTAATAATCCCATGGTAGCTGGGGAATTCTGGGACTTGAAGTTCACACTTCTGAAAGTTGCAACGGGGAGAGACATTGGATTAGTCCGTGCTAAGGGTGAACTGCATTGAGCATCTCGGAGAAACATGATAACAATAGCAACAGCATTTAGACTGATATACAGGTAGTCCTTGAGTTAGGACCCCAGCCGAGCGCAACATTTCTGTTGGTCAATGAGACACACTTATTAAGCGAGCTTCTCCGATTCGACGACTTTCCTTGCCACATTTGTGAAGTAAATGAGTAACACGGTTGTTAAGTGAATCTGGTTTCTCCCCTCCCCCCTTTGCTCATCGGACGGTCACAAAAGAGGATCACACGACCCGACCCAGGACGCTGCAGCCATCGTAAACCGTCGTGAATCCATGGTCAAGCGTCCGAATGTCAATCACGTGACCATAGGGATGCTGCAACGGTCAAAAACGTGAAAAAGGGTCATAAGTCCCTTTTTCAGTGCCGCTGTCACTTCGAACGGTCGCTAAGTGAATGGTTATAAGTCGAGGACTACCTGTATAGCTTCATGGTGCTTTACAGCCCTCTCTAAGCAGTTTGTAGAGTCAGCCTATTTGCCCTCGACAATCTGGGTCCTCATTTTACTGACCTCGGAAAAATGGAAGGCTAAGTCAACCTTGAGCTGGTCAGGATCGAACTCCTTACAGCAGGCAGAGTTAGCCTGCAATACTGCATTCTCACTTCTGCCTGTTCCTCCCTCCCTCCATTTTCCTCTCCCTCCCTCCCTCCCTCCTTCCTTCCTTCCTTCCTCCCTCCCTTCCTTCTTTCCTTCTTCTTTCTCCCTTCCTTCCTTAGTCATAGCACTTAGACTTATATACCAGTTCACAGTGCTTCACAGCCCTCTCTAAGCGATTTCCAGAGTCACCGTATTATCCCCAACAATCTGAGTCCACATTTTACCGACCTCGGAAGGACAGAAGCCTTCCGAGGTCAACCTTGAGCCAGTCAGGATCGAACTACAGGCAGCGGGCAGCGTCAGCCTGCAATACCGCCTTCTCACCACTGCACCACTGACATTTCCCTGATGTGAGTGATTTCCAGAGTCACCATATTACCGCCAACAATCTGGGTCCTCATTTTATCGACCTCAGATTGATGGAAGCCTTCCGAGGTCAACCTTGAGCCGGTCAGGATCGAACTCCAGGCAGCGGGCAGCGTCAGCCTGCAATACCGCCTTCTCACCACTGCATCACTGACATTTCCTTGATGTGAGTGAAAATAAGGAAAGCAAGCCTTTGGCGTTAATGCTGACTTTTGAAAATCTCTCCATTAATAGTGCACAACCTTTCCTGTTTGAAGAAGGTGAAGTGGATGTACTGTAAATAGCTTTCAAAATCGTTCGTGTTGAAGAAAAGTGACATTTTCCCCCCTATAACCTTTTAATCGCCATCTGAGCGGAGTGACGAAGACCCCGGCCTCATTTTACCAGTTATTTATTTTATTGGAATGAATAAATCCAAAGATGGAGTTCAGCCAGTTCGGAGGTTCAGGCGAACCGGTAGCGGAAATCGTGGGTGGGCCAGCCTCCCCCCTGCCCCCCCTGCTCTCCCACCCCAGCTTTATGCCGTCCTATTTAGGCACCTTTTTGAGGCCGGGTGCATGCGCAGAAGGCACACGCAAGAGCAAAGCGCATGCACGGAAGGCCATGGGCATGCACGGAAGTGTTGCGCGGAAGCGAAGCAATCACGCACCCGTGTTCACATTTGCAAACCGGTAAGTGAATAAAAGTAAAGGTAAAGGTTCCCCTCGCACATACGTGCTAGTCGTTGCCGACTCTAGCAGGCGGTGCTCATCTCCGTTTCAAAGCCGAAGAGCCAGCGCTGTCGGAAGACGTCTCCGTGGTCATGTGGCCGGCATGACTCAACGCCAAAGTCGCCAGGAACACTGTTACCTTCCCACCAAAGGTGGTCCCTATTTTTTCTACTTGCATTTTTTTACATGCTTTCGAACTGCTAGGTTGGCAGAAGCTGGGACAAGTCACGGGAGCTCAGTCCGTTACGCGGCAGCACCAAGGATTCGAACCGCTGAACTGCCGACCTTTCGATCGACAAGCTCACCGTCTTAGCCCCTGAGCCACCGCGTCCCCTTAAGTAAGTGAATACCACGCCTGAATAAATCACACCCTTAAATTTACTCGGTTTCATCTTCTGTTCTTTTCCCAACAGAAAAAAAGGCTTCTCTTGTTTACGCCTTCCCAACCTTAAAGATAGCTGGGTAGAAATGATGTCATCATAATAACACAGCAATTATCTCCCGTCTAATTTAGAGCATTAACCATCGGAACGGGTTTCCGAGGGATTTCAGCCGCACCAAATACCAACGAGGCTTCCTCATCACACAGATAGTCCTTGGCTTAAGACCCCCAACAGTACCCCAAAGGTGGTTGTTAAGTGAGCTGTGGCCCCTTTTATGACCAATCTCGCCACCGTTAAGCAAATCACGGCTGTCGTTAAATGTAGTTGTTTAAACGTATCCCATGGTCACCTGATCAAAATCCAGATGCTTGGCAATGGCCTCGTATTTATGACGGTTGTACTGTCCACCACTGTGACCACCATCTTCATTTTTTGGCCATCCCCTCCACCCTATAGATAGCCCTGCTCTTCATCCAAGGCAGGGGTAAAATGCTCCCGGTTCGGACCGGATCACCTGATCCGGTAGCGATGGCGGCGGGTGGTTCTGAGAACCGGTAGCAAAAATCCTTTCCCCCGCCCCCCCGCATGCCCAGCTGAGCCACGCGATCATCAGAGTTTTTTTGTTTTAACTTTTAAAAGCATTTTTTCTTCGGCCGAAAAAATGCTTTTAAAAGTAAAAAAGAAGCTTCTGATGATCGCGCGGCTCAGCTGGGATTGTCAGAACCCTTTCAAAGGGCCTCTGGTGGCTCAGCAGATTAAGTCTGCCTGTTATTAACACAGCTGCTTGCAATTACTGCAGGTTCTAGTCCCACCAGGCCCAAGGTTGACTCAGCCTTCCATCCTTTATAAGGTAGGTAAAATGAGGACCCAGATTGTTGGGGGCAATAAAAGTTGACTTTGTATATAATATACAAATGGATGAAGACTATTGCTTAACACAGTGTAAGCCGCCCTGAGTCTTCAAATTCAAATAATAATTTTAAAAAAGCATTTTTTCTACAAGCTCTTCGGCCAAAGAGGTTGAGGAAAAAATGCTTTTAAAAGAAAAGAAGAAAAAGTTGCCCATGCCCATCCAGTCACATTACACACACACACACCCAGCCACGCCCACAGAACCAGTAGTAAAAAAAATTACATTTCACCCCCGAAACCCTACACCATTTCAGACAAATGGTTGACCAACATCTTAAAAATTTCCAGTGTTGGGGCATTTACAACTTCTGGAGGCAAGTTGTTCCACTGATTCATTGTTCTCACTGTCAGGAAATTCCTCCTTAGCTCTAGGTTGCTTCTCTCCTTGATTAGTTTCCACCCATTGCTTCTTGTCCGGCTTCAGGTGCCTTCAGGTGCTTTGGAGAATAGCTTGACTCCCTCTTCTTTGGGGCAGCCCCTGAGATATTGGAAGACTGCTATCAAAACGACGCTATAGAGCACTGCACACCAGAACAACTAGACACAAGAACAGTTTTTTCCCGAAGGCCATCACTCTGCTAAACAAATAATTCCATCAACACTGTCAGACTATTTACTGAACCTGCACTACTATTAATCGTTTCATAGTTCCCATCACCAAACTTTTTCCACTTATGACTGTATGACTATAACTTGTTGCTGGCAATCCTTATGATTTATATTGATATATTGACCATCAATTGTGTTGTAAATGTCGTACCTTGATGAACGTATCTTTTCTTTTATGTACACTGAGAGCATATGCACCAAGACAAATTCCTTGTGTGTCCAATCACACTTGGCCAATAAAATTCTATTCTATTCTATTCTATCATGTCTCCCTGAGTCCTTCTTTTCATTAAACTAGACATACCCAGTTCCTGCAACCGTTCTTCATATGTTTTAGCCTCCAATCCCCTAATCATCTTTGTCGCTCTTCTCTGCACTCTTTCTGGAGTCTCAACATCTTTTTTACATCGTGGCGACCAAAATTGAATGCAGTATTCCAAGTGTGGCCTTACCAAGGCATTATAAAGTGGTATTAACACGTCACGTGATCTTGATTCTATCCCTCTGTTAATGCAGCCCCTGAGATATCGGAACACACTTTGTTCCTTGGCATGATAAACAATTCTTTTCATTCAAAAGGGGGGAAAAATTGAGAATAAATTGTGAAGCAAAACCTGGCCACACAGCTCGGCTTTATTTTCAAGAATGCCATGGCACTTCTCTTATTTATGTCCTCATTTTATAAAAGCTATATGCAAGTTACTTTCCGATAGCTTTGGGCAGGTTGCGAAAAATATACCGTATACGCTGAAACTCCACTATCAGCAATATTGAGGAAGGCGGGGCGGGGCGGGGAGGAAATCACTAAAATCGTTGGGTTTATTTATTATTAAATGAGACCGAGGGGGAAGGCGACACCCATTCCAGCAGGAGTTTCTGACAAAATATCAATCCCTCTGGTTTTTGTTTTTTTTTTAAAGCAAATTTAACAGTGGATGTGTTTCACAGAACACATGGAAACAGGGGCATTGTAGGTGGGAAGGCTGCCTTTCAAATAAGTGTCTTGTCTTAGGAAGAGATCCAGCAATGACAATAGAATAGAATAACAGAGTCGGAAGGGATCTTGGAGGCCTTCTAGTCCAACCCCCTGCCCAGGCAGGAAACCCTACACCATCTCAGACAAATGGTTATCCAACATCTTCTTAAAAGCTTCCAGTGTTCGATCATTCACAACTTCTGCAGGCAAGTTGTTCCACTGAGTCATTGTTCTAACTGTCAGGAAATTTCTCCTTAGTTCTAAGTTGCTTCTCTCCTTAATTAGTTTCCATTCATTGCTTCTCGTCCTGCCTTCAGGTGCTTTGGAGGATAGCTTGACTCCCTCTTCTTTGTGGCAGCCCCTCAGATGTTGGAACACTGCTATCATGTCTCCCTTAGTCCTTCTTTTCATTAAACTAGACAAAACCCAATTCCTGCAACCGTTCTTCATATGTTTTAGCCTCCAGTCCCCTAATCATCTTTGTTGCTCTTCTCTGCACTCTTTCTAGAGTCTCTGCATCTTTTTTACATCGTGGCGACCAAAACTGAAGGCAGTATTCCAAGTGTGGCTTTACCGATGAGAATAGAGCTTGAAGTCTACGGAGATTCTCAGGCATCCAGGTCATGGTTGTCCCACAAGTACTTTGTCAAGAGGCAACTGGAGTTTCTGGAAAGTCTCTTGAAAAAGCACTTTTGGGACAATAGAGCTGGAAGGGACTTTAGAGGTCTTCTAGTCCAATCCTTTGCTCAAGCAGGAGATCCCATACCAGGTTTGTCCTTTGAACATGCTGCTTGGCTCCCTGATGTTTTTAGCTGACGTCTTTGGCGGGATTTTGGGTGTTTGAAGCTAATTTACATTTAATTTACATTTATATCCCGCCCTTCTCCGAAGACTCAGGGCGGCTTACAGTGTATAAGGCAATAGTCTCATTCTATTTGTATATTTACAAAGTCAACTTATTGCCCCCCCCAACAATCTGGGTCCTCATTTTACCTACCTTATAAAGGATGGAAGGCTGAGTCAACCTTGGGCCGGGCTTGAACCTGCAGTAATTGCAGGCTGCTGTGTTCTAATAGCAGGCTTCTTACCAGCCTGAGCTACCACGGCTTCCTAGGTAAACTTCCTAGCTGGCTTCCAACAAGTAAAGTCAAGGAGGGAACCCAGATTCATTTAACGACTTCGCAATTCACTTAACAACCGTAGTGATTCTCTCAACAACGATGGCAAGACAGGTCATAAAAGGACTCTCCGTATGGTTTTGTACATTGTTTTAACTTGGGACTGGGAGGTGCCCAGAGTTGGTGAGAAGATGAGCATCAATATAAATATTTAAAATCCATCATATAGAAGAATAGAATAGAATAGAATAGAATAGAATAGAATAGAATAGAATAGAATAGAATAGAATAGAATAGAATAGAATAGAATAGAACCATAATGGACATCGTACTTGCATCAAAGTTTTGCAGCTAGCTGGTGGGGACAGACTCCTGCCAATCTCAGAGGGGCCGGGGGAGGGTTTGCCAGGCTCTGCCCATCATCTGATGTGCTGAATGAACTTGAAGGAAAAGAACAACATCGTGCACCAGGAAGGGCGCTGAGTCACCAGTTCCTTTGCTTTCGACGCATATAGGCAGTAAGGGCTGGCATTCAATTTTTTATTTTTATTTTGGTTTAGACATTTATTTTCCTGCCTTCGTTAGTTTTTACAAATAACTCAAGGGGGCGAAGATGCCTCATAGTTCTTCCTCCTCCTCCTCTCCTCCTCCTATATTCCCCCAACGACAACCTGTAAAGTAGGTTGGGCTGAGAAAGATGGACTGCCCCCAAGTCACCCAGCTGGCTTTCAAGGTGGGACTAGAACTCTCCGTCTCCTGGTGATTGGCCCAAAGTCACCCAGCCAGATTTCATGCCAAGGGTGGGACTAGAACTCACAGTTTCCTGGTGATTGGCCCAAAGTCACCCAGCCAGATTTCATGCCAAGGGTGGGACTAGAACTCACAGTCTCCTGGTGATTGGCCCAAAGTCACCCAGCCAGCTTTCATGGCTAAGGTGAGACTAGAACTCACAGTCTCCTGGTGATTGGCCCAAAGTCACCCAGCCAGCTTTCATGGCTAAGGTGAGACTAGAACTCACAGTCTCCTGGTGATTGGCCCAAAGTCACCCAGCCAGCTTTCATGCCAAGGGTGGGACTAGAACTCACAGTTTCCTGGTGATTGGCTCAAAGTCACCCAGCCAGCTTTCATGGCTAAGGTGAGACTAGAACTCACAGTCTCCTGGTGATTGGCCCAAAGTCACCCAGCCAGCTTTCATGCCAAGGGTGGGACTAGAACTCACAGTCTCCTGGTGATTGGCCCAAAGTCACCCAGCCAGCTTTCATGCCAAGGGTGGGACTAGAACTCACAGTCTCCTGGTGATTGGCCCAAAGTCACCCAGCCAGCTTTCATGCCAAGGGTGGGACTAGAACTCACAGTTTCCTGGTGATTGGCTCAAAGTCACCTAGCCAGTTTTCATGGCTAAGGTGGGACTTCATGGGTAAGACGCTGAGCTTATTGATCGAAAGGTCGGCAGTTCAGCGGTTCGAATCCAGTGGCGGGATTCAGCCAGTTCGCACCACTTCGGGAGAACCGGTTGTTAACTTTCTGAGCAGTTTGGTGAACTGGTGGTTGGAAGAAATCATTAGGGCAGAGAACCGTTTGTTAAATTATTTGAATCTCACCACTGTTTGAATCCCTAGTGCTGCCGTGTAACGGGGTGAGTTCCCGTTACTTGTCCCAGCTTCTGCCAACCTAGCAGTTCGAAAGCATGTAAAAAAATGCAAGTAGAAGAAATAGGGACCACCTTTGGTGGAAATATAACAGCGTTCCGTGCGCCTTTGGCGTTGAGTCATGCCGGCCACATGACCACGGAGACGTCTTCGGACAGCACTGGCTCTTCGGCTTTGAAACGGAGATGAGCACCGCCCCCTAGAGTCCGGAACGACTAGCACGTATGTGCGAGGAGAACCTTCACCTTTACCTTATTTCCTCTAGATAAGCCTTCTTTGTTCTTGCCAGACAGACTCCACAATGACAGTTGACTGAAGTGTGTGTGTCATGACCTGGGGCTTTATTTAGTGGCGTGAATCTGGCTTCCCATTGACTTGGTTTGTCAGAAGGTTAAAGGGGAACACAAGACCCGGGTGTTGTGACCCAGGTTCCTGGACCCGGACTCCTGGACTCGGATGATTCAGAAAGTGAGGAGAAGACCTGGCCAGCCCTGCTTCTCTTGAGCCCTTTCCTCCTGGCACCCACTCAAAGGGAGGGGGAGGGGCCGGCACAGCCTGATTCCATGGAGCCTCCTTCTGATTTGGCAACGCCCCAAGAACAGTTTTGGAGCGATGCAAGGTCACGTGAGCGTAATCGCCGCGTAGCAGCGGAAGAGTTGGGACAAAGCCTAGTCATAATTGTCATGCAGTGACATCTGCAGAGACTATAAATAGGAGGCGGGACTTCCTGGTTTTTGTCTTGGACAAAGTAATGAGTTGGCGCGAGCTAATGAATTGGCGAGCTAACTATTTCAATGGAGGAAGAATATATTCGTGAGTAATTCTGGCCTTATCTATAATTTCCTCGTTATCTCCAGAAACTTGGCAGGCCCGTGGGTAGACGTGGCCAGGACATGTATCTATGTAAATAAAAGGAAAAAAAGGAAGGCCTCTGACGGACTCTTTGCTGGGAGTATTGGGGGAAGGGAAACAGAACATTTTGTCCAAGACCTGACTAAAACATCTTCCACCAAAGATGGACCAGCAGCAGGTACAGCAGCAGTTAGAGCAGCTACAAGCGGCTAATCAACAGCTCCAGCAGCAAGTGGCTCACTTGGCAGGCCAACTTGCTGCCAGGAATGTGCCTGCAGCCCCCCCCCCATCCTCCCACTCCTCCTCCTCGTCAAGTGCCCGATAACCGTGCGGATAAGTTTTCTGGGCAGCCTGAGATGTTCCCGACCTTCTTGGGACAGTGCCAGCTCTACATGGCTATGAGGCCAGAGGATTTCCCAGACGACCGGGCTAAGGTGGGACTTCATGGGTAAGACGCTGAGCTTGTTGATCGAAAGGTCGGCAGTTCAGCGGTTCGAATCCAGTGGCGGGATTCAGCCAGTTCGCACCACTTCGGGAGAACCGGTTGTTAAATTTCTGAGCAGTTTGGCAAACTGGTTGTTGGGAGAAATCATTAGGGCAGAGAACCGGTTGTTAAATTATTTGAATCTCACCACTGTTTGAATCCCTAGTGCTGCCGTGTAACGGGGTGAGTTCCCGTTACTTGTCCCAGCTTCTGCCAACCTAGCAGTTCGAAAGCATGTAAAAAAATGCAAGTAGAAGAAATAGGGACCACCTTTGGTGGGAATATAACAGCGTTCCGTGCACCTTTGGCGTTGAGTCATGCCGGCCACATGACCACGGAGATGTCTTCGGACAGCGCTGGCTCTTCGGCTTTGAAACGGAGATGAGCACCGCCCCCTAGAGTCGGGAACGACTAGCACGTATGTGCGAGGAGAACCTTCACCTTTACCTTATTTCCTCTAGATAAGCCTTCTTTGTTCTTGCCAGACAGACTCCACAATGACAGTTGACTGACTTTCAAGTGTGTGTCATGACCTGGGGCTTTATTTAGTGACGTGAATCTGGCTTCCCCATTGACTTGGTTTGTCAGAAGGTCGCAAAAGGGGAACACAAGACCCCGGGTGTTGTGACCCAGGTTCCTGGACCCGGACTCCTGGACTCGGATGATTCAGAAAGTGAGGGAGAAGACCTGGCCAGCCCTGCTTCTCTTGAGCCCTTTCCCTCCCTGGCACCCACTCAAAGGGATGGGAGGCCGGCACAGCCTGATTCCATGGAGCCTCCTTCTGATTTGGCAACGCCCCAAGAACAGTTTTGGAGCGATGCAAGGTCACGACGAATCGTGCGCAGCAGCGGAAGAGTTGGGACAAAGCCAAGTCATAATTGTCATGCAGTGACATCTGCAGAGACTATAAATAGGAGGCGGGACTTCCTGGTTTTTTGTCTTGGACAAAGTAATGAGTTGGCGCGAGCTAATGAATTGGCGCGAGCTAACTATTTCAATGGAGGGAAGAATATATTCGTGAGTAATTCTGGCCTTATCTATAATTTCCTCGTTATCTCCAGAAACTTGGCAGGCCCGTGGGTAGACGTGGCCAGGACATGTATCTATGTAAATAAAAGGAAAAAAAAAAGGAAGGCCTCTGACGGACTCTTTGCTGGGAGTATTGGGGGAAGGGAAACAGAACATTTTGTCCAAGACCTGACTAAAACATCTTCCACCAAAGATGGACCAGCAGCAGGTACAGCAGCAGTTAGAGCAGCTACAAGCGGCTAATCAACAGCTCCAGCAGCAAGTGGCTCACTTGGCAGGCCAACTTGCTGCCAGGAATGTGCCTGCAGCCCCCCATCCTCCTCCTCCTCCTCGTCGCAAGTGCCCGATAACCGTGCGGATAAGTTTTCTGGGCAGCCTGAGATGTTCCCGACCTTCTTGGGACAGTGCCAGCTCTACATGGCTATGAGGCCAGAGGATTTCCCAGGCGACCGGGCTAAGGTGGCCTTCGTGATTAACCTTCTTTCCGGCTCGGCTGCTCGATGGGCCACGCCCTCTTGCTCCAGGACAGCCCCTGCTGGCGGACCAACAGCGTTTTGGCAGCACCTCGCACCATGTATGAGGACCCGTTCGAATGCTGACGGCAACCAGGCGCCTTAAGGAACTCCGTCAAGGGAAACGCCCCTGCAGGAGTACATCGCGAATTTCGTCTTTTGTGCCAGGACTCTGACTGGAATGATGCAGCGCTGGTGGGCGCGTTCAGGAGGGACTCTCAGAGGAATTGCAAGGCGAGCTGGCCCGCGTGGGCGCGCGGACCCTCGACAACTTGGTGCCCTTGTCTCCGCCTCGATGCCCGTCTGCAACGGCGACCGTCCCGTCGCACCCCGGGACCCTCCGTCGACATCTGCACCCCACTTCCTGCACCACCAGCACCCAGGGTCGCCCCACGTTTTGTAACCGCTGCGGAAGAGCCCATGGAGTTGGGAGCGGCCAGACCTCGCCTAACAGCCCAGGAGCGGAACCGGGGGCGCCAAGGGGGATTGTGCCTGTACTGTGGGGAGCCCGGCCACCGCCGCTTCTTGCCCCAGAAAGCGAAGTGGGGCACGCCGCCGGTCCCCGAATCACAGCGTGACCAATCGGGAAGCGGGCAGGCCCGACCTCGGGAAACCCTAGGTCGGGCACGCATTAAGCCCCACTGGACGCTATGGAAGTAGACTCTGGCCCCCCTCGGCATCTGATTCTGGACACACGGATATGGTTGGGGAACCAGTCGGACGGGCTCCAGGCGCATGCGCTGGTGGACTCAGGGGCCACAACAAACTTTATGGACCAGGCCTTTGTGACCCAGTTTGCGGGCCCCCTGGGTCCCGTGGGCCCTCCGATGCGGTAGAGACAATTGATGGGCGAGAACTGGTGTCCGGCCCCATTAAATTCGCCACCCAGCCTTTGCGCCTGGCTATTGGGGACCATGAGGAGGCGATCCAGTTTTATGTCACGGCGGACCTTCATTTTCCCTTGGTCCTTGGGTTGGCCTGGCTTCGGACCCACGATCCTCAGGTGGCCTGGTCGCGGAACGCCATCTCTTTCCCGAGTCTGCAGTGCGTCGATCACATCCGCCACACCTGTGCCGGCCAGAACGTCCCCACCGCTGCCATCACCTTGCCTCCTGAGCTGACGGAATTCGCCGACGTGTTCAGCGAGAAGGAGGCGGACCGACTACCCCGCATCGGCCCCTACGATTGCCCGTGGACCTTCTGCCCAACGCACCACTGCCTGTGGGACGCCTGTATTCCATGTCGGAGCCCGAGTTGGCCGCCTCAGGGACTTCCTGGACAAAAACCTGGCCCGAGGGTTCATCCGCCTTCAAAGTCCCTCTCGGCCCGGTCCTCTTTGTGAAGAAGAAGACAGGGGACTTGCGCCTATGCTGTGATTACCGCCGGCTAACGCCATTACGGTGCGGAATCGCTACCCCTGCCGCTCATCCCGGAGCTACTGGAAAGGTTGCGGGAGGCCACGATCTTCACCAAGCTCGATCTCCGGGGCCTACAACCTGGTGCGGATACGAGAAGGAGGCGAATGGAAGGCGGCATTCGGCACCGATACGGACACTACGAATACACTGTCATGCCATTTGGGTTGACCAATGCTCCGCCGTTTTCAGCACTTCATGAGCGGCGTGTTCCGAGACATGTTGGATCGGTTCGTGGTTATCTACCTCGACGACATCCTGATTTACTCGGTCCAGGAAAGCCACCTTCGACACGTCAGTCTGGTTCTGCAACGCTTGCGGAGCAACAACTCAATGCGGCTGGAGAAATCGTCTTCTTCCGGACTTCCATAGAATTCCTCGGGCATATCATCTCGCCCGAGGGCATAGCCATGGACCCATGTAAAGTAGAAGCTTTGTGTAGCTGGGAAGCCCTCGTCGGGTGAAGGATGTTCAGCGCCTTGCTGGGCTTCGCCAACTACTACGGACCTTCATCCGGGCTTTGCCACTGACGGCTCCACTTACCCAGCTCCTCAGGAAGAAGGTTGCATTCGGTGGGGTCCCCGCAGCAAGAAGCATTCACAGCCCTCAAGAAAGCCTTCACAGAACCCGTCCTGAGGCATCCCGACCCGCTCCGGCCTTTTGTGGTGGAAACAGACGCGTCCAATGTGGCTCTGGGAGCGGTGCTGCTACAGGGTCCGACGAATGGTGGCACACTTTTTCCCGCGCTTACTACTCCCGGAAACTCAATCCTTCCGAGCGCAACTACACTATCTGGGAAAAGAGTTGCTGGCTATCAAGGCTGCATTCGAGGCTTGGCGACACCATCTGGAGGGCCCGACATCAGGTGGAGGTCGAGCGGACCATCGGAATCTCGAGCACCTCACCACAGCTCGGAAGTTGAACCAGCGGCAGATCCGGTGGTCGTTGTTTTGCCGGTTCAACTTCCGCGTGACCTACATTCCCAGCGGTCACAACCGAGGGCGGATGCCCTGTCCCGCAAGCCAAGTACCTCTGCGCCAAGGACCCCCTTCCTCCACGGACAGTGCTGCCGGCAGAAGCCTTGGCCGCAGCACGGAGCCAGTGGACTTGCGGGCCCAGGTGCGAGGCGCAGCGCCAGGGCGCCTGGTCGCAGCAAAGGAGGCGGAGGTGGGCCCCGTCTCCTTGGACCTTGGAGGAGGACTTACTCAAGTTTGGGGCGATTATATGTGCCCACAGGACCACTCCGAGCCCTCGTCATGACCCAGTGCCACGACAACCCTGCAGCAGGACATTTTGGGTTCTTCAAGACCCTCCACCTGGTGACACGGACCTTTTGGTGGCCCAGTGCGGCATGATATACATGCCTACGTGACATCCTGCGTACCGTGCCGGCAAGCCAAGACCGCCACGGGGCCCCGGCTCCTCCAGCCCTTGCCGACACCCGACAGACCCTGGGGCGATCTCTATGGATTTCCTGACAGACCTGCCGCCGTCCTCTGGGTTCACCACGGTGCTGGTGGTGGTGGACATGCTCACCAAGATGGCACACTTCATCCCATGCCGCGGACTGCCCACAGCCGCAAAAGCAGCCCGTCTCTTTCTGCAGCACATCTTCCGCCTCCATGGTCTACGGACAGGGTGGTTTCGGACCGGAGTTCAGTTCACAGCCCGCTTCTGGAAGAGCCTGATGGCGCGTTGGAGGTGCAGGTATGTCTGTCGTCATCGCACCATCCGGAGACCGACGGGGTACAGAGAAGGTCATCGGTATACTGGAACAGTATCTCCGTTGCTTCATCAACCAGCAACAGGACAACTGGGCCGACTACCTGTCCCTGGCGGAGTTTGCTTTTAACAACTCTCAGCACACCTCTACTCAGATGACCCGTTCTTTGCCAATGTGGGGTACCATCCGCGGCTCTTCCCTCTGGCACCACCGGACTCTCCTGTTCCCGAAACGCAGACCTTCCTGACGGAATTGCATGCGGTCCAACAGTTGGTACGTCAGCAGCTGAATCGGGCAAAGGAGGATTACAAACGGTCCGCCGACCGCTCCCGACGGGCAACGCCCCCGCTGGCAGTTGGAGACCGGGTGTGGCTCTCCACCAAACACCTCCCGTCCGACCGCCCGGTAAAGAAGTTGGACCACCGATTCATCGGCCCGTTCCCTGTCGAGGCAGTCATCAACCCGGTAGCCTACCGACTGACCCTGCCACGATCCATGCGGATCCACCCCGTTTTTCACCGGTCCCTTCTGGTTCCTGAGGCCACACCGAGTCCCCTTCGGTGCCCAACAGCACCCGTCACTGTCGCCGAGGACGGATCGGAGGAATACGAAGTCCACAGCGTACGAGACTCCGCCTGGCTGAAGGGTCGTTTCCAATATTTGATCGCGTGGAAGGGATACGGGACTGATTTCTCCTGGGTAGATGCCTCCGACGTTCATGCCCCTGACCTGGTGCAGGCCTTCCATGAGCAGAACCCAGCCCGACCGCATCCCGATCGTCAGCCCCGGGGGAAGGGCCCTGCGGTGAGGGATAGTGTTGTGACCCAGGTTCCTGGACCCGGACTCCTGGACTCGGATGATTCAGAAAGTGAGGGAGAAGACCTGGCCAGCCCTGCTTCTCTTGAGCCCTTTCCCTCCCTGGCACCCACTCAAAGGGATGGGGAGGGGCCGGCACAGCCTGATTGGATGGAGCCTGGTTGTGATTAGGCAATGCCGCAAGAACAGTTTTGCAGCGATGCAAGGTCACGAGCGTGATCGCCGTGCGCAGCAGCGGAAGAGTTGGGACAAAGCCAAGTCATAATTGTCATGCAGTGACATCTGCAGAGACTATAAATAGGAGGCGGGACTTCCTGGTTTTTTGTCTTGGACAAAGTAATGAGTTGGCGCGAGCTAATGAATTGGCGCGAGCTAACTATTTCAATGGAGGGAAGAATATATTCGTGAGTAATTCTGGCCTTATCTATAATTTCCTCGTTATCTCCAGAAACTTGGCAGGCCCGTGGGTAGACGTGGCCAGGACATGTATCTATGTAAATAAAAGGAAAAAAAAGGAAGGCCTCTGACGGACTCTTTGCTGGGAGTATTGGGGGAAGGGAAACAGAACACCGGGACACTGCAAACCGTCATCAATATGAGTCAGTTTGCCAAGTTTCTGAAGTTGGATCACGCGACCGTGCAGATGCTCTGCAACCAGCGTGCGAAAAACGGTCGTTTTTCAGTGCCGTCGTCATTTCAAAGGATCACTAAAAGAACTGTTATAAGTCAAGGACGTACCTGTATTGGACTTTTTTTTAAAAAAAAATATCAAGAGCAGTGGCTCTTATTGGCTTTGTACCCCACCTTACAATTTTGCAAGGTCTCTGTGTCTTTCCCTTGCAGCAGGTTAATCTACTTCCACTGATAACATTTTCGGTTCCAATTTTGTCTCCTGACATGATCAAGTTTGTCGTGTCTGGAGCAGATCAGGAGATGGGTTGTAGGATGAAAAGGAGGAAGGGTAGAAAGAGTGCAGAGAAGAACAACCAGGAGGATGAGAGGACTGGAGCAGGGGGGGAAATGCTCCTGGTTCGGACCGGATCCATCGATCCGGTAGCGATGGCGGTGGGTGGTTCAAAGAACCGGTAGCAAAAATCCCTCCCCCACAAGCCCAGCTGAGCCGCGATCATCAGAGGCTTTTTTTTTTTAACTTTTAAAAGCATTTTTTAAAAGGTAAAAAAGCTGAAGTCTGCTAGGCAAAAAATGGGGGATGTAGCCAAATAATTGGGGGCGTGGGGGCTTCGTTTGAGAGAGAGAGAGGGAGGGAGAGAGAGAGAAAGAAAGAAAGAAAAAGAAAGAAAAAGAAAGAAAGAAAGAAAGAGGGAGGGAGGGAGGGAGGGAGAGAGGAAGGAAGGAAGGAAAAAGGAGAGGAAGTAAGGACTACAAACCTGGCACTAGATGCAGCTTCAGAGGATAATCCAGGGCTGGAAGGGACCTGGAGGTCATCTACTCCACTCCTGCTCCAGCAGGACATTGTTAGTGAGTTTCTGTCTTTTGATCCCCCAATCATACAGCCATGCCCACCCAGTCACATGTCCCCCCCTCCATCAAGCCACATTCACAGAACCGGTAGGAAAGAAATTTAGAAATTTCGCCACTGGACTGGAGGCTAAAATATATGATTAACGGTTGCAGGAACTGGGCATGGTTAGTCTAGTGAAGAGAAGAGCAGGACCAGGGGAGACACGACACAGCAGTGTTCCAATATTTGGAATATTTATATATATCATATTTATATAATATTTGAGGGGTTGCCTCAGAGAGGAGGGGGTCAAGCTATTTTCCAAGGCACCCGAAGGCCAGACAAGGAACAATGGATGGAAACTGATCAAGGAGAGACCAATCTAGAATTAAGAAGGAATTTTCTGACAGTGGGAACAATCAACCCATGGAACAGAAGTTGCCTTCGGAAGTTGTGGGAGCTTCATCACTGGAAGCTTTCTGAAGAAGAGACTGGATTGCCATTTGTCAGGAATGGCATAGGTAGGGTCTCCTGCTTGGGTGGGGGAGGTGGGGTGGACTAGATGACCTGCCAGGTCCCTTCCAACTCTGTTAATCTGCACTTAATGAATGGGTAAACCAGGCACGCCTCAAATCTGGAGGAAATGGCTGTCTTTGGGGAAACTACAAAACGCGGGGGGAGAGCTAAACGGGATTTTGGAATCTGCAGTTATGCCTGGTTTGCTGGCTGAGCCCATTTGGCAGCTACGCATTTTGAGTTTTTTGTCTCCACCCGAGAAGCATCCCCGTTTAAGCGACAGGATGAAAGAGGTGCTGGTAGTCACGGCGTTAAGAGAAAAGGGAAGCTTTTTTTTTTTAACAAAAAAAGCCCATCTGCAAACAGAGGGAGGGAGGGCGGGAAGAGAGGGAAAAAAATTAGCTGATCATGTTTTGATATAGAAAATCTCCTTGGTACCCATTGGATGCATCATAATTTTAGTTACTTCCCTTCCCCCCTCTTCCCCCCCCACCCGGTTTTGGTACAGGTTGGTCATCCGGGCCTTCCCCAGCCTCCAGGACTGGCCCAAGCTCTTCCTCAGCCTCATCACTCTCCAACTCCATTGCCAGCTCCGCAGGCTGCTGGCAGACCACAACACTTACAGCCCCACTCACGCAAGCGGCGGGCACTTGCGCTTAGACAAAGGCAGCTGTGCCCGAGTGTGCCTGCCCCTCACGCAGAACCATCCCCTCGTCGCCCACCACCTGTTGTGTCTCGCCCGCTTTCACCGCAGCTGGGGCCTTCTTATCTGCTTCCGAACGCTGAGGAATGTCCTAGTATGCCTCCCGGCCCCAGCCCTGGCTCCATGCCCAGACAGGCTGAGGAGGAAGAAGTACCTCCAGCCCCCAGCTCTGGCTCCATGCCCAGGCAAACGGAGCAACTAGACCCCTCCCCCTCCCCCACAGCATGTGAGCCTGAGGAAGGTCAATTACCAACAGCTGCAGACTGGAGTGGCCCTCGTTTCAGAAGAATTGATAGGCGGCAAGGAAGGGAGGGGCAGGCCTGGATAAGTGCTGAGTCATGGAGCCACACCCCATGGCCTATATAAAGGATCTGCTTTCTGGCATTCTCTGAGTCAGGCAAAGTCTAACATATCTTGCTGAAGTCACTTTCTGGTCTCCTCCCTGCCTTGAGAACTTTGCTAGGACTTTGGCAGAGCTGCAGAGGCACGCCTGATTCGGATTTTCCTGACCCGGTCGTCAGCGGAGGAATGGGACATGACACCACCCACACTAAGCTGTCAACTCTGAAAGGTTGGGCACCATCGGTATATAGATGTCGTGTCCCCCTCTGATGACCGGGTCTAGGAAGTCCGTATCAAGCGTGGCCACGAAGCCTCTGCAGCTTTGCCAAATTCCTTTCAGATTTCTCAGGGCAGGCAGGAATCCAAGTTGTGACTTCAGCAAACTAAATGAGACTTTGCTTGGCTCAAAGTTGCTTGACTCAAGCTGGTCCTTTATATAGGCTGAGGGGTGTGGCTCCATGACTCAGCACTTATCCAGGCCTGCCCCTCCCTTCCTTCTGCTGACGTCGCCTCTCAGATCTCCGGAAGCGGGAATCCTCCCACTGTGAATTCTCTTCCGCTGGATCTGCTGCCGGTAATTCCAGCACGTGGCTGGCTTCCTGCTCACACGCTGGAGGAGTGAGGTTTGTTTGTTCATTCCTGACATCCTGTCCGGCCATGGGGCCAGGGCTGGGGGCTGGAGGCATGACAGGCCATTCATCTTCATTATCAGACTCCGAATCTGATAGCAGGCCCGGGAGGAGATGGGAGTGGCCCGGCTGAGGAGAGGAGGGAAGACGAGGCACAACAATAGTGTTTCCTGGGGTTGAACTAGAAGACCTTCAAGGTCCCTTTTGACTCCGTTGTTCTGGGATTCCATTGCTTAGGAAGAAGAAGGCCCCCCCCAATTCAATTCAACATGGGTGGAGCAGCAGATCCAGGCTGCCAAGGCCTCCCAGCAGAGAATATTGGATTAGCTTGTGCCATAGAGCAACGTGTTCTCTGCAGCTTTCGGGGGCAGCAACTGGAACTCAAAAAAGGGCACGGGTGATTATTTATCCGCCTGAACCATCTCTGATGACTCACCAGCCTGCCTTCTCACGCGTCTAGCCTAAAGCAAATGTGCAGGTCTTTTTCTCTTGAACTGTTTCAAGCTCACAAACAACTGTTGCAAAAAAAAAGAAGAAGAAGAAGAAGAAGACAAAAGCTGCTCAACAGCCGGAGAGAGGATTGGCCTATCGTTTGGCAGCAGGGATACAATCATGGATTGATGGATGGATGGATCGGTTTCAGGTAGATTGACTGGGCTTGGGTACCACTCCAGTTGGTCTACAAGGCCAGCAGAAGGGAGAATAACAGAAGAGTTATTTAATTAGTTAATTGTTAATAACAGTTCCCAGAATTCCTCAGCCAGCATTGTGTGGACTTCAGTTCCAGAATTCCTCAGCCAGCATTGTGTGGACATCAGTTCCCAGAATTCCTCAGTTAGCATTGTGTGGACGTCAGTTCCCAGAATTCCTCAGTTAGCATTGTGTGGACTTCAGTTCCCAGAATTCCTCAGCCAGCATTGTGTGGACTTCAGTTCCCAGAATTCCTCAGTTAGCATTGTGTGGACTTCAGTTCCCAGAATTCCTCAGCCAGCATTGTGTGGACTTCAGTTCCCAGAATTCCTCAGTTAGCATTGTGTGGACTTCAGTTCCCAGAATTCCTCAGCCAGCATTGTGTGGACTTCAGTTCCCAGAATTCCTCAGCCAGTGTATATGGACTTCAATTCCCAGAATTTCTCAGCCAGCATTGTGTGAACTTCAGTTCCCAGAATTCCCCAGCCAGCGTATGTGGACTTCAGTTCCCAGAATTCCCCAGCCAGCATGTGGGGACTTCAGTTCCCAGAATTCCTCAGCCAGCGTTGTGTGGACTTCAGTTCCCAGAATTCCCCAGCCAGCGTTGTGTGGACTTCAGTTCCCAGAATTCCCTAGCCAGCGTATGTGGACTTCAGCTCCCAGAATTCCCCAGCCAGCATGTGGGCTTCAACTCCCAGAATTCCCCAGCCAGCATACGTGGACTTCAGTTCCCAGAATTCCCCAGCCAGCATATGTGGACTTCAGTTCCCAGAATTCCCCAGCCAGCATATGTGGACTTCAACTCCCAGAACCCCTGGGCTGGCATGGTAGCTAGGGAATTCTGGGAGTTGAAGTCCATACATCATGAATTGCCAAAGCTAAGACTCAATAATCTAAAGTCAGCAGGTTTTCTTCTTTTCCTCAAGATTTTAATGTGAGGTTAATGTGTGATTAACAGAATGACAAAGTTGGAAGTGACTTCGGAGGTTTTCTAATCCAACCCTGTGCTCAGGCAGGAAACCTTCTACGACTGCAGACAAATGCTCATCCAGTCTCTTCTTTAAAATTCCCGTGTTGGAGCACCCACACATTT
Organism: Ahaetulla prasina; assembly: GCF_028640845.1. Taxonomy (NCBI): domain Eukaryota; kingdom Metazoa; phylum Chordata; class Lepidosauria; order Squamata; family Colubridae; genus Ahaetulla; species Ahaetulla prasina. The sequence goes on from NC_080544.1 coordinate 106,892,717, forward strand.
ATCTGAAGACAAAAAACCCACATCCCATATAAACGCTGCATCGATGGTAACATTTAGATTCATCTAGATTTGTGGATTGCAACTCAGTGCTGTTGATTGTCAACCCTGAAGCTGACCTGACCGAAGCCATCTTGGAGCTTTAGTGTTGCCAGACTGGAGCTGAGGGTTAGTGAGGAGGGAGAGTAGAGATAGCTGGGGTTTTGTACCCAAAATAAAATACTTTCTCTTGGGAACCAACCAGTGATGAAATCCAATTTTTTTTTAACTACCGGTTCTGTGGGCATGGCTTGGTGGGGGTGGTGAGGCTTAGTGGGCATGGCAGAGAAGGATATTGCAACATCCCCATTCCCTCCCCACTCCTGCGGGAAGGATATTGCAAAATTTCCATTCCCACCCCACTCCTGGGGGAAGGATATTGCAAAATCTCCATTCCCACCCCACTCCTGGGGAAAGGATATTGCCAAATTCCCATTCCTCCCACTCCTGGGGAAGGATATTGCAAAACCCCATTCCTCCCCACTCCTGGGGAAGGATATTACAAAACCCCATTCCACCCTACTCCTGGGGAAGGATATTGCAAAACCCCATTCCCACCCTACTCCTGGGGAATGATATTGCAAAATTTCCATTCCCACCCCACTCCTGGGGGAAGGATATTGCAAAATCTCCATTCCCACCCCACTCCTGGGGGAAGGATATTGCCAAATTCCCATTCCCTCCCCACTCCTGGGAAAAGGATATTGCAAAACCCCCATTCCCTCCCCACTCCTGGGGGGAAGGATATTACAAAACCCCATTCCCACCCCACTCCTGGAAGGATATTGCAAAATTCCCATTCCCTCCCTACTCCTGGGAAAAGGATATTGCAAAATGCCCATTCCCTCCCCACTCCTGGGGGAAGGATATTGCAAAATTTCCATTCCCACCCCACTCCTGGGGGAAGGATATTGCAAAATCTCCATTCCACCCCACTCCTGGGAAAGGATATTGCAACATCCCCATTCCCTCCTCACTCCTGCGGGAAGGATATTGCAAAATTTCCATTCCCACCCCACTCCTGGGGGAAGGATATTGCAAAATCTCCATTCCCACCCCACTCCTGGGGGAAGGATATTGCCAAATTCCCATTCCCTCCCCACTCCTGGGAAAAGGATATTGCAAAACCCCCATTCCTCCCACTCCTGGGGAAGGATACAAAACCCCATTCCCACCCTACTCCTGGGGGAAGGATATTGCAAAACCCCCATTCCCACCCTACTCCTGCGGGAAGGATATTGCAAAATTTCCATTCCCACCCCACTCCTGGGGGAAGGATATTGCAAAATCTCCATTCCCACCCCACTCCTGGGGGAAGGATATTGCCAAATTCCCATTCCCTCCCCACTCCTGGGAAAAGGATATTGCAAAACCCCCATTCCCTCCCCACTCCTGGGGGGAAGGATATTGCAAAACCCCCATTCCCACCCTACTCCTGGGGGAAGGATATTGCAAAATTCCCATTCCCTCCCTACTCCTGGGAAAAGGATATTGCAAAATGCCCATTCCCTCCCCACTCCTGGGGGAAGGATATTGCAAAATTTCCATTCCCACCCCACTCCTGGGGGAAGGATATTGCAAAATCTCCATTCCCACCCCACTCCTGGGGGAAGGATATTGCAAAATCTCCATTCCCACTCCACTCTAGGGGAAGGATACTGCAAAATCTCCATTCCCACCACACTCCTGGGGAAAAGATATTGCAAAATCTCCATTCCCACCACACTCCTGGGGAAAGGATATTGTAAAATCTCCATTCCCACTCCACTCCTGGGGAAGGATATTGCAAAAACTCCATTCCCACCCAACTCCTGGGGTAAGGCTATTGCAAAAACTCCATTCCTACGCCACTCCTGGGGGAAGGATACTGCAAAATCTCTATTCCCACTCCTGGGAAGGATATTGCAAAATCTCCATTCCTCCACTCCTGGGGAAGGATATTGCAAAACCCCATTCCTCCCACTCCTGCGGGAAGGATATTGCAAAATCCCCATTCCTCCCACTCCTGGGGAAGGATATTGCAAAATCTCCATTCACTCCTGGGGAAGGATATTGCAAAATCCCATTCTCTCCCACTCCTGGGGAAGGATATTGCAAAATCATTCTCTCCCACTCCTGGGGAAGGATATTGCAAAATCCCATTCTCTCCCACTCCTGAAGGATATTGCAAAACCCCATTCCCACTCCACTCCTGGGGAAGGATATTGCAAAATTCATTCCTCCTACTCCTGGGAAAAGGATATTGCAAAATGCCCATTCCCTCCACTCCTGGGAAGGATATTGCAAAATTCCCATTCCTCCTACTCCTGGGAAAAGGATATTGCAAAATTTCCATTCCACTCCTGGGGAAGGATATTGCAAAATCTCATTCCCACCCCACTCCTGGGGAAGGATATTGCAAAATCATTCTCTACTCCTGGGGAAGGATACAAAATCATTCTCTCCCACTCCTGGGGAAGGATATTGCAAAACCCCATTCCACCCCACTCTGGGGAAGGATATTGCAAAATTCCATTCCTCCTACTCCTGGGAAAAGGATATTGCAAAATGCCCATTCCTACTCCTGGGGAAGGATATTGCAAAATTCCATTCCTCCCACTCCTGGGAAAAGGATATTGCAAAACCCCCATTCCCTCCCCACTCCTGGGGGGAAGGATATTGCAAAACCCCCATTCCCACCCTACTCCTGGGGGAAGGATATTGCAAAACCCCCATTCCCACCCTACTCCTGCGGGAAGGATATTGCAAAATTTCCATTCCCACCCCACTCCTGGGGGAAGGATATTGCAAAATCTCCATTCCCACCCCACTCCTGGGGGAAGGATATTGCCAAATTCCCATTCCCTCCCCACTCCTGGGAAAAGGATATTGCAAAACCCCCATTCCCTCCCCACTCCTGGGGGGAAGGATATTGCAAAACCCCCATTCCCACCCTACTCCTGGGGGAAGGATATTGCAAAATTCCCATTCCCTCCCTACTCCTGGGAAAAGGATATTGCAAAATGCCCATTCCCTCCCCACTCCTGGGGGAAGGATATTGCAAAATTTCCATTCCCACCCCACTCCTGGGGGAAGGATATTGCAAAATCTCCATTCCCACCCCACTCCTGGGGAAAGGATATTGCAAAATCTCCATTCCCACTCCACTCCTGGGGGAAGGATATTGCAAAACCCCCATTCCCACCCCACTCCTGGGGGAAGGATATTGCAAAATCTCCATTCCCTCCCCACTCCTGGGGAAAGGATATTGCAAAATCTCCATTCCCACTCCACTCCTGGGGGAAGGATATTGCAAAACCCCCATTCCCACCCCACTCCTGGGGGAAGGATATTGCAAAATCTCCATTCCCACCCCACTCCTGGGGAAAGGATATTGCAAAATCTCCATTCCCACCCCACTCCTGGGGAAAGGATATTGCAAAATCTCCATTCCCACTCCACTCCTGGGGGAAGGATATTGCAAAACCCCCATTCCCTCCCCACTCCTGCGGGAAGGATATTGCAAAATCCCCATTCCCTCCCCACTCCTGGGGGAAGGATATTGCAAAATCTCCATTCCCACCCCACTCCTGGGGGAAGGATATTGCAAAATCCCCATTCTCTCCCCACTCCTGGGGGAAGGATATTGCAAAATCTCCATTCCCACCCCACTCCTGGGGGGAAGGATATTGCAAAACCCCCATTCCCACCCTACTCCTGGGGGAAGGATATTGCAAAATTCCCATTCCCTCCCTACTCCTGGGAAAAGGATATTGCAAAATGCCCATTCCCTCCCCACTCCTGGGGGAAGGATATTGCAAAATCTCCATTCCCTCCCTACTCCTGGGAAAAGGATATTGCAAAATTTCCATTCCCACCCCACTCCTGGGGGAAGGATATTGCAAAATCTCCATTCCCACCCCACTCCTGGGGGAAGGATATTGCAAAATCCCCATTCTCTCCCCACTCCTGGGGGAAGGATATTGCAAAATCCCCATTCTCTCCCCACTCCTGGGGGGAAGGATATTGCAAAACCCCCATTCCCACCCTACTCCTGGGGGAAGGATATTGCAAAATTCCCATTCCCTCCCTACTCCTGGGAAAAGGATATTGCAAAATGCCCATTCCCTCCCCACTCCTGGGGGAAGGATATTGCAAAATTCCCATTCCCTCCCTACTCCTGGGAAAAGGATATTGCAAAATGCCCATTCCCTCCCCACTCCTGGGGGAAGGATATTGCAAAATTTCCATTCCCACCCCACTCCTGGGGGAAGGATATTGCAAAATCTCCATTCCCACCCCACTCCTGGGGAAAGGATATTGCAAAATCTCCATTCCCACCCCACTCCTGGGGGAAGGATATTGCAAAATCTTCATTCCCACCCCACTCCTGGGGGAAGGATATTGCAAAATCTCCATTCCCACCCCACTCCTGGGGGAAGGATATTGCAAAACCCCCATTCCCTCCCCACTCCTGGGGGAAGGATATTGCAAAATCCCCATTCTCTCCCCACTCCTGAGGGAAGGATATTGCAAAATCTCCATTCACACCCCACTTCTGGGGGAAGGATATTGCAAAATCCCCATTCTCTCCCCACTCCTGAGGGAAGGATATTGCAAAACCCCCATTCCCTCCCCACTTCTGGGGGAAGGATATTGCAAAATCCCCATTCTCTCCCCACTCCTGAGGGAAGGATATTGCAAAATCCCCATTCTCTCCCCACTCCTGGGGGAAGGATATTGCAAAATCTCCATTCCCACCCCACTCCTGGGGGAAGGATATTGCAACATCTCCATTCCCTCCCCACTCCTGCGGGAAGGATATTGCAAAATCTCCATTCCCACCCCACTCCTGGGGGAAGGATATTGCAAAACCCCCATTCCCACCCTACTCCTGGGGGAAGGATATTGCAAAATCTCCATTCCCACCCCACTCCTGGGGAAATGATATTGCAAAATCTCCATTCCCACCCTACTCCTGGGGGAAGGATATTGCAAAACCCCCATTCCCACCCTACTCCTGGGGGAAGGATATTGCAAAATCTCCATTCCCACCCCACTCCTGGGGAAATGATATTGCAAAATCTCCATTCCCACCCCACTCCTGGGGGAAGGATATTGCAAAACCCCCATTCCCACCCTACTCCTGGGGGAAGGATATTGCAAAATCTCCATTCCCACCCCACTCTAGGGCCAGCTAGAGGTGGTATTTGCCGGTTCTCCGAACTACACAAAATTTCTGCTACTGGTTCTTCAGAACCTGTCTGAACCTGCTGGATTTCACCTCTGGAACCAACCAAGGACATTCTCACACCTGGAATGCGGAAGAAGGAGGATGGTCTGCAGATGACTTGACAGTGTCTTGATTGGACCATGTGACTGATTTTTTGTGTTTGAGGGAAAAAAATTGCTTTTAATTAGGTGAAAACCGCAGGAACCTTCAGAGTCAGTTTTCAACAGATCTGTGCCAATATGATATATCCAATAAAGGAATTCACCTGCCTCGGAGTTTTGCTTGCTATGGGTCTATTGCTTGGGACCTTGTGTTGTGACTCCAGCCCCCAAACCTGGCCCCATGCCCGAAAGTGACTCCAAGAGTGAGGGGGAAGGGCCGGTAAAGTTTACCTCGGGAGCACCGATTCCTTTGGCCCGGCTCCAGGAGCCAGAATCAGGCCAGTCGGAGGATGTAATGAGGCCGTCATCTCCTGATTCCTCCTTTTCCCAGGCTACGCCTTCAGACCCAGCTGATAATAATAATAATCAAGCTTGGATTCAGAAGATTAGAGAGCGTCATCAAAGGGAATGATATATAAGGAGCTTTGGGACTGCTCTCACTCCACGGGAAGCAAAAGTTAGCTGAACCGTTTCAAAAAGAGCTGAAAGTCTTGCTCCGTGAGTCATTTGTTTGAACTTTGGCAGGCAGCTGTGATTTCTCTGCCAGGGCTGATAAGAGCCGTGAATCCACTGGCTGAAGACCATCTCGTTGATCCGAAGTGGGGAAGGAGAAAGAACACCTTGATGTTTATTTTATATTTTATATTCTATGTATTTCTATTTTCCCCAGTTTCGCCTAATCCTGTTCCTTTAATAAAACATGCAGATTTATGCACACAGTCTGCTTTATTGTGCAGCTACATGTCAAACTGCACATAGAGTAACATATAGTGAGGACAGAACAGGGGACATGTGGCCAGCACAACTATTCACTGAGATGCACAGAATGCTGCTACTTTCCCCGCCGAAGTGGTACCTATTTATCTACTCCCATTTACATGCTTTCAAACTGCTAGGTGGGCAGGAGTTGGAGCAAGGAATGGGAGCTCACCCCGTAGGACAGCGCTCAGGTCGCGAAGTTGGCCTGACAGCTTTTCAGTTGGCAAACTCAGCGATTTTACAGAGTTAGCATATTGTCACCCCAACAATCTGGGTCTTCATTTTACCGACCTCGGAAGGATGGAAGGATGAGTCAACCTTGAGCCAGTGAGAATCAAACTGCCAAACTGCTGGCAGTCAGACGTCAGCAGAATTTGTCTGCGGTACTGCATTTTAGCTATTGTACTAACGTTCTAACTACTCTTCCTAACAAAAAGTCATAAAGTCATAACAAGGGACACAGTAAGATAAGCAACTTATAATGGCATTGAGAGACATTTTTTGAGAAATTGCATTAGAACTTTACAGCTCTGATCTCAGCTGTGTTATCTGTTCTTAGGAACAGTCTGTTCCCAGCTGAAGCTGTTGCAGAAAAGAATTTCCAACAATATCTGAGAACACGAACAAGAATTTGTCGTTAGAGGGGCATAAAAAAAAATGGATGAGTCTTTAAAAATTAAGAAGGAATGCCAATCCCAAGAGAGTAGTTAGAATAATTTCTTCTTACTTGATTTACAAAAGACACTCTTTTTTTTTTAAGGTTTGAAGAATTTCGAGACAAAGATTGACACTCATCTGAAAGAAAGAACAAGATTCTTTTACACAAAAGGAAAGAATTCAAAATTGGTTTATTGGATCAGGGTTAAAATGGGATATGTTATTTTAGAGGATAATTAGAACTGCAGAAAAAATAATTGCTACCAACCTGCCTTCCATTGAGGACCTGTATACTGCACAAATCAAGAAGAGGGCCGTGAAAATATTTACAGACTCCTCGCATCCAGGACATAAACTGTTTCAACTCCTACCCTCAAAACGATGCTATAGAGCACTGCACACCAGAACAACTAGACACAAGAACAGTTTTTTCCCGAAGGCCATCACTCTGCTAAACAAATATTTCCATCAACACTGTCAAACTATTTACTGAATCTGCACTACTATTAATCTTCTCATAGCTCCCATCACCCATCTCTTTCCATTTATGACTGTATGACTATAACTTGTTGCTGGCAATCCTTATGATTTATATTGATATATTGACCATCAATTGTGTTGTAAATGTTGTACCTTGATGAACCTATCTTTTTTTTTTATGTACATTGAGAGCATAGGCACCAAGACAAATTCCTTGTGTGTCCAATCACACTTGGCCAATAAAAATTCTATTCTATTCTAGGTGGTTCGTTCTAGACTTGCTGACATCTCGACTGGAAAATGTTGTTTATTGGATTTCCAGTTAACATGGTGTTTAGTCTTTCCTCCCTGCTTTATGTATTCTATTCCAACAGCCTCTAAATTGGCTTAATAATTAATTCTCTTTTCATTTAAAGTGAGAGCTCTTTGTGAAATCTTTGCTCTCCTTAAGGGATATATCGCCCCTCCTGAAATATTAAACTTCAATCATTTTTTTATGCTACGACAATGACTATAAATAGGATTGTGCTAATATTTGTTTGCTCTTTTTTTTTAAAGTTTGTATTATCTTTTTTACCATTGTAATTAAAATTTTGGATAAAATTATTTTTTTTTAAAAAATGAGGTTTTTTTTTAAACTGTCATTGTCATTTAAAGTCCCCAAATAACCACTCTGTTGGGGACTTATTTCATTTCATGAAGAAAGAAACTAAGTTCAACATTGATTCCCCATTTAGGTGTTTTTCTTAGAAACCTTTCCATATCAGTAACTCTGCTATGGACTTGCTACATGATGCAGAAATGGTGGGTAGATGTGTTGTGCGAACATTATCCCTGCTCACCTTCAGAGCACTTCTCCAATTTTGCCCAAGTGAAGACTGGAAAACAAGAGACTTAACAGAATAACATAATCAACAAAACATAGTACATAGCATAATAGAGTTGGAAGGGACCTTGGAGGTCTTCTAGTCCAACCCCCGGCTGAAGCAGGAAACCCTATGCCCTTTCAGACAAATCCAGTCTCTTCTTAAAAACTTCCAGTGTTGGAGCATTGACAACTTCTGGAGGCAAGTTGTTCCACTGATTAATTGTTCTAACAGTCAGGAAATTTCTCCTTTGTTCTAGGTTGCTTCTCTCCTTGATTAGTTTCCACCCATTGGTTCTTGTTCTACCCTCAGGTGCTTTGGAGAATAGTTTGACTCCCTCTTCTCTGTGGCAGCCCCTGAGATATTGGAACACTGCTATCATGTCTCCCCTAGTCCTTCTTTTCATTAAACTAGCCATCCCCAGTTCCTGCAACCGTTCTTCATGTGTTTTAGCCTCCAGTCCCCTAATCATCTTTGTTGCTCTTCTCTGCACTCTTTCTGGAGTTTCAATGTCTTCTTTTTTTTTTAACATCGTGGCAACAAAAACTGGATGCAATATTCCAAATGTGGCCTTATCAAGGCAGTATAAAGTGGTACAATCACTTCACGTGATCTTGATTCTGCCCCGCTGTTAATGTATCCTAGGACTTATTGCTTATGTTATTGTATAATAAGCAACCCATAACCCATTTGGATCATAGTCTCAGAGATATTGCCTTACCTAAACAGAGAAACAGAATGACCAGGTAAAGATAAAGGTTCCCCTCACACATACGTGCCAGTCGTTCCCGACTCTAGGGGGCGGTGCTCATCTCCGTTTCAAAGCCGAAGAGCCAGCGCTGTCCGAAGATGTCTCCATGGTCATGTGGCCGGCATGACTCAACGCCAAAGGCGCACGGAACGCTGTTACCTTCCCACCAAAGATGGTCCCTATTTTTCTGCTTGCATTTTTTACCTGCTTTCGAACTGCTAGGTTGGCAGAAGCTGGGACAAGTCACGGGAGCTCACCCCGTTACGCGGCACTAGGGATTCGAACCGCTGAACTGCCGACCTTTCGATCGACAAGCTCAGCAGCTTAGCCACTGAACCACCATGTTCCTATAAGAATGACCAAGAATAAACTTTTTTTTAAAAAAAGTGAGGATTTGATTTCCTGCTGGCTTCCCCATTGATTTTCCTCGTAGGAAGCTAGCAGGAAGCATCATAAATGACACTCACATGACTGCAGCACTGAATTGGCCATCATTTTGCCAAATTTCAATCTCCGAGGAATCATGGGTCCTGGATTTTGGACACATTCCATAAATCAGCCCATCTGAGGTGCCTTGATTCAAAAATGGCTAACCGTTTTGAAGGTGACAAACAACCAAACTGACAATCAAACAATCAAACTAGCACAAAGGTTTTAGCAGATCCAACATTATAAAAACACTGTTTGTCCCCCATCGGTCCAAATCATGTCTCAGCTAAAAATGTTGGTTTTGGAACAGCTTGTCATCGTGAGGTACAAAGATATGTAGAATTGGGCAAAGATCTTTTACATATTCTGGCTATTTTGGCAATGCTGTATTTACGGGAATTATATTCCATGATGGTTTGAGGATGCAGCTGCTAAGCAAACAATACATCCAAATGAGGCTGAACAAATGCGACTGATCATTGTACATCTTGTTTTTCCAAAAACACCCAATTGCTAATAATAGTCTGGGGAAAATTTCCAGGACTTGGGGAAAAGGCATCGCGATTTATCTTATTTTATTTTATTTTTGCAGCAATGCAAGAACGATTGGGAAAAGCTCACATCCAAAACATGGAGACTCAACTGGCCCAGGTTTTAGATATTTCTCAAGATATTCTTCACATATTAGCTGTTCTTGCGCCGTTTACTTACTTATTTATCAATCATACAGGGGGTCCTCGACTTACAAACACAATGGAGCCCAAAATTTCTGTTGCTAAGTTCCATTTGCCCCGTTTTATGACCGTTCTTCTCACAGTTGTTAAGTGAATCTCTGCAATGGTTCAGTTAGTAACGTGGTTAAATGAATCTGGCTTCCCATTGGCTTTCCTTGTCAGGTCACAAAAGATGATCCCAGTATGATAAAACCGTCACAAATATGAAACAGTTGCCAAGTATCTGAATTTTGATCACATGAGCATGGGGATTTTGCAAGGGTCACGTGCAAAAAAAGGTAATAATCCTTTTATTTATGATTTATTTATTTATGAGAAGGATCTCCTAGCGGACAACCATTTAGATATGAGCCACCCATGTACAGCAGCTGCCAAAAAAGCCAACATAGTTCTGGGCTGCATTAACAGAGGGATAGAATCAAGATCACGTGACGTGCTAACACCACTTTATAATGCCTTGGTAAGGCCACACTTGGAATATTGCATTCAGTTTTGGTCGCCACGATGTAAAAAAGATGTTGAGACTCTAGAAAGAGTGCAGAGAAGAGCAACAAAGATGATTAGGGGACTGGAGGCTAAAACACATGAAGAACGGTTGCAGGAACTGGGGATGGCTAGTTTAATGAAAAGAAGGACTCGGGGAGACATGATAGCAGTGATCCAATATCTCAGGGGCTGCCACAAAGAAGAGGGAGTCAAGCTATTCTCCAAAGCACCTGAAGGCAGAACAAGAAGCAACGGATGGAAACTAATCAAGGAGAGAAGCAACTTAGAACTAAGGGGAAATTTCCTGACAGTGAGAACAATTGATCAGTGGAACAACTTGCCTCTAGAAGTTGTGAATGCTCCAACACTGGAAGTTTTTAAGAAGATGTTGGATAACCATTTGTTTGAAATGGTATATAAGGTTTCCTTCCTGAGCAGTGGGTTGGACTAGAAGACCTCCAAGGTCCCTTCCAACTCTGTCTTGTTCTATTCTGTTCTATTCTATTCTGTTCTGTTCTGTTCTGTTCTAATTTCTTTTCTGTATTCTACTCTATTCTACTCTATTTTCTATTCTACTCTATTTTCTATTCTAATTCTATATTCTATTCTATTGTATTTTCTATATTCTATTCTATTCTATTCTATAGTATAGAATAGAATAGAATAGAATAGAATAGAATAGAATAGAATAGAATAGAATAGAATAGAATAGAATAGAATATAACAACAAAGTTAGAAGGGACCTTGGAGGCCTTCTAGTCCAACCCCCTGCCCGGGCAGGAAACCCTACACCATCTCAGTCAGATGGTTATCCAACATTTTCTTAAAAATTTCCAGTGTTGGAGCATTCACAACTTCTGCAAGCAAGTCGTTCCACTTATTAATTGTTCTCACTGTGAGGAAATTTCTCCTTTTGTTTTAGGTTGCTTCTCTCCTTGATCAGTTTCCACCCATTGCTTCTTGTTCTACCCTCAGGTGGTTTGGAGAACAGACTCCCTCTTCTTTGTGGCAACCCCTGAGATACTGGGACACTGCTATCATGTCTCCCCTAGTCCTTCTTTTTATTAAACTAGACATACCGAGTTCCTGCAACCGTTCTTCATATGTTTTAGCCTCCAGTTCCCTAATCATCCAGTCCCCTAATCATCTATTCCATTCCATGCTATTCCACTCCATTCCATTTATTTTATTCAATTCTATTGAATAGAATAGAATTATTTTATTCTGAATAGAATCAAATTCTATTCTATTCTATTCTAGTCTAGAAAATTCTATTTTGCATTCTATTCTATTCTATTTTTTCAGTGCCATTGTGACTTTGTATGGTCATTATATGAACGATGGTAAGTCAAGGACTACCTGGATCATACGGCCCATCCATCTCACACAAAGTGAATCTACCCTTGTTGCTGCATTCATCCCATTCCTGGTTCTGTGCACCCTGACCCAATTAAAGAAGCCGGGTTAATGCACTCTCCGTACTACCAGGTCTTTATCTGAGCGGTTAAGGGGGTTGTGTCAACATAGGCAGAGAACCGTAAAGGATCAAATGAGCTGAGTTCACACAACATCCGTTGAGGGTTCGGCCCCTCCCGCAACGCACACGCAAAACGCTTGAAGCTTCTCAGGTGTGGCATTAGAGACGAAGGCCGGTGCTGGCTTTAAAGAATCTTACAGGGCAGGGGTCCCCAACCTTTCGGACTTCAGGGGTCACTAAATTCATAATTTTAAATCCCGTGGACCACTACTATGATATGCCTAATAACTGGCTGGGTGGGCGTGGTTAGATGGTCATGTGACTGGGTGGGCATGGGCCAACTCAATTTTACTCATGTCAAGGGGCGCCTCACTGGCCTCTAGTCGCCCCTCCCCTCCCCTCCTCCCCTGTCCACCTGGGCTCCTTAAGGTCCCAGCAGGAAGCAGTTATTGGAGCTAAGCAGCCATCGTGAAAAAGAGTTGGCGAAACAGCTCAGTTCAAATTGGATCTGACCGAGAAGGAGGCTCAGCAGAAGCACCTCACTGAGGACTAGGAGCATAGGCTTTCCAAGCAGAGGGAAGACCTGCAGGAGTGCAAGGTCACATACCAGCACCTGGAGACTCAGTGGGCTGAGATGGTCAGCCAGTTCCAGGCCATGATGCAGTCCCACTGGAACGAGGCCCTCTGGATCTTTGCCACCAGCGGCGTTTCCCTCCAGCCTTCGCCCAAAGCCCCGCACCAGGAGGCTGAAGCAGACCCCAAGTTGGAATTTCTGCCCCCCTCCGACTCACATAAAAAGACCCTGAAGGAGGAGACTCTCTGCAGCAACACAAACATTCATTGCATGTATCCAGCCCAGGGGCCGTAGTTTGAGGACCCCTGATTTAGTGCAATATAAAAAAAACACAAATAATTTTTCTGCAGACCACCACCATTTTCTCATGGACCGCCAGTTGGTGACCACTGTTACAGGGCACATCTATGCGAAATTAGCCATACAGATAGTCCCCGACTTACGACCACAATGGAGCCCCAAATTCCTGTTGCTAAGCAAGACAGTTCTTAAGTGAGTTTTCCCCATTTTACGACCACTCTTGCCACGGTTGTTAAGCGAATCACTGCAGCTGTGAAGTTAGCAACACGGTTGTTAAGTGAATGTGGCTTCCCCAGTGTCAGAAGGTCACTAAAGGGGACCCCAGGACACTGAAACCGTCATAAATAGGAGTCGGTTGCCAAGCATCCAAATTTTGACCACAGGACCATGCGGATGCTGCAATGGTCGTAAGAGTGCAAAATGGTCATAAGTCCCTTTTTCCAGGGCTGTTTGAACTTTGAACAGTCAGTAAATGAATGGTTGCAAGTCAAGGACAACTTCTACTAAATCTTACCATATATACTCATGCTGACCAGTGGTGGGTTTAAATTTTTTTTACTACCGGTTCTGTGGGTGTGACTTCGTGACCGTGGCATGGCTTGGTGGGTGTGTTGTGTCTGCGCCCCCCGAGCCGGGCCTCCTGCCAGAAAGTGACTTGGAAAGTGAGGGGGAAGGGCCGTCAGGCCTTACCTCGGGAGGACCGGTTTCCCTGGCTCAGCTCCCGGAGCCAGAGGCAGCCCAGGTGGAGGAGATAATGAGGCCTCCGTCCCCTGGCTCTTTCCCCCCCCCAGGCCACGCCTTCAGACCCAGCTGATGGCAATCAGGCCTGGATGGACCCTAGGTTTCGTAGGCAGGAGAGGAGGGAACAACAGAAGCAGGGGTGGGGCAGGCCTAGGAAGTGCTGAGTCATGGAGCCACACCCCACAGGATATAAAGGCAGCCAGAGCTGCTGTGCCTCTTCGTAGCAGGCAAATCAACTGCTTAAATAAGAGCTGAAATTTGTTCCTGGGTGGACTCATCAGCGTCGAGGGAGATAACAGAGACACTTGGCAGATGCTCGCTATTCTGCTGCCAGAGCTGATAGTGCCGGCTAATTAAGCCATCACTCGGACGGAGGTGAAGGAGGATAGAACAGGGTGTGGCTTGGTGGGCGTGGCAGGGGAAAGATACTGTAAAATCTCCATTCCTACCCTACTCCAGGGGAAGGCTACTGCAAAATCCCCATTTCCTCCTGATCAGCTGGAACTCGTGAGGCAGAGAATAGATGGGGGTGGGGCCGGTCAGAATTTTTACTACCGGTTCTCCGAACTACTCAAAATTTCCACTACCGGTTCTCCAGAACTGGTCAGAACCTGCTGAAACCCCACCTCTGATGCTGACGTTTGCTAAGGGAGACATTTGTTAAGTGCCTTTTTTGCCCCATTTAATGACATTTCTTATCACAGTTGTTAAGTGAATCACGGCCATCATTATCTTAGTAACAGGGTTGTTAAGTGAATCTGGCTTCTCCATTGACTTTGCTTGTCAGGAGGTCACAAAAGGGGATCCCAGGACCCCGTCATAAATATGAGTCAGTTGCTGAGTGTTTGAATTTTGATCATAGGGATGCTGCAACGGTTATAACTGTGAAAAAACGGTCATAACTCGCTTTTTTCAGTTCCGTTATAACTTTATAACTTAGATATCAACCAATCAAAATCAAGTTGGAAGGGACCTTGGAGGTCTTCTAGTCCAACCCTCTGCTCAAATACAAGAACCTATACAATAGTGGCTGTCCAGTCTTGTTGTGCCTTGCCCGCCCCCATCTCCGCAGCCGGGCCCCTCCCATCTCCTGTTATCTGAGCCAGAGACTGATAGTGAAGAAGAATGACCTGGCATGCCTCCAGCCCCCAGCCCTGGCACCATGACCGGACAGAATGAGCAAACAAACCTCCCTCCTACAGCGTGTGAGCATGAAGCCAGCCACGTGCTAGAATTGCCGGCAGCAGAGCAGGAGGACGGAAAGACACAGTGGATGGATCCCCGCTTCTGGAGAATGGAGAGGCGACGTCAGCAAAAGGAAGGGAGGGGCAGGCCTGGATAAGTGCTGAGTCATGGAGCCACACCTCATGGCCTATATAAAGGATCTGCTTTTTGGCATTCCTTGAGTCAAGCAAAGTCTCATCTTGTTTGCTGAAGTCACACCTTGGATTCCTGCCTGCCCTGAGAACTCTGACAGGAATTTGTCAAAGCTGCAGAGGCTTCATGGCCACGCTTGTGTTGGAAGAAATATCCATCTGGGTTCAGTTCCAAGTGGGGACAAAGACACTGGAAACATGGAGGCTGCTTGGAAAGATGGTTTAATGGTGGTCAGGATCACATGGCTTGAGATCCTGAACAGAAAAAAGGCTGAGATCCTGTGCGCTCCCTGGCTTTATGCTTTTTCTGAGCTTTGTACTTTCTGGGGCACAGGAAGAGTATCCTGATTGGTTGTCAGACTCCCAGGGGGTGGGAGTCTTAGCTAGCCTTGTAGGTTGTCCCTCAAGCTTGCCTGAGCCTTGCCATGTGGTGAGTTTCTGTTCTATTGTGTTGC